>NC_090701.1:308500-617000 GCF_040954835.1 Lepisosteus oculatus | reverse complement strand
CGGCGCTGTAACCCCTGTCCCTGTGTGTGTGTAGAGAGCATTAAATATATCGTAAGAAGGTTATAAGTGAGTCGAGGTCATTTGGCCTATCCAGTCTGTTTGATAGTAGCTTATCGACATCACATTCGGCCAGACCTCAAAGATATTCAGGATATCCACTTCAACAACATGGCTGGGTGGATTGTTCCATATTCCCAAAACCCTTCGGGCAAAGACGTGCCTCATGATCTCAGTTTAAAATGGACTTTCACATAGTTTCCACCCGTATGCTTTACCCAGACGCGTTCTTGTAGCCTGTGTCCTGGTATCTGTCAGGAAACAGCTGGATGAGATCCCTGGATCAAATAACTACCAAATGAGTCAGATGGGACAAAAGCCCTCCTGTCACCTATAACCTTTCTTCTGTTCTTAACAGGAACTCCTAAGCTTTTTCCTTTTCATGTCAGGTAAATGACCAAGTTCAAACAGACTGTATAATTTATATACTAAATCCACTGCGTTCCTTTATAACGTGATAAAACCAGTGTTCAATCTTTAATGTTTTTCACAGAGAAAAAGAACAGGAGAATTAATTCTCAGATGGTCCTCAGGATTGGCAGACTGAAGGCCGATCCAGATGGGATCTGCTCTAAAACTTTACAGCATGAAGAACAGATGTCTGATGTCCTGCTGCTCTATTCTTCTGTGCAAGAGGTTACTTCACTCTTCTGCTGTTCAGTTTTCAGAACGTACTATGTGAAGAGTTTCTGCTGACTTTTACATATTTGTTTTTAAGATTGGCATAAATTTAAAACTGAATACATTTGGGATATTTATCCAACTTTAAGTATTGGAAAAAAATCAATTAAAAAAGTGTTATAGTATGTTGTATGCTGGGTAACATTTTGGAAGTGGATGAAAACAATACTTGTTAGGACTTCCGGCTGCCTCAATTAATTTTAACAAGCTTGTGGTGACACTTCTAGCCCTGTTTCATTCCTCAAGTCATTGCATTTGCAATTCTGTCTGTGAACTCTTGGTCCTGAATGCTTTCTTCAGACTGCCGGTTCACAATGCATAGCGGGAGGAGAGAGAAGCCAAATGAAAGGGTCAATAACCCAAATCCTTGAAAACATTCTGTTGCACATGAAGTACGGCAGACTCATGAAACATTATTTTCTTAGAGAAATAGAATACCTTATTGAAAAAACAGATTTGTACTGTACTGTTTGTCCAACATGTTTGTACAGAATTCATTACACACCCACACACAAACACTTTGTCAGCCTAAGACTATAATGCAGCCACAGCAGCAAATCTTACCACAAGGACGGTGCTTGAATTGGGATGAAATACCTCAACTCTCATCCTTATAAAACATCTCCAGGCATAAGAAAGACTTTAAAAAACTCAATCATGGTTTGAGCAGAATACGAAACTGCCACATAACAGGCTTTCAAAGGTTTACAAGCTTAATGTGTCATTATTCCTCTTCAACAGGATCTGCAAAATAACCTCCTGATTGATTTAATCTCCTCTAATCTACACTTTTACACTCTTCTGTCCTGTGAAACATTATTTTGCCACCCAGAGCTGATTTGTTTTTTTTCTCTCTTACTTTAAATACCCATCTTCAAACACTGAGATACTTAACTTGCTTTCATGGATTTTGGTTAGTTGTGGGTAGATCAAACTTTAAACATGCACATGCAAATTTCAAAATTGTGATGTATAAACTCTCAGTTCTGAAAGAAATGCTCTGAATTCGATCGGTCATCTAAAACATTTAGCAGTGCGAGTGCCCTGTGTTGCTTCAGTCGCTATAGCATGTCTTGTCACAAACTGCACCAATCCCCAGTCAGGGTACACATTAATAAAGTGTGCTTTCCAGGTCCAGCCATGATGGCTGAACACTCTCAACCCCCAGAGGAGAAGAAAGGTACCTTGTGAAAGTTTCAATGCTTTTTTCGGTTGCTACTCAGATATTACATAGTAAATAGACAGATACATTCTTGATCCTGTGAGGGAAATTGCAGATCAATCAGTTAAACCATACACATGCTTTAATGAATTGAATTTGTGTTCTTTACATGCAGGATTTTAAACAAATGGCTGATAAATAATGACAATCTTCCAGTCACAGGGACAGCTGTTTCTTGTTTGCTTAGAATAACAAAGGAAACTGCAAACACAAACAAGCATGCTGGCTGCTCAGAAAGCAAGATGGTAGGACTTCCATTACCGAGCTCTCCCTTTTGCTTAACGGGTGTTTCTGTGTGTATCCCGACTGCTGATGGCATTATACACAACCATCCTGGGTTACTTACAGTTCAGAAACCAAAAGGAAATGAAGCACTTTGCGATGGATTGTACCAGGCTCTGTTTCCTTGTGGTAACTGTTAGCCTTCACACCTTGCAGTTGTCACTGGAAAAAATCTGATACAGCAGCAAAGAAGATGAAAAGAAAAAAGTATTGAGTTGGAAACTTGAATGTCTGTGTCACTGAAATACCAACTGTGTACATTTTATTTCTTGCGAAACTTTACAAGAACATGCTTTAGTGCAGCAAAGATAGTGTTGAAGCAAAGTTTATATATGCCTATCATGCAGAGCATAGCCTATTCATTTGCTTTGCTTAATGTTAGTTTATATTTGTCTGAAATTGCAGTCCGTGATTGAACAACTTCCAAACATGAAATGCACAACTCATGCCATGTGATAATGACAGTAAGGTAAAATCAATCACTCTGCAGGATGTCATATAGTTCAGCCTGCATGCGTGGGACTGAAGCAAACTGTACAGTGTGTGTGCAAGGTTTGCAAACTTTGTGCCAAAAGTATTTTGGAAGCTCTGATGATTTCGACACAAATAGGAGGGACATAATTTCTAACCAGGGCATCTGATGCCTTTAACTTGGTCAACACAGTGTCTCTGAAGAGGTCTTACTGTGATTTTTCTTTGTGCTGAAAAGAAAACCTGTTGCTGAAAGAACACGTGGCTGAACAGGCAAGCAACAGCTGGGGAAATGTTAGGTTAAAACTAAGCTCAGAATGAAAGAACTCTGGAATCATTTTTATATTTTAGAGTAGGAAGCTGTGTTAGCTTGCACAGGCTCCAAAGGAACAGGCTGAGAGGGATGAAAAGAAGCCTTCTTCAGGTGTGAGGGAGAGAGAGAGAAAGCAGAACATAAATAAGGCACAGGAGAACAAAAGGCAGAGAAGTTTGAATTTGAATATTTGAATTTTGCCAGGGATCACAATCAAGATGTAGAAAAGGTGCTGGCATGAGGAGAGACAGCCTGGTGCTGGTAAAGTGGTCCAGAGCTGTTGCAGGTTTCACAATCCTGGCTCCAGAATTCTGATGTCTGAAAGGCCATCGGTGCTGCTGGCCTGTGGCTCCAGAATCCCTGCTGTGCATAAACAGATTTTAGTTGAGATTTTTAAAGATTCTGATTGTGGTGTTGTAAATATAACATTATACAGTCTATGATGCAGTTTTTTTTTTATACAGTGTAGATCATCATTGGCGGGTTCATTTAAAACTCTTGTAAATTTTAGAATCTCACCATGTGTTCTTCTGTTTAAGACCCTAAATTGTGTAATAAATAATGATGGTTAAGGTTCTTCCCTTTCCTTGAGTGAAAATGATTTTCCTCTTTATAATGGTCTGTAGCAGAATGGGTCACATCTGTGGATCTTCCACACTGTTTGTGACACGCAAGGCTCTGTCAGTGCCCTGCAATCAGAGAACCAATTTATACCATCTGCAATGATCCTCTGTAGATAAAACACAGTTTACTGTACCAAACTGCTAAGGGACATGTCTTCCTTCCTCTAACATGTTTTCTTGAAGTATTGTTTTGTGATTGTTTGGCACAGTAAGCAAAGTAGAAATGCAGAACACAAGCCATCAGTCCAAACTGCGGGAGGAGAAGGAAGGGATTCAGTGGCAGAGCTCCCTCATGCAGTTGGAATAAAAGTTAAAGCTTTGAAACTCTGAATTAGTCTGAGCCGACAGGTCCAGCTGTATGATTTAGTGTGGTACAGAGAAAGGTGATGTGAGGGAAATTAAAGAAAGAACCTGGAGAAGGGTGTCTGCGGTCCACTACCAACACTGAACCTCAGGGGCTCAGCGGTCAGTTCAGGCCCTGAAAGTCTGGGAACAGCAGGAGCAGAGACGCGATGTGGCTGCAACATGCCAGCTGGTTTCTCACACTCTGAATGTGAAGAAGTCTCTGTTGTATACGATGGACATCACAGACAGCCATTCTGTCCCTGCTAGAGTACCCAGTGAGTGCACCTGTATTAGCACTTTAACATTCAAAACCAAAATAATTTAACACAACCTACTGCATATACTGTACACAGTGAATACAGAAATTATGAGAAAACATGCATGTGATAAACTACTCATTATAGACAAAATGTAAAACTTTACACCTAAGATATTTTATTTATTATTTTATTATTTCATGACATTTACAATAAAATGTTGAAGCAATCAGTTTTTAATTTATTGTCTGAAACAAAGTTAATGATATTAAAACTAAAGAAGTTAGTGATTACGGACCTTTTAGTCAAACATTTCATACTGTATCTCTTGATCTCTTGGGAAATGAATAAAACTGTTATACTGAAATTAAATTAATGTTCAGTAATATTGTGAGCTATTGGATAACTATTAAAGTCCGGAGTTGAAACATTTTTGTTGTTTATGTTATGTTTGGCACGCTAACACCAGTTTGTTCACAAATGGGGGGAAAAAGTACAGAATTATTTAATAGTTTTGAACAGTTTATACAGTAACTGTAAATATAACTGAAGTCTATTATTTCCTTATCTAAAAGCTCCTGGCCTTCAAATAGGCTGAGACAAAAATCTAATAATGAAACAGAAGTCAAGGTAGTCTCATCAAATTGCTTCTCATCCCAGACTCATCACACAATTCAGCAAAATCAGCAATCCTGGCCCACATGGAGTGGAGCTGATTAATTGCAGAGACTCAATTACCCTTTAACGCAGATGGTGGCATTAGACTGAAGGCTGATAGAAAACTACAGTGCTGTGCTTATTCGTGTTGGAAACGCCAGAACACAAAGGATTTCAGTATCCTTGTGCCCTTCACGTATCCTTCTCACAGAAGCAAAATGACTGGTCACCATAAAGCACGATTCCAGCGCTTGGAAACAGATATCAGCTGGTTGTTTCCCTGCGTTACACACGTCAGGGCTGTGTCAAGGAAAGGTTTAATTCCAGTGCGTGATGATACAGTCCAGACAGTGACAATCAAGATAGACATTATTTCTGTTCCATTTACAAATAATAAAGCAGACAGAAGCATGATGACAGGCCTGAAAAGAATGATCAGATGAAGCACAGAGGAAATATTCACATCAGTATGACCTCTCTCGAAAAGGGCACTTTAAGATTTCTTTGCTTGCTCTTTACTCAGCACTAGATGCAGGTCCCTCATTAGCTCACTGGAGACCTTTCCTACTGAACAAATGGCACATTTTTCAATTCTGTTAATTTTCCAATGTAAAAACATGTTTGTTGGCTGCAGCAAAGACCCATGTGTGCTTTGTCCAGTAGATAATTAGCTCACATACATATGTATGTACTTATGGAGGTAAGATTGGTCCAGCTTTTCTTACATTAGTTGAGGTTTCAGTGATCAAGATTAAAAGGTTTAAAAAAGAGTTATTTCATTTCATCTGACAGCAGTTTTCAAGGGACTGGGTATACAAAAATACGTGTTGGAGTTTAATCTGCAGCCTTTTTGCTAGCATGTAAAAAGAGCAGTAAACCCTGTTAAAGGACTTCGAATATGACCAACAAAACCGGATAAGCAGAAATTGTATCCCTAAAAACAGAAATACTGGACTTTGAATGAATGAATAAAAAAAAGGTTAAAATCAATACTAAATAGTTTTAAAATTCAGGAATTTTAAAATTTGTGGTGCCCTATAGGGGTAGGTCAGTGTCTTTTGGGTGTTAAACTATACAGTTTTCATGACACATGAAATGTGAGCGTGTTTATTTATAATAAAAAGGTATAGAAACAGCTTTGTTAAGATCCAGAAAGCATAGACAGTATACATAATATATATATATTTTTATAATAGGGTATTTTTGGAGTGAAAACATTTGTGATATAATAGGCTGCCAAAAAAGGGCACCCCTTTTCCCCTGTTAGTCCACTAAATTGGGTGTTTATTTTAATATTTAAATAAAGAATGAAATACTGTTAGTGTTTTAGATGAGGTTTTAACATTGCAAGGCACACCTGCCTACTGGGCATAGGACAAACTGTTGAACTGTATACTGATTTTAAAGAACTGCAATAAATTACCATATAATGAATAATTTGCCATGAGATCATTACTAAAACAACATATTTAGGGAAAGGCCTGTGTGCATGAAGAAAAACAATTGCAGCAGTTCAAATATCCCATTTTCAGATGCTAATGATTATAGCGATGGAGGCATTTTTAAGATGGATGTAGTGTCTGGCTCTTCTACAAGAAGAAAAAACAACGTTAAGACTGTAATGTTTAATAGTTATTACTCGATGTGATTATATTATATGGGTGCTATGCAACATTGTGATGGTACAGTATATATAAGAAACACATTCAACTCACCCCATTACTGTAGCTCTCCACTCTGCACTGAAGCTAACAAGTTGAGCACGTGGCCTGGGATCACTGTAATGTGGTTTTGAGTAACAGTTTCCATAAAAAAAGTACAAAACCAAAGGACAGCCCTTTGTTCAGGGGTGAGAATGGTGTGACTCTTCCCGTTGGGGCAGTATTTTACTTTTTTAGGATTTAGATACTGTTGAAATAGACACCACATCCTCAGGAACTTGAGTGAAATGTTACAAGAGGACTAAACAACTCCAAAGAGTCCTTCTAGTGTAGATTTAATTTCCTTTATCCTTACATTTATAAGAACAGGCCTGGTCAGATTCAGATTCAGATTTCAGGTTATAAATTCTTGATAACTGGAAACCTGCAACGCTTTCTTCAAGAGATTTGATGGTGAACCCTTTGGTTTAGATTTTTCCTGTTTTTTTTTTGTTATTTTCAGCTACATTTTCTGTTCCGTTTTTCCCCCAAAATGGATAACATACAATTCACACAGAAATATATGCAAATGTTTGTTTCCCTTTCTGTGTTTCACATGTACAGCAGAGAAGCAAAGCTGCACTGCTCCCCGAATCTTTGAACAACCCAAAATACACAAACATGGTTCAAAATGAGTTTACTGTACATCTGACCTGTTTTACACTGGCTTTTTAACCACGGGTAAGTTATCTGACTAACAAAGGCCCCATACAATACAGAAAAACATGAACACATCTTGCCAGAGACTTAAATATCTACATCTTGATTGTCTAGCTTTGTCTGAAGACATGACTCACTTCCAGGTTTGGCCTGCAGGGGTCGCTGTGCACAATCCTCGGGACATGGCAGGGAATTGTCCTTGGCCAGAAGCTCAGACAAAGCAGTCCATGTACTGCAAACGCAGTGCTTTGGAATGCAATCAACCATGCAAATAAATGAAGCAACAGATAACGAGGTCAGAGAAGTCATGCAAAGCAGTCTTGTGGTATCTTCCAAAGTTTGTTCTTTGAGTAGATTTAAGAAGAGTCCAGAGGTGTAAGAAGCTACTCTTCCAGATGTCCTCTGTAGTCCTGCTTCCTGTTTGGGCTACAGAGTATCATGTCCTTTCCTTTGAGTTTTGTAAAACTAGTTGCAAGCACTTAGACAGCGTTGTGTCCTCATTGTGTTGCTTAGCAGTATATGGCTTCCTGTTACTAGTTTGGCAGTGAAGAATGACCAAAGACTAGGAGGTTCCAAGGGGGTGTTAAAAGTTTCATTAGCAACAACAAAGCAAAAAGACAGATTCACTCAACACATGGGATCTGAGAGAAGAAAAGTGCTCTATCCCACAACACAGCTCCCTTTAATAGTCATCATAGGTGTTGAGATCTGTGAAATAGGCATTAGTGTAAGTCTTCCCAGCAAGGTGAGGCTGGAAATATTTGTTTCTTTCCTCCAAGATAAGGTTATTTTTATTGAAAGCCTGAAAATAAAAAAGAGACATTAGTGTCAGAAATATGTGACAGATGCATCAGGTGAATACAACATTGATTTCCTCAACCACACAGAGTGTAATAGTATCAACACTGTGATTATGACTTGTCTTACAAATCACTTGGAGATATGAGGTGATTTCCTCTAAAGCCCAAAGCACAGCATTCTCTTTCAAACAGGTGTCCAGATTATTGCTGTTCATCATAATTACATATGTATTACTTTGGTATTTTGTATTCTGTGCATTAGTGCCTTAAATTCAATTCATTCTTAATTGTTGGGGTCAGATGGAGCACCTGGGTTGCACTGGGTCCTCTAGTCCAGAGGTGTCAAACTCACTTACTGTGGCAGACAAATTGATTTAAATGCAGTTCATGTGGCCATACATCCTATACATTATTACAGTTCTAGGCACAACTATTGTATTAATTTGTGGCATTCAATTTCATGTTTTTAAAATGTAATTTTTGTCAATGTGTTTTCATGAGATGCCAGTTTAGCAAAATGTCCTCATTACCCTCTGAGTATAGAGTTTTTTTTTAGCGTAAAGTGTCATAGGTGCTACATAAATGTCTGTTGTTTTGAAAAGAATGTTGTTCTTTTACTGGTGAAAATAAATGAATAACTTTCCGCACTGACACTTCAATTTAGGAACACTCAATTTATATGCATTTTTGCTACAATGAAGCATGTGTTTTAATACAGTAACTGTTTTGTCACTGTTCAAAGCCATTTTCACTAGAACAAAGTAAAGGTGATTCACCGCTATTTATAGCTTTATAGCTATTTCACTTGTGATCTTCCTTATGTGGCCCAAGATCTGCAAATACCACACGTGAAATACAGAAATAGTGGAGAGGCCACTTTTTGTTTTTATGCTTCTAAATTATGGAACTCATTATCACTCTTTATTAGGCAGTCAAGCTTGGTACACTGTTTTAAAAAAACATTTGAAAACATATCTTTTTAATGTAGCTGTTAGTTAAATTAGTTTTTAATTTTTTTGTATTGATCTTTCTATTTTATTTATACTTTATTGTTTTTATTTTTATTTGTATAGTTTTATTAACTTTCTTAATTTTTTTATTTTTTAAAGCATAAATTGGCATTTATATTGCTTTTTTTTACAACTTAATGTACAGTATATCTTTAAATTGCAAGATTTTATTTTTATGCTTGGTTTGTAAAGCACCATGAGCTTCTATTTGTATGAAAATTGCTCTATAAATAAAGTTTATTATTATTTATTATTATAGTTATTATTACTTAACAAGTTTTAGTGTTGAATATTCTCCATATTTTAACATTTTATGTATAAAAAACTTTAACAACACAAAGAAAGCAAGGAAAAAAATTCCTGTTCGTAAAACTGCAAACTGAAAAAGGTGATCAATCAAAAGACATCTGCATTGCCTTGAACTTGTGCATGTTCAGCTGTTTACAATTTTTACATATTTTGTCTTAACTACTACTAGAAGTTTTTGCTACTGTACTAATTTAAATTGACTAACAATAATAGTAGCAATGAATAATGTTGCGTGATTTCCTAGACTTTAGTTACATACATAGTAATGGGAATGTAATTTGTAATCTGAAATTTTGCACATCAAACGTTTTTGAATGATTTGCCTTCGCAAACTGAGTGACGAATGTATACACAACATCAATTGGCAGGCTGTAGCTATGAAGAGAAAACTGAGTTATATGTGCTTTGAGATTAGCCTTCAGCATCACCTGTAAAGTCTGCTGAAAGGATTGATAACAGGGTGATGGAAAGTGAGAAGCAGCTTGCCTTGATTCATCATAAACTGAGTTTTAGTGTCAGTGATTTTGGCAAACAAAACACTGAATTATACTGTCGACAATACATAACACTATGGCCTTAATATCAAAGATACTGAAGTGGCAAAGAATTCACTTCTACAACTACTGCTATTGCTCTTTGGCAACAGTTCCCTGTACAAATCAAACTGGTTTCAATTCACTCATACAAAGAAATATAACTTGCTCCACATCTTTTAGTCCACATAACATAATAACAAGATCCTTATTACCACGTTAAAAAATCTCCTTTTGGGATAGTTTAACTAGATGGTTTTAGCGAGATCAATGTTGGTACAGTTGCTGAGGTTGCTCCACAATTTGGAGGAGTTTGGAAGAGGTGTCTTAACAGGTGTTATCATGACATAATTCCCCCCCCCACTGCATTCATGCAAAAACACCCCCCTGCCAAACTAGACCTCCTACATCTTCAAACGGAGCCACTGAGATTTGACTGGAGGTGGAGAACCACAAGGAGCAAAATGTTTGTGAGTCCGATATAGTAACATCACTTAAGGGGCCTGAGGTTCAGACAAGATGCAAACCCTGGCCAAGAGATTCAATTTGCGAATGCAAACATGGACCCAACATGATGTTGGGGTAATAAAAGGAAAAGGTACTGGTAATCCCTACTTTCAAAAACACCCCCCAAATATCTCTATTAAGGAAATGGCAAAAACATTAACAAATGACATACTGTGCACAGAATGGAAGTCCATTTATCTCCCAAGTTTAGTGGAAATGCAATGTAACCATCACTGTCTAAACCATGAATCTGCTGTGTAATAAGGTTTGTCATAAATGGAAATATATTAATGAGCAGCAAATTGAACTGTTTTACTTGACCAAGTATCACAGAGTGACAAGAAATGCTCAAGTATGTAAAAATGCTGAAATTAGAATCTGTGAAAAAATTCTGAAGAACATTAATGGCTTCTGAGCAGATGAGTCAAACTGAGTTAAAAATTAAAAGCTGATATAAACAGAAGTGAAACATTTCAACTAACATCTGACATTTCTTATTTTGTCTACTTTTCTCATCTGAAAGAAGAAGTACAAAAGTAAAATGAATATGGAACTGGACTGCATCCCTGTACATCATATCGGTCCTCTTCTCCTGATAAACAGGCTGCAGACTGTTGTTGAACTGAATTTAAATGATTAAAATACACAGTATATGCTGCACCACTTTCACCAAGTCTCAGTTTTGTAATCTTCCAATCCACTAAAGATATGTATAGCTATAAATCTAAATAATATCCCTATTATGCACAAGGTACAAAAGAGAATTAAAATTTTGGTGACTATTGTGCTTGGATATCTGTCGATTAAAACAGCATATCTTCTACAATACATCACCCATAGCCTCCAACATGATATAATTGTGTACACTGTAATTTGACTTTGGATGTCTTCATTGACAAATGAAACTGTTTTACTACCAGGTTGTTACTTTCAGTGTACAAGAGAACATCGACACAGAAGAGCCAAAATTACTTAATTGCTTGATGTTGCCTTGGTAATAGAGATTCATTTGTGCATCAATGGATCTAATAAAAAAAAAAACTTAATGAAGCTGTATGAGGCAACCACAATGAATTTGTACAGTTCTGATTCATGATTACACTGCCTTCCCACAAGTTTTAGAACTACTAGATGGCATGGATGATGGTGCTGTCTGGAAAGAGAACTCAGGACGCAGACCTGCCACAGGCAAGGGGTTTGCAGGAAGTGACGGAAATCGGCAGAGGTTGGATAATCAGATGAAGAAATGTTGGTCAAAGCTAGTAGGAACTCTCCAGGCCCCTTGATATCCCAATGTTAGAAGACAAAGGTTGTTGCATGCTGTGGTCATCCAATGGGAACAGTATGGACACATCAGGCTGTGAAGAGGAATGGGGAGAATGATCTTCAGCAATGTATCCTGGAGTTTAGCAGGAAGTGTGTGGTTCTTTGTCAGAACTCTCCAAGGCAGTGTGGAGCAGCATCAGGACAATGCACTCCTCAACCCCACGTGACATTAGGCAAGGATACTTATGGGTTAAGGAGATGCAAAACATGCCTCCTGCCCCCTTGTACTGTGTTCTGTCAACAGCATGAGCATGACTTCCATCCAGTCCAGGAGTGTTCACTGCAATATCTGCAAGTCCCTATGAAATATCAAGAATGCTTCATAACGGTGTGGGGTTGAGGTCAGGCATAGGGTCACTCACAACAGGTGGTCTGTGAAGATCTGTGAATTCTGTTTGGTCCACTCTGCTTTCAATCAGGCTTTCTGGAGCAGGTCTTCCACCTATTTATGACAGCAGTCCAGAATGGATGCTGCTTCCACAGTTGAGGCTGCCGCATGTTAGGTTTTCTTGCAGGACTTGACTTGTGACACAAAGGAGAAGGCACAATGAAACACGAACTTAGGAGTGCAGACTCCTCTGGAATAACTTACTGTTAAGGCAAGGCGCATTGACAGGCAAATAGCATGTAAACAGACGCCAAGTCAGTGTGTTTTTCATTTGTATTTTAGATAATGACTTAGAGGGAACTGAGGAAAATTATCATCTGTGTTAGTTTCAGTATGATTTTGAATCAACAGCTTTGCCTTAAATTGTCAAATTCATTGATCAGTATTTTTGTTCCATGTTCACCCACGTCGCTTGTTTTAACATTTGCATGCACGATAAAGACAGCTGACGGATTCCCCAAATTCTCTATGAACACACCGCCTTTCTTCATTGGCCAGTTCCAAGATGCCCATCCGGAACTGCATGGGGCAATGGACTAAACTCAACTACACCTGATGCAAAAGGTTTTAAATCAGCCAAGGATGGTTCTCCTCACCTGCATTTCTGCACAGCAAAGCCTGCCTACAACACAATTCTCTTCCTCGTTTGCAGAGAAGACAGCAGTGCACGTGTCTTTGGTGGATTGTTTTACACCCCCACATGGCTTTTGGTTGTTTGAAACACAACCTTTGAGTCCCCCAGATCACATTTCTCACTCACCTTAATGGCTTCCACAGAATCATATTTATCCAGCTTGTTGATGTGGTTTGTGATGCTGGTGTTGAGAGGCGCCGCTGAGATGGGGTGGACGACAGTAGCGTCGTGAGACTGCTGCTGGTACCTCTGGCAGTACGTGTACACCAGCAAAGTGATCAGACAGCCCAGTATCGAGCTACTCAGACCCACGGCAATCATGTGGAACAGGTTAAAATCTGCGGAGCGTGACACAAATTACTTATTGAACAGTTACACAGCTGTGTGGAAGTTCACTGGAAATATTGCTGAACTTTAAATTAATGAAGAACAGAGCGCCTGAGTAAATTCAATTCTGAGCAAAGATCCATTTAAACTAAATATACATTGTGACATATAAAATACAGTTTTGCTGTAGGTTTCCTACCATTTGAAGTACAAAACTACACATTGTACTTAGGCTAACATATCTTTAATCATATCAGCAAAAATGGATAACAGCATGGATCAGCCACTTGAAAGTACAGTAGGTGATGAAGACCTTTATCAACCAGAAACTAGATCCTCAATTACTTTACACCCCAGTAAAGGAAACAAGTGTCGCTGTATAAAATCTTACCTCCACAGCGTCTCTCTTCTCGGCTTGATCGCGCTATAGAGATTTCTGGGAAAAATAATAAAATTAATTGTCCTCATTATACTGATTAATGAGATCTTTAACAGCATTGAGTTCTACAGCCAAATGTAACCTTAAATGAAACATATTATCATAAAATTCAAATGGTTAATGATTAAATCAGTACCTGTAGTGCTTTATCATAACTATAAAGTCTCATTAAAATGGATAAGGTAGATTTTCCTAGGTGCTATAAGTTTTTATATAAAATTACAGATTGAATAGTGATACTTGCTGTACAGTATTATCAGGTCTGTGAGGTATAATCAGGATGATCTGTTTTTTTAATAAAGTGTAGTCAACAACTAAATTTGTAATGTTTGATATTTTTTCAATGTCTTAAGAGCTCATAAGTAGAGCATTATTTTAACGTTCATAGCTGAAGAATGAAAACTATTCCACCTTCTGCCCATGACTGTAATACAATAATTTCTCTTTTAAAGTTCAATTTCCCACAAAAACCTGGGGGCCCATAAGTTTTCCTAAGCACATAAACTGTAACAAAACCACCGCACAGGGAGATAAAATTTCACTAGACATAAATCGGTTTAACTGCACCCGCAGCTTCGCAGAACTTAAGAATCAGACAATTGTTAAGTTCCAAGGGGGGGTGGGGGGTAAGATTGTGAAAAACTACACATACATAATTATTCATAAGATTCATAATAATATAAATAAATAATTACAATTATTTTGAAGTATAACAGAGCAAACGCATGGTTCTTTTGCGCTAGAGAAAATGGTATTATTATTATTGCCTTGTATCGTGGAATAAGCAAATATTGGCATTATTCAGTCGTGTAGTACACAGGCTGATTGTTCATGATCCAAACCACAATTCCTAAAGAAAAGCAGAAAAACAATTTCTAGCAAACCGCGGGATGAGCTTTTTCGGTGGGTGACTGAGAAATGCGACTGTGCAGCTCTGCCAAACAAGACGGGGGGGTGAATCAGATCTCGTTCGAGAATCCTGGAGTCAAAGTGTCGCGGCACGTCTCTTGTTCCTCTGCAGGCCGGGGGCAGTGCATGCAGCCTGGCTCACGGCTACAGAAAGTCACTGTACACACCTGGTATGAGGTTGGAGTCGGACAGGCAAGCCCTGGCCTCGGTGTTGTTACCCCAACACTGCTTTCCAGTCGGGAAGAGCACATCGCAGCGACGGACGCGGAGCTGCGTTCCGGAAGAGTCGCAGTCGGACCACCGGGACCACTCGGACCAGCTCTCTGAGGGGAAGGGGGGCGTGGGGGTGTGCAGACAGACGGTCAGTCAGCTCTCAGAAAGTCTGTTCCACCCAAGCGCAAGGAGGAGAGGGGGATGTGACGTACCCTCTGTTTGTAAAAACACCTGCTCTCTCGTTTGTTCAAATCCTTCCACAATTAGTGGTTATCTAGTCAGGTGCGCTTTCTTATTAAAAACAAACCCTAACACCCTCACTATAACGGGTCTGATTCTGCAATGCGAAAACCTATTGTTTTTTCCACTTCCCCGTATTTTAATCAGAATCCGATCTTCAGTTGTGATTTATTTTGGAGCCGCTTTAACTAAGACCTCTGTAACCATTGTAAACCTAGTTTAAGGTGCTTTAGAGCAATACTGCACATTTCTTTTCTTATCTCGTTAAGCCTGCAGTGTTATCTGTTTCAATGAATGGTAGCAGAACGGTGTACTTGCAATACAAATGTTTGCTTTAAAACGTTCAACAAAGGGGAGTTCAGGAGGGATGATGACAACCAAGTCACTTTCACTCCAGCTGTTCTAAATCATAATTCCTGATATTATTTCCCATCATTCTGGTATACAGGTGCATCAGAAGGAAACCTCCCTCTTTTCTCGTGTGTTTTACATATCCCTCCTCCACTCCATCTCCACCCTTGGTCGACTTCTGACTCTTCACTGGAGTTCGAGCCTCCCCGTCCTGTGACCAGAGTGCTGGCCCTTGGCCAGGCAGGTAGACCTAATCTCACTATGCCTACTGTACATACTCCATACACCTCCCCAGTGCACCCAATTCTTGGAATTCCTCATTCCTCCTGAATGGGCTTCCTGTAGATGGAAGAGTAAAAATGAAGATACAGAAAGAGTGGTGTGTGTGGAGGGGGCTGAGCTGCAATCCAGCACAGTCTGGGTTTGCGTACCTGGGCAGGGCTGGGTGTTGCAGAGGGCCTCCTCCGTGTGCAGCCCCAGGCAGATGTCCCCCCCAAAGGCTGGGGGGGGGCTGGTGCAGGTGCGAGTGCGCATGTAGTGCCCCCCCCCGCAGGTGACTGAGCACTTGGACCAGGGCGACCAGCAGGACCAGCTCCCATCCACTGCAGAGGAAGACCGAGAGGTCAGTGGCTCCTGACAAGGTGCTGCTGCTGCTGCTACAGCTACTAATAGTCAGAACAAAAGTCGTGGGCCTATACAGCACAGAGGACTGCACCGACCACCACTGAGCAGAACCTCCTGGGTTGGCATGTGGCCACATGTTGTTCAGCCACTTCCAGCACAGAAATCCTGACTTATAATAACTTTCTGCAGGGTGAGAAGGGACGAGGAGCAGATTGAGCTGTGATCAGGACTGAATCGAAACCCCAGTCCATGGGCTACTTGTTCAGGACTTTATGGTGGGAATTTACTGGTAGGACTGAAGGACAGAAGGACAGAGGCCTGTAGTTGATAAGCACCTGCCTTCAAGCACTGGGAGTGCAGTTTGCAACCTGGCGGGGGACTTGCAGGTTTGAGTGGTTGAGTACAGGAGCACTGCTGACGTATATCACCCAGTAGCAGGAAGCAAAGAAAATATGGCCCCACACACAGATCATATGAAGGGGGGCCTTTAAAACTACAGGGATATGAGGAGCATTAGCGTTCATCTACGATCAGGGTTTATTTTTTCCCTTGATACTGTGGCTTGTTTACTTCCCTTGGCTCTTTCATCATTGCTGCAAAGTTACTAAGCAACAGGGGGTTGCAGTAATTGCTGAGAGAAGAAGGGGGGTTCTGGTTTTTACATCTGACTGCTTTCAGGTCCGTTTCTTGCCGACACACACTGGCCCCCAATATTTTGGATTATTAAAGGTAAACAAATCATCAGGATTGTTGTTTTAAGTAACATAGATGGTGCAGCGTGCAAGAGACATGGGACACTGATGCTTTTAATGCCACCTGGGGAGCACATGGGCCAAACACTTTCAGTGAGCGAGGAACATCAGGAGGGACCCTCTGGCACGAAAGCGCAGAGAGGGGCTCTCAAGTGCGTCGTCCACAGTTTTTGCTCTTGCAGTCCTCGCAGCCTGGGATGACACTAGCGTACTGTGACTGGGATTACCCCAGTGCAGAAGCACCACTGGCCTCCCGGGGGAGCTGCAGAGTGTGTGAGAGCTGGGAATGAGCCAGAGACAGGCGCACCGCTCCTCCGGCTAATGCTGGGTGTCCTGTAGGCCACCACGTCGAGGGGTGCGCGGCTCAGTGGTGGGCGGCCCAGAGGGGTGTGTACGCCGCCACTGCTGACCCGGAAGGAACGGGGTGAATAAGAATTGGCAACGGCCTGAACAGGGAGCAGTGGTTGCTGTTAATTTATTTACTGTTTGCATTTTCATGGGAAATGTAAATGCTGTACTGTATGTGACTGTATGGTTTTTTGCAACACCTTTTTGGACCATGTACTGTAGCTAGTACCACCCACATGTACTTGTAACACCTGAATCTGGATTGCTAATTACTCATTTATTCAGCTGATGCATTTATCCAAAGTGACTTACACAGCTGGGAGTTTTACATGAGCAATCCTGGTAAAGTGCTTTGCTCAAGTGTACAACAGCACTGTCATAATTACACAGTCTTCCTAATAAAAGCCAAGTCTATTTCTCCTCGCCAACAACATTCCGATTATTGATTTGAACCCACAACTGTCAAGTTAAAAGTACAGAACCTTAACCACTGCTCCACACTGCTGCCCAGGCAGTGCAGCATTACAACATTAAGGCCACTCTTAATCCTGCTTGGTGACGTGAATGTGGCACAGTCTTCAAGCAAAGTTAACAATTTCTCCAAAAGTTGCCGTACAATGACACAGCTTTGAATTATCGCAAATCCATTTGCTGCATTAAATACAATACTAGAGCGAAGGCCGGCAGTGGATACAGACTTGTAAGCAGTCCAGTCCACACTGGACGAATCAAGAGGGAAAGGGAATCGATGCCACTGACGAGCAAACAAAGCCTGCGCAGCCTACAATTTAACAAGAGCTAGAAGTTAAAATCGTATTATCCAATTTCTATTTGACTGTTTCTGTTCCTGACCTTTCATAAAGATTTTTTTTAATTCAATTTCAGGAAAACAACAGTTCGAACATTTATGAAGAAAAACAGGGGCTCAAAGGAAATGTTCACAAGGGACAGGAGAAACCAGCTGACCACACTCTCATGGTTTTTATGTCAGCGGGGTATCAGGGGTATCTAAGTTACACCAAACCTTGTGAAACCGCCTTCCTGGCTACAGTTAGACCCACAAGCTGCAGACTCTGAGTCTGTAGCATGGGAACTGAAAGCAACGGACAAGGGCTCAGAGGTTCATCCCTAAGGGCTCTAACACAGAGCTCCCAGAACACAGCAGCAGGAGAACATCGTCGGCAGGCGTGGGAGCCTCCACCTGCTTTCACTCATGCTTCAGTGCTAAACCGATCTGCTGATCTGTTAAGTTTTAAAAGGAAGAGAAAGAATTGTTTCCGAGTGCATCCTGAATTTAGAGCAGTCTTCAATTCCCTATAAAGTGACGTGATTTGAGACAAGAGAAGAAAGTCATCCTAGCCCTGGTAATGACTGTTAAAACAGCGAGAACAGACGGTCGGTGGGAGGGCAAAACCGTCTCCTGTGACGCCCTGTTGGAGCTCAGAGTGGAGTGGAGCCTGAGATACAGCAGACAGGAAATCCCAGGGAGTGAGCACTCCTCCCTCAGATCCTGAAACCTTTGCACTCAACTCTTAAGCAACACACACAGGCATCAGAGTGGGATTATTGCAGATTAAATGCTTACTGTCAATGAATGTGAAATGCAGAATGGTTGCTGTCTGGCATAAGACAAAGCATGATTTTTTATAGCCTCATCAAGATAATATGAACGATAGTATCCTCTCACCTCACAAAAGAAAACAGAAAGTAGCTTAAAATAAACTGTTTTTCTTACACTGATTTTTCTAGGAGGACCCTAACCCTAACTCACTGAGAGAGCCCAACAGCAACTATTTGCTTTTTATTTGTCTTGAGTAATTTCAATAAGACCTAAAGTATCTATATTATAAAAAATCTTTAACAGTGTAAAGACAATGTTCAGAAAATGAAAAAGTCGTAAACAAAAGTTCAGATGCAGGTCAAACCCTAAAATTTTAAATTGGGGTTTGGCTGAACATGTGAAAAAAAATTTGTTAAGGAAAACATTTCCCTCAAGAAATATGGATATTCTTAAAAACGTAAAGGTTTTTAAGAATTTTCCACAGAAAATATGTCAACTAGGAAATAAAACCCACTTTTTTGGTTTACTGTTCAAATCAACTTCAGGTCTTATTTTAAGAAAACTAAAGTTAGATGTTCTTTTTTTTTGTATTGTTTATCGAATCTCATCAAAATTAGGGAATCTATTACCCATCTCAGAGTTTAAAATAAAAAAGGTGGCTTTTCCAAATCGTTCCTTTTATGAGAGGTAAAATCATCATTTACAAAAGCCTTTCTTGTTTATCGTGTCACCTTTGTCAGAACAATGGTATTTAGCAATTAAGAGCTAATTTGTGGACATAATCTGGGACTATATTTAGGAAGCTTTTCCATTTCATAACAATGCTAACAACAACATGTATCTCCCTAGCTTTTCCGCAAGTTCTACTACAAAGTAAGGTGCTGAGATTCTCTCACCTGGGCAGGGAGTGATGTTGCACTCCTGGTACTCCAGAGAAGGCCCCAGGCAGGGCATGCCGCCATATCTGGGCTCAGGGCTGTTGCACACGCGTTTCCGACTGCGAATCCCGCGGCTGCAGTCGCGGCTGCACTGGGACCATGGGGTCCACGAGGACCAGCCTCCGTTGACAGTGTGGGCTGTGAACCGCCCGGAGCGCAGCAGGTCTCCTGGAGAGGCACAGCATGGAGAAAATGTGAAATTCATTTTCCAGCAGCAACTCTCTGTACAAAGCAAGAAAAAGCAACACCAGCCTGAAGTCACACTGTCTGTCTGAGCACTTACATTTGCCATCAACATGGTTTTTGGCCACTCATTTAAGGCTTTTGTCACTCAGCATCATTCATTTGTGTATGAATGTGGTGGTTTCATCTTAATGTTAACCCTAATCCAGCCCTTCACTTTGACAATCCGAATCCCTGCTGGGCAGTTACCCTGGTGCCCTGGCCAAATTTCCCCCTGGCCTTTACCAGTCATGGCCTCCTAATAATCCCCCTCTCTGGACTGGCTTCATCACCCTGCTTTCCTCCCCACTGAGAGCTGGTGTGAGCGGAGAGTACTGGAGCATCATCCAGGTGGGTGCTGCACACTGGGGGTGGTGGAGGCGATCCCCAATACCTGTAAAGCACTTTGAGTGGAGTGTCCAGAAAAGCGCTTTGTAAGTGTAAGGAAGAATTTCTATTTTTTGGGGCAGGTAGGGGCAGTGCAGACTTCACCACAGTGGCTCATCCTCTGTCGTCTACCCTGGGCCCATGACAGGTATTTCACTATCTGCACACAGCTCTGCAGCGGCCTGAGACTATGGTCTCCATCTCATGACTGTAACTGCCCACCACAGCCTTTCACTTCTTCATGAAACTCTTCAATCTTAATATTGCTGCACGAAAAGATCCATATGCTGTTTAACTTTAGCTGTTCAGATTCCCATTTCCATTACCTGAAACTTACACATTCACTTGTATAAAGAACATATCAGCACAATAAAGATAAAGATTAAACTACCAAAGATTCGCTAAACATCTGTTGTTTGTTTCCAGTCTGTAATTGTTTGTTACAACCTTTGTCGCTCAGTGAAAGCAGGAATTTAATAGGATGGAAGCAGTGCTATGGGGTGCATCGTCCAGAAAATTAAAAGCATCTGGGCTCCATACAGCATTCCTCTAACACAACCCTGGATGGATGGCAGAAAACTCCCAATAGGTCTTGAATACATCACAGCAATCTTGAGAGCAGTTATTAATCCCATTAACATATACTGTATAATAGATATAATAACAAATAAAGAATCAAAAGTATGCCATGTCTAAAACCGTTTAACTGGAAAGATGGCTATTTTGTGAAGCTACATTCCTTTTCACTTTAACAGATTTATTTTGAAAGTAACTAAAGCAGGAGTGCGCTGGGAGCAGCTCTGGGACCCACTCTGAATGCAGTTGATGGGGTTTAAAGATCAATACCTCTCCTGAAAAAGGAGAAATTCAAGAGGCAGTCTGAGATTTCACTGTATATAACAGTTCAATATGAACCTGGTGCCCCCGGGGAAATCAGTAATACGATCTTACCTTCATCGGTAATGCTGTTTAAAATGCACTGCTCTATTCTGCTGGACAGTGCCTCATATAATCACATGTAAGCAAGACAATGAATAAGGGTTCGCAGTACTCCAGGGGGTTCCCTGTTCTCTAAGGAAGAAATCGGCACCACATTCTTCAATCTGCTGTATCCTTTTAATATCAAGAATGGGTCTATAGCTTCAATTAGCCTGAATGGCATTCAGGGCATCCCTACAGAATATCGGGGATCCTCAGATAAGAATCAGTGGAAACCCCAGTTAGACTCCAGGAGTCGGATACAGCAGGTCAACGGCAGATGGAAAACAAACTGGATGTCAAGCACAAAACTAGTAAAAATGTGTTAATCTTTCCTTAATGAAGGTTGGGGAATAATTCATTTACAATCATCATTAAGAATAAGAAACTGTAACAGAGTGTCAGCAATGCTCTGGTGAAACTGAAAGCACTTTTAATGACTTGAGGCCAGATCCAAAACATGCATCAACAGCAGCTGTGATTAATCACATTAAGAGGCAGATACCCTCTGCTAACCTAATCACATATGAATTCAAGACTTTTGTTGAAGGGAATAAAACAAGTCATACTAATATAGTGGCAAGAGCTACAAAATTAATAAAACCACTTATCTGTGCGCGGCAAACCAAAACTGCATTTAAAGCCATGACTTCTGTCCAAACAATAATCTAAAATTATGTTTCAGACCTATTATTCCGCATCTACAAAAAGGCCTAAAACTGTTCTAATTTTAATTAAAAATGTTTTTAAAATGTTTTAAAGCTTAACGAGGCTATTGTGAGACTATCATGTTGGAACATCAGTAGGGCAGCAGAAGTCTTACAAAAAATACAACAGTTCTTGGTTCTTACTGCAAGACCCTGAGCAGTTTTCACCTGCTGCAGAGACTGGCACCGTATCAGACACTACTCCTTTCGTGTGGCCATGCCAGAGTTCAGTCGCTTCACAATACTGGTTCATGAGCAGTCTGGAGGCCCCTTTTCATTGCCTCTCTCAATGACCTGCATGCGGCAGATTTATTTCGATATTGAGGGGTCCACCATCTTTTTCAACTGTTCGTTCTTTTCCATATATCAGAACGGCCTGTGGCCACTCCGTGACATTGGAACCCACCTTCTAGATTAAACAGAGTTTAATTTAGTAGCCAGTATAAAAAGTTCTCATGGCTTAATAAGGGAAAACGTTTTAAAACAGGGTACAAATTAGCAGAATTGAATTGACAAAATGTTTACAAACTGTGTGCCTTCATACCTATTAGAATCTACTATGATCTGTATCATTTCTCAAACCAGCTGTGTTGAACATTAAATAAGGCCTAAATAATTTTGGTTTAAATGAACTTTGGACCAGCCTGAACGTGGAGGGGTGACACAAGCAGGTTAATCTTAAACAGATTTTAGAGTACAATATCTTTGGCTTCTCTTTAAGCACTATGATGACTCTGCTGAATACATTTCCTCTGTTTGTTCATCTGTTTGTTACCAGCGTACAAAAGCTTTCGTGACCACTAACTACAGGGCTCAAGAGAATGTCTTTTACATGAAATATTACATCATTAATAGGCACATTCACACCCACCTTTGGTTGGGATTAAGTGTGTCCAGACCCATTACTCCCAGTGAAACCTTGTAAGTGTGTGTGTACCCAATGCAGAAGGTACTGTTGGGGTCATGAGAGAAATGATTGCGCAGCGGTTTAAAGTGCAGTGTGCTCAGTATTAACGAGTCTTACAGCTCACTTTCTCTCAGCTATATAGTTGAAGCCTGTACACTGGCTTCCTTTGAGAAACAGCTGTATGAGACCCATGGATCAATAAGCTACTA
The DNA here is from genome assembly GCF_040954835.1 of Lepisosteus oculatus. NCBI lineage: Eukaryota > Metazoa > Chordata > Actinopteri > Semionotiformes > Lepisosteidae > Lepisosteus > Lepisosteus oculatus. Next base: position 594,113 of record NC_090701.1, on the reverse strand, counting down.
ACTACCAAATAGACAGGATGGGCTGCATGGCCTCCTCTCGTTTGTAACCTTTTCCCACGGTCTTGTCATCTGTGATCCCCCGTGCAGTATAAAAGCTCAGAGCTGTAATGGCTGCTACTTATTGCTGAGCCTGACAGGAATAATTTTGTGGCGGCTTGCTGACATGCTCGATAGTGTCCGTCTATATGGAGAATGCTCCATAGAAATTGGGGGAAACAAAACCCCATTTTTGTAAAATGAAAAAGAAGCACGGATATACAGTAAACTTTAGTTCCATAAAATGTATATATACAGTAAATCTCTCTATATAATTAAAGATAAGAGAAATACTGTAGAGATCATCTAGGATCCTTCCTAATATCACAAGGGTTTTGGCCTAGTTGAATTTAAATGTGAAGTCCTCTGTGATAACATTTTTGGAACTTTACTCTGGTCTCAGGATATTTTAAAATTAAACTGTGCTCCGATATTTCTGCAGTATTCAGCCAACAATCTTACAATGGTTCTAATAATTGCAAACCCAATCTACACAACTCAAAATATCTGTGGTGTAAATTAACCATAATCAGACCACAGGGTCAAACCCTTTTGGAAATGACCCAGTTTCGAGGGAGAAGATGCAGAAACAAGACTCACTGACCACCTCAGCATCAACCCGAATTCAAGCCTTTCAACACAGCAAGATGTCTCTATCCTCCAGCCTTCGCAGATCGACAGAGACTGCTGGGCACGGACGGGAGGGACAGCTGTGCTGAAGCAGCCCGCGCTGGGGCCAGGTCCAAGGGGAAGCTCACCGTCGGTGGAGCAGCCCGTCGAGCCATCGCTGGAGCAGTAGCGCATCTCGATCCGCTGGCGCCCCACTTCCAGCAGGCTGAGCTCGGGCACTCGTGCCTTGCAGGTGTACCTGAAGCGCTGCTCATAGTGGCCCCCATTGTCCGAAATGTTGACGGGTGCCCAAGGCGTCCAGGGCGTTGTTTTCTTCATCTCGGGGCAGGAGAGGGTGTTGCAGGACTGGTACTCCTAGGGACATCATAACTGTATTATTACCCTCACATGAAATCCAACATGTTTCGACTCGAATAACTTCAGTGATTTAGTGTCAAGCTCAGCACCGTCCCCGAGTTTCCTACCGCCGTTCTGCTGGCTCATGTGAAACGTCCCCATTACACTCTGTGCTGAACATGGCAAGAAGCAAACAACTCAAGCAGAAAAGGTCATTGATCAGGCTGAATTCATAACATGGAGTGGGCAAACTCACAAAATAAAAATGCTGCAGCTGTGCACAGCTGAAAATGGCATTTCAAATGGATTCTAATCAACACTCCTAACAACCAACAAACTGGTTTCTTAATGGCTTGATTTAGCTGGATCATTACATTTCAAGGCATTTGGGACTAAAACTGTTTACGCACTTCTTTTGTAGCCCACAGTTATCTTTATAGAATACATTCTGTATTCTTAACAGCATGAATTAAGAGTCATAATTTCTGTGATTTAGAAATAAACAGCTTCACTTTCACATTCCTATTAAAATCCTCTATTGTCTTTTTACACTATTTCTCCAGTGTTCCTGGTCTTGTCTCTTATACAGTATCTTCTTTTAGGCTCTAGCTCTTCATGTGTGGAATCCATACTTACTGCATCTACTTCCCCATCTAATCTTTTATTTGCATATAATAATAATAATAATAATAATAATAATAATAATAATAATAATAATAATAATAATAATAATAATAATAACAATTATAACAATTATAACAATAATAATAATAATACTTTATTTATATCCATACCAAGGATGCTGTACATTCTGATAAACGCTGACAAAAATGTACAATAAAAGGTAAAAGTGAAAATGAAACAAAACCGACAGGATAGAATGTAGGATAATTAGACACGGGCCCTTGTAAAAAGATAAGTTTTGAGTTTCGATTTGAAGACAGCAGCGACAGGAAAGTCACGATCCCCCAAAGTCTCGAATTTAGCCCTGTGTGCAATGAGCAAAGGACCTGCGTCAGCAAACCAGAACCTATGGGAGAGTCAGTTAGGAGGAGTTCAAAGATGCACAGCATGATGGAGCCAGATTGTTTAAAGCCTTAAAAGTCAGTAACAAGATTTTGTACTGAATATGTGACAACCAATGTAGACGCTTAAGTGTAGGAGTGATGTACTGCCAAGGTCTGGTATGAGTTAGAAGTTTGCTGCAGAGTTTTGGACATATTGCAACTTGCAGAGAAGAGAAGTTAGGAAATCCATAGAGTACACACTTTCAGAAATCAAACCTTGATGTTATAAATGAATGAATCAGACACTCAGCATCGGACATTGATAGAAATCGCCCAATGCAGGCAATATTTCTCAGATGAAAAAAGGTCAAATGTGACTCCAAGATTCTTGACTACAAGTGACGCACGAATGGTTAAGCCATCCACCATTACTGTGAAGCTGTCCAGCTTGTCCAGCTGACACTTGCTTCCGACTAGTAAAATTTCTGTTTTGTTGCTACTGAACATCAGGGAGTTTGATGTCAGACAGAGCTTGAGGCCACAGAAAAAAGAGATACATTAAGTGACGGAGGTGGGAGATCAGAGGGGGAAGAAGTTTTACTGTAAATCTGAGTATCATCGGTATAAAAGTCAACCTGAACCATGTTTGCATATAATGTGACTGAGAGGAAGCATATCAGTAATAAAAAGTAAAGGGCCTAAGACTGAACCCTGCAGCACACCGTGATTGACTGGGGCCAATGGGGGGTTGACGAGGACCAAGAGAAACAAAATGCTTGTCAGCCAGATAAGAGCAAAACCAGTTAAATACCCTACCACTGATAGACAAGAATGTTTACAGGTGATCGAGCAACACTGAATGATTTACTGTATCAAAAGACGCACTAAGATCAAGGAGCATAAGGATACTTACAGTCTCCGAGTCAGATGCAATAAGTAAATCATTCACAACCCTAACAAGAGCAGGTTCAGTGATATGATTGTAGCGAAATCTGAACTGGAGGGGTTCAAACAGATCATGGCAATGTGAGCCTGGAATTGATGTTCAACATGGCCTGAAACCTTGGATAGGAATGGAAAATTAGAGAATGGGGAAAAATAGTGAGCCATAACCCACTACAGCCTGCCTTCACAAGCAGTGGAACACATGCTTGGACATGGGAGACAGTATGGAAGGTACACTGTCAACTTCAGTGGGAAGAGAAGCTATTTCCCCCCATTTATTTATTTTGTGCAGCGTTTGAGTGACTGCCAGACCTTGAAGAAGTAGGATAAAAGAGCTCTTTGTTCATTGTTCAGCTTGTCACGGGAAAAGGATTCAAACGTTCAGGCTCTGCTCCCTAAAGCTAAAGTAACCGGTTAGAAAGACCAAGGATACAAGATGCCGAAGGATGCACCATGAAGGATTTATATTGTGTTTTTAGGACGAACAATTTATTTCACTGAGAAACACCTGTTGTTACTGTGTTACTTTGTAATTATCTAATTTCAGTCATATTTTATGACTGGAAATTTCACGACAGATGTGTTAAAAAAACCCTGCTGCTCTACAGTAATGGTTCAAACACCACACAGACAAAGACAAAGTGGCAAATTCGATTTTATTATTTCTGAAGGAAAGAAATCTGGTGTTTAAATGTTTAAAATATGCAAAACAAACCACTGTGATTACACTAACTGCACCTACTGTAACATTTTTAGCAGAACTAGGTATCCTTAATGGTATCATATCATAACAGTTATTACTATTGAAAGGCAAAAACAACCAAAACTCCCAAGAAGACTAACATCTGGCAGAGCAACCAGATACACCCTGGGGCTTTAGAGCAAGTCCTACACTTGCAGACTGAAGGAACGGAGCCCTTCAGTTTTGAACAGGGAAGACAATGAGGGGACCTGATTCGAGTATTTGAAATCCTCAAAGGCCCTGCCAAAGTAAACCAAACGAACAGTGAAATGGAAACCAGGGGACACAAGTGGAACTGCGTGGAAATTTAAAGGCGGAACAGGGGGAACTTCTCCACAACCAGATAAATGGAAACCCGTCCTCTCGTCTGTAACCTTTCCTCTGTTCTTCTGTCAACCCTGACTGCATTCCTGATTTAGTTTTCTATTTGTGAACGGTATTGAGATGGAAAAAATATTTTTTCTGACAGCGTGTTTTTGAAAAAATCCATCAGCTACACTCCTGCATGTTGTTAATCACTCTACTAATCACTTCTTACAATTACCCCCCCCCAGTGCAGCAGACAGCCCATTTAAATTGAGCACATTATAAGGCTAACTTTGAGTTGACGTGCACGCATACTGGTTAATTTTAGTCATATGCCAGCAGTGTTATGCCATAACATATATTAAAGTAATGTTATTTTTGCCTTTTCACAAAGCTGAATAATAAATACATCAGCATTTCTGAAAACTGATATCATCAGTAGAACACAATTTGGTATTGCACCAACCTTATCTAAGGCACAACCTGAATGTACTGGTAGAGGTTATAGTTTGGGAGTCTGAAATAGATCTTAAAACATTCACAGGACTGAGACGTGTCTTCAATGGAAGAGTGTGGGCCACACAGAAATTTTGTATTTTTGCCACACGTGCATACATGACTACTGAAACGAAGAGACTTGAAGCAGGTTCATGCTCATTAAAGAAAACATCATCAATCTAATCCTATTACTGCTATAAGTATTCACCAGAGGCTCTCCAATCTAAATCTGTGAATGTAACAGTTTCAGTACTACACAAGCTAATGCAGCCATATTAATAAAACAAAATACAATCCTAAAAAAATGTTACACCTCAGTAATTTTAGATTTAAGACTATTAAACTGAAACAACTCTGAGAAACGAACTTTTGAAAAACGCCAGAGGCATCGAGGTCAGCCCTGAGGACCAGAGGACACCAGTGAAAACTAGATTTATAGCAGCGGGAGGAGGAGGCACTTCGAACGCAGTGGGAGTCAGGAAGAAGGTACCCTCCCATGCAGCTGAAGCAACACCCTGGCGTCTTTGAATTAACTTCTCACTGGCAAAAGGTCCAAATGGACCACTTGGCCTTGTTCATAGCCTCTAATGTTCTTTAACTTTCCTATGTTTTGTAACAGATAAGTGATACCACTGGAGACACAAGGTCCATATTCTGAAAGTCCACAATATGTATTAAGGCCTGAATTAACATCTAATACAATTCAGTTAAGTTGTCACGTGTTGCTATTCCAAACAGGGACTTATTATAATCACTGGCCTTAAAGGGTCATTCATCCCAAACCACCTCAATCCTTCTATACCTTTGTAAGATATTTATGGTGGCTAGACAGGAAAAGAAAGCAAGGACTAACTGAGACTAAGCAATTGATGGCATCCTGCTGTGTTTAAAAACCTCAATGTGACACCCAAGCATCCTTCAGGGCACCTGCCCTCCAGCTGTTCCAGCTGCAGGCTGGACCAGTCTCTGGCCAGCTGACCACGTGCAGATGCTGTTTATTCTTCACCGCACATGCCAGCACCTTCGCTTACTCTTCTGTGGTTCTTTGTTGGGACGCCCTATGGGCTTAATACAGCTTGTGAAAATGTTATTCCTATATCTTTTTTTATTTCTGAGGTCTGCACAGGCACACTGACTGACTGTTCTCCGATTATGCTTGAATTTGCACCAGCTGTCGAAAAAGCCGGCTTTGGTTTCTTGAAGAAAAAGTAATAAAAAGACTTTTCAACATCATTATATTTACTCCAGATTTCACTTTCAAAGGAACTCAAAAGCCTCACACCTGAAGAAGGCTGCACAGCTGAAACCTTGTGTCTTTTTTTTTCTTTTTAACATGGAAGGACCTTTATCTGGGTTTGAACCCACAGCCTTCCAGTGAGGAGTCCAGAGACCTGATCGCATGCGCTCCTACATGAACATTGTTGCTTGGTCCAGCAGATTCTGGAAAGAATGTGCCATATTAATATTGCTAAATCGTTCTTGTATCATCTACCAGCGGATAACAGATACTTTATTAAGAAAATAATAATGCTAGTCTGTGCCTTTCAATCTGAATCCCAGAAGGGATATCCGTCTCGCCACACAGCTGCAACAACTGAACAACACACCCAAAACTTGATAGCTAGGACACCTTATCTGAGAGAGGGTGCACTTCGCCTGACACCCTGAAGCCTTAAAACTTTTAATCACTGAAGCTTTAAACATGGGTCGGCTCAAGAGGTCTCCCTGAACCTCAGAACTTGTGAGAAAAAAAAAACTCTTCCAGCACCATGAACCTTTTATGTGCTTAATAAAGTATGATGGCAAAGCACATGGATTGAATGTTGACGCAATACATTTTACATTTTACAGGATCACTTTAAACACTGAGCTTAAAACAATGCATTCAGAACAGGTGTGTAACTATGATCACCAGAACTGCTCTTTTATTTAAGTTTATGTCCAGATGTTCTCTGACCACTACTGACAAGTAATAAATCAGATTTTGATGAAGTTAGAGATTGGTTACATGAAATCCAACTAACCATGGTTTGTCCAACACCACTGCTGAGCAACGCAACCATTCCTCATGCTTTGCTGTTCACTTTGCTCTTAAAGAGTCTCCCCTGCTGTCGGTCCTGGATGATGTGGGTTGTATAGTTACGGTTCAGGCTTCGTAACTGGAAGGCTGTGATTTCTAACCTCGTCTGAGACATTTCCATTGGCTGCTCGAACAGAGTACTTCACCCAGACAGCTCCAGTAAAACAGCCAGCTGTGCAAATGGGTGTTAATGTACTGCAGGTCACGCTGGATAAAAGACTCAGCCAAACAAATTGGTAAGATGTGTAAATTATACAATATTACAGCATTTCCAGGTTTAATTGGCAAAGACGATCAAACTTCAAAGTCAGATATTAAAGTGTGTTCCAATTTTATTAAAAGTAGCCATTTTTATACATTGAACTGTGGGGCTCAAAAGGTTATTAATCATCTTTAAAAATCCTACATTAATTACATGGTGAGTTATCATCCTTTCCTGCTGATATGATATACTGTAATTGCACTGATAATCAGCAATGGACATGGTATCATTTGAAAGACTATTAAAACAGAAATACTTCTTGAAAAAGGTTATCAGTAGTTAATTAGGGACACATTCTTCTACTGTAGTATTATTTTTTTAGGGATTTAAGTTTGCCAATTAACATGGATGTAGTATATTTAATTAGCTGAACAATCACTTTTGTATGTTCTGTTAACCTCACAGGCTCTAATTCCATATGGTGAAAGGTAGACTGAACTTCATGTCTGATGAACAGTATTGCAAATCTGTCATCTGCAACACATATGATCAGAAGTTAGAGTAAACAGTTACAGTAAGTGAAAATCTAAATTCAAGGAAGAATGTGTTTCATGCTTCTGGTATTTATTTATTAACATATTTTGGTTCCCTGCAAACTCTCTTATGGGCTTGGTGTTAGAAAAGCACTGCCAATTAGCCCCTTCCACAAAGGAATATGTGGATACAGTAATTTTAAGTAATTTTAACAGACACAAAGCATGCTGGAACATTGCTGGATGAATCACAGATCATGTCTTTGAAATGTATCCACGAATTAACTGACAAAAGTAGCAGCTTGTACATTTATTTCTACAGTGTCATCCAGACGACAGACCAGTAGAAATGCTACAAGCGTATTATACCTGTACAGTATACCTGTATAAGTTATTATACCTGTGTCCTGTTCACTCTTTCACAAATATAAATTCTGGATCGGCAAGGAATTCGTTATTTGTTCCTCTATTTGAGACTTTTTTTATCTTTAATCTTTTAAGTATTAGGAGTCAGATTCCAACATCTTTAATTTGTCTGTGGGACATATGTTCCTATTGCATAAGAAACAAACCAGATTGACATTTTGTCCAGAGAGCAGATCAATCTCTAAGGCTCTGATGATTTACCTTTGAACAGCACTATATTATGTACTGAGTTAGTGTGAAAAATTAAAAAATTAAAGTGAGAATTCACATGTGGAATACCAGCAAAGAAGAATCATTTACAGCAGTAGCTGTTAAGTGGATGTGTCACTGCTTTACTGTACAATGAAGAGCTCTGATGACAGCTGAGTGGCTCAGCTGCACACCATCCACAGTCAGGTACTAAACCCTGAAGACAAGTGGAGACACAGCCCATCAAAAATTCAGCACCTCAGTCTTCAATATGTCAGAAAGTATTGGTTACGTGTTTTCAGAATATGAAGCACTATTCTGACAGAGGAACATCTCAAAGAAACGTTGATATAATGTGATTTGAAGTTCTGTAGTCTTCTAATGGTATTCTATTTTGCACAACGGAGTTGCAGATTACAACCTGCTTAATTGTATTCACTAATAAACATAGAAATCTAAAATTCTGCTTTAAGGTAAACTGCTTTTTATACAGTATATAAAGCAGAATCTTCAATGGTGGTATTTCCTTATGCCAACTAGTTGAGTGAAGCCCGAGTGAGTATTCGACATCAGCCTCTGAGAGCCGAGCGCGGGTTCGAGCTGAGTGTAAGGAGCGCGAGAACCGGCCAAGCCGAGCGCGGGTTCGAGCCGAGTGCGGACAGCGTGTGAAGCTACCGAGCCGAGCGCAGCTGAGTGGAGGTTCGAGCTCAGGTGCGAGGAGACACCTACCGAGCTGCAGCCTGGACAGTCCTTCCCTTTCTCGCAGGTGCGCCGCCGCGCCTGCACCCCCCCTCCGCACGGCGCAGTGCAGCGCTCCCAGGGCCCCCAGCTGGACCAGTACACATGCGGTGGGCAGGGCAGGTGCTCGTTACAGTATCTGGCAGGGAGAGGACAGACAGAGTCAGAGTTGGCTGTTTCCAGGTTCGGTTACAAACACGGGTGTATTTCCATAGATGTTTTTGACCTTAATGCTGACAGGAATATTGGATATCAAGAGATGGCTTCATTCTTTAAGGGGCTTCCCAAACTTCCTGGGAACCTGCAGGTTTGCAGGGATGCCAGGCAGGGATGCACCCCTGCTCCAGCCAGCACCAAGTCTCCTGTGAGGCGAATGGAGATGTCCGTGTGACAAAAGATGAGGGTTCGAGGGTTTGCCAGATCGGAGAAACTTATTTGTCCCTCCTCAGTTCTACCTGTGCAGTCCAGGAGTCAATGTACAGACAAACAAATAAGTAAATCGGTGATTCAAGACTGGCATGACATGACAATAAATTTAAAAAATGGACTTCTAGGAAAACTGTCTCTCGTGTGAACGTGTGTGTGTTTGTGTCTGTGTGTGCCCTGAGATAGGCTGGTGTCTATCCTGCACTGTGCCTGTTGCTGGCCAGGACAGGCTTCAGTGTCCCCTGTGACCCTGTATTGGAAAAAGCAGTTAAGAAAATGGATGTAGGGATTGATCCAGTATTTTGAAGCTGCTGAAGTCTGTAGCCTGGAAGTCTCACCAAATCAACAAGGAAGGTTTTACAATAATTAATATGAAACAGAAAATAATCAAGAAATCATGCAAGTTTCTAAAAGCACACAAACTTTTCTAAAAGATGGCGTATATACAGTATTTTATGTATACTAGAGTTAAGGTTTTATGAATCTATGCAAGAATAACATTACCACCAAACACTGGCTTCCTCACAGTCACACTCACAGTCAGACAGAGCCGATATCGCTCGTGTCCTAGGGAAATTTACACACCACCGGCTTGGATCATTTAGTTTACAGCTAATTGACCATTTGTGCTTCTTGGGGGATGAAAACAGACTGGAACCTCTAAAATCAAATTAGAAACTGAATATAATGAAGCATCCAAGAGATTATCACTGTTTATCCTCTAGCTTTTATGCTTCATACCAAAATAGCCACAAGACAATTTACAGTTCCATTTACCATAACACATGAAGGAGGTTCATTACAGAATAATACATGTTTAAAACAGTTTTATAATAAGCTACATACAGTATGCTAAAAATTGAAGAATTTTGTGAAAATTCAAATAATCTATTTTATAATGTTTTAATCCCACAATTATACTGTTTACTGCAAAATTCTCAACACTTAATGTCAGTGTTAGTGTGTTTCATTAGTGTTAATGTCAACAGCACTAAGAGTATGAGATGGATTTAATAACATCACTTTTAAATGAAATATAAATGTTGCTAAATATATACACACACAGGAGTTTTGTTTATTAGTATTGCAGGAAAAAATAAAGAGCAAATTAAGAGCAAAAAATCCTGAATATATTGAATTGAATTGAACACATTTATGCACATATATCGTTACAGAGGATCCAGTAAAGCCATTGAAGTGATATTGATTAGAGACATTTATGAGACATAATATCACAGCAAAATGAAGTTTGCTGTCTTCAGACACGTTTTATTTTGGATGAATAACCTATAACAAAGATGTCTGACAAAAGAGGAAGATTATATGCCTCCTGGTTAATAATTTATTGCTTTTTTGCTTGGCTGAGGCACACTGTCGATCTTCTATAGCTTCTCACCTGAGTGCCACCATTGTTTTTTCACTTAAACTGATTTTTACATTTTCTGAACCTAGTTCCCTTCAAAAAATGAACAAAAAACAAAGAAGTAGAAAAGAAAAAGTATTACAGTGAAGCAATTTCTTTAGGTGCTGTGTGGAGTCATTAAAAGCACAAAGAGTGACATCTGTGCTAAAAGATTAAGAGAAATAACCTTTTCCCTTTATGGAATATTGCCCTGTTTTAATGGCAACCATAATTGCATTAACGCACTGTCGCTGTGACAAAATGACCTGCAGCGCTGCTCTGTAAGGCAACCATTTCTAAGCTGGGTGCACTGCTTTTACTTTGTTCCTTTTAGGTTTGGATAACTTAGTTATATCTTGCAGGAAACACCTCAGACACTGATACTGTGAGCTAAATCTTTCCTTTACTTAAATGCACAATGGAAAAGAAAGAAAGACTTTTTGAGACATCTCAGCAGTGAACATCTCTGTAGAGAAACAATTTGTCAATTTTTGCCCCACATTTCAAGCCCCGTAAAACAGGAATGTCATCTAATTTGCTTTGGTAGCCAGATTTGGTTTAACTGTACTTCAAGAGGGCCACACATACCCCAAATCGTCAAAATACCTGATAAAACCATTAAATATTATTATGTATGTGCAGTATTTTGCATTTTTGGTGTTTATTTTACACAAAAATACCTTTAAAATGGAATAAGTGTTAATTGCGACTTCATTAGACGCTAATCAATGAAGATGCCTGAGCTGGGTCTGGCCTGTAGACCGCAGGTTTGACACGCCTGCCCCAGAACACGTAAAAGACACTAACGTAGTATAAAGATTTATAGTATTTATGGATTATTTCACAATTAGTGAAAAATTGCTGTGAATTTTCTTAAAAAGCAAATTAAATAGATCAAATAACCCGAAAATATGTAGTATAAAACTTGTGTACCTATTTACATTTACAATCTACCTCTATGCTTGAAGGCAGTTTACCCTAGAGTGTCTTGGGAGGACTTTCTCTAATACCTGCTTGACAATAAGTGGCGCGACAGGCAAGTGTTTGGGAATTCTGGGATTTCAGGGTTGTCCGGTACCCAGTTCGGTACAAGGTGTGGGACACAGTTGGTGCTGCACTCTGGAAGACCCCTGCTGAGGCCAGGGTTTCAGCTTCAAGTTCTTGCACACGTGCTGCTCTTGCCAAGAATCCACCTTTGTCCAGCTGCCAGTGAGCTGCAGGCACAGCCTCTCCTACTCTAATCACAGCCATCTGGCATGAGAGAGAGGGGCACTGAATGCCTTTATTCAAAAGACAGCACAAAAGTGTGACTTTGTGCATACAAGCTGAATTCTTTGGAAAGGAGCTCTCCACCTATAACAAACTAACACAGACCCCAGCTGCAAGACTGGAGACATCTGAGCTCAGGAAGACCAACGCTTCCCGCTAAATCAAAACGAAAACATGAACCCTCTTCACTTTACAACCCCCGTCCCCCTTCCAAAAACACATTAAACCTATATCAGCACTCGAACAATCCCTGCCTTCATATTCCCTGAACCCAAAAAGCCTTGAAAAAGTCAGGGATGTTTTCACAGCTATAGTAAAACTGCCTGGTTAACAGAAATACCCGGCCAAGAGCGTCCTGCCAGGTATCCGAGCTTTGCTGCTCTGTGCTGCTAATAATAGCCCTATACAATTTCTTGCATTAGGAATTCATCTTTTTACATACCCCAGCTTGCTCTCCATGAGACACACAGACAGAGAGAGAAGCTGGGGGTCAGAGCGCAGGGTCAGCCATTGTACAGCACCCCTGGAGCAGCTGGGGTTAAGGGCCTTGCTCAGGGGCCCAAGGGAGTAGGATTCCTCTGCCAGCTGTGGGATTTGAACCAGCAACCTTCCAGTCACAGGCACAGATCCTTAGCCACAGAGCCGCCGCTGCCAGGCACTCCACTGCCTTCTGCCAGCCTGCTGCCTGCACGGCCCGGGACAGCGCCACCTCAGTCGTGGGCTGGAGAGCCAGGAACACACCAGCGCTGGGAACAGGTCTCGCTGGAAACCCACTATATTACAGGGTCACAAGGAGGGCCAGTCCATTTCTCCCCCATGCAAACACGTCCTCAGAAGACTGGGGGGCACTGGGAGGAGATCTGCTCTTGTGGATTGGGACAGTTCCGCTGGGTGCTGGAGCCGTCAGTGGTCTGTGCAGATTAATACAGAGTACTCAGCAATCAATTTGGAACATAAATAGTTATTCAATTTTAGATTATGCAATTTGCATTAATGGAGAAATTACTTATTGACTAAAATAAAAACGAAATGAACTTGTCAAAGACACATAATGAATGCTTTTGACTCCAAAATGAAGGCTTGTATGAGTGAAATACTAATTGATTGTATTTTTGTCTTTAAACATGTTGAAGAGTCAGATATCTAACCTCACTGCAAACGGGATATAATCAGTTATTTTATCTGAGGTTTTGGTCTGCTTTCAGCATTACATTATACAATTATATACCATACCCAGAACACTCTCCCTGACCTCCCTGCATTGTCAATCAGAACTTGGAAAAAGATTATCTTCTTTCATTTCTCAGTGCAATACTTCTTGGTTGTGGTGTACAATTTAGGGCAGATATGTGCACAATATCCAGAAAACATGTTTCAGAGCGAAAAATAGCAAACTATATATATATACATAAACTCATACAAAATCAGGGCTCTATTTTAGGCCTCAAAAGTGCATTAATTTGATTGTTTGAATGGTTTTGTGCATGTGCTTCCCACTCTGCGTTCTTGATGCAGAGAGAGACCCTGAGTTTCTCCAGCCTCCCATGTCAAGCAGGAGCAGGAAAGTGCTGCTGGCTTCTGCACGTTGTCCTTGTGGGGTTTCCCTGAGTGCTCTGGTCCCCTCCCATAGTACAAGGCAGGCTGCGGAGATGAACTAGTACCCCTTAATGGTCTGAGTTGGCATGCATGAGTGTGTGAGTGTGTGTGCCCTGGGATGCACTGGCGTCCTGTTCAGGGTGTTTCCTGTCTGGCACCTATGGACTCCCAGGGTAGTCTCTGCTCACCGAGATCCTGTAGTGCACTAAGCGGTAAATGAAAATGGATGGCTTACTAAAACTATCTCACTAGGAATGACAACAGCTAAGCATTAAGTGTATTAAAAGGTTTATGGAGCATTTAAAGTTATAATAATTTGTCTTAGCCCTCTAGGCCACAGGACGAGAGAACTGAGAATCCCTGCGGAAAGAGGAGTGACCAAGGGGCAGCTGCAGAGGTGGAGATGGGCTGGAGGAGGGATGCGAGGGAGAGAAGGGGATTATGTACAGTATTTATTATATTTTAGTGAGGAAATGTTGTCATGATTGATTACAAATTAAACAGCTGACGGTGATTGAACTTGGCTGTTGTCATCCCCTACGAACTTTTGTTATAAACTCCATTAAAAATTAGGCTGTTAAACTCACACTATGATTTAGAATGTTGTATTTTGCAGTGAGAAAGCGATACCTTTAATCCTGCAATTGCATGTATACAACCTGGAAATAATGGCTATTATCATAATGGAATCCATTAATAAGAATTAAAGAGGCGCAGACAGAGATCTTCCTCTGGGACCTGCAGACGGCTCCTATACTGGCGTACCAGGCGAATCTGGGGATGGTTTTTGTTTCTGAAGAATGTTTTCCTTTTAAATTCTCAATGACATCGCAGGTTGCTAAGATACCTCAAACGTCTTCAGAGCTCCCTTAAATTCTGAGACAATTATTCTATAATTACTCTTGCAAACTGCAAGGTCAGTGTATGTTTCTGCGTGCATGTGGTTTTCCACATAAAGATTGAATAAACATGTTAACCACTAACTGGGAATACTGGAATACGGTATTGGTACAGAGGCTCTCTTCGTTGAGCCGGTCTGTAGCCGCAGTTCAGTGTGAGAGATGGGCCGTTTGGGACAGTACCTCTCCTCTCGGTTCTGTCCCACGCACACTCTCCCTCCATGGCGGGGTGCCGGGTTACTGCAGGAGCGCTGCCGGACCTGGAAGCCAATCCCACAGCTGGTGCTGCAGTGGGACCACGCCGACCACGGAGTCCAGCCCCCATTCCTGGTGTTGGAAGAGAGGTTAGCTGGGACACGCAGTGCCCCCTGCATCAGTGCCATCTCACACACATCTGCTTCACTATCAGAGGATAAGGGAATGCCCCTAACAGAATATCCCTTAATAGCGATTCGGTCCAACTCCATGACATTGGCGCTGACCAATCTCCTGGGAGATAGAGGACCACTCGGCCATCACCAGCTGGTGAAATGCTGAGACCAGGGTAGCTATCCTCAAGCTTCTTGTGTCCTGAACTGGTGCTTTTGTGTTCACAAGCCACTGTCTATAAACCATGGAGTCTGTCATAATTGACACAATAGCCAGTTCTGATTTACTTTGAATGTACTGGCACTCAGGAAAACTTACATCAACCTTCTTTCCCTGTGCAGCACTCTGATCAGTTAACTGGCCCACAGTGAGCACCCACCATGGATCAAACCATTCTCTTGTATTCCAGGTTACAGACCGGCTCCACCCCCCCCACCACAATTAAAACTGCACCCAAAATTTCATTTGGTTTGGAATCCTCAAAAAAGACTTAATCCGATCAAGTGCAGGGACCAAGCCCAGTCACTTAAGCAAGTCTTCACTTGCCTCGTGTGATGATACAGAAAACACAGTGCCAATGGCCCTTTGATGCCACAACTGTGTGATTGAAATACAGACTCATTTCCGGTGCTGCCCATCCAGCGGTTCTGATGAAGCCCTCTCTTGTTTCTTGGGGGGAAAACCCCGGGTGTGTGTATCTGCTGTCTCAAACTGGAGAGGAGCACAGACACGCTCCCTTGTAGTGACCCCTGTGCTCACCTGGAGCAGTTGGTGACTTCCACACTCGAGCCCTCGCAGGCCCGGCCCCCGCACTGCGGGCTGGGGCTGTCGCAGGACCTGGCTCTGCACAGACAGGGGCCCACGCTGCCCCCATCGCTGTGGCTGCACGGCTTCCACGGCGACCAGGGCCCAAATCCTCCGTCCACGGTCACATTCTTCGTCTACAGTGTTTGAAAGGCAAAAGTACAGGAATTACATCTGCAGAAAAAGTGACAGTTTGGGGTTTAGTTACAGATGCACAATATGTCTATGGTGAAACGTATGGCAGGGGAATACATTACATTGATGGTAATAAGTTAGTGCATCATAATAATAATCATTGCATATAAAGCAAAACAACACAAGTTTCCTTGTGATGACCCCTACATTCTTCACACATAGCAGGAGACACATATCTCCCACTGGAGCACAGCGTCTCCTGGGAGACACACAGCAGACCAGGGAGAGGAGAGGGAAGCTGCTTCACCAGGTCCGTGATTGGGGATCTTGAGAAAGGCCAGGCTGCACAGACCAGAGTTGATTTCAGCCAGGTCACCAGGAGTTACACACCTACTCTTGCAAACAACGGCATGGCATCTTTAATGACCAGGTGGTCAGGAACGTAATATATTATTTGAAGGACATGTACATGTACTGTAGTTCTTTAAAAAATATACTGAATGTGATGGTATAAACTGCATGAGTAACTATTAATAGTATACAAAAAAAAACCACAACTGGTAGCAATATAGTTCATTCTATTCTACCATGCATGAAATCTGTGCTAGTTGAAGTGCTTCCTTCATATATTAATGACACCAGCCATCCTCTCCAGTTTTTTCAGAGTCCTATTGCAGGGTCCTGAATATTTCATTTTCAAAGGGACATCACATCTCTTTACACCATCATTTCCCACGATGATGGTCTGACAGCTCAGGCACAAAGTCCGAACACACGCAGTGCTTGATGCCCCTACCCATCCCCTTGTATAATTAGCTGAACTGGCCCTCACATTGACTGTATTTTATTTCGATAACCAGCGGCTAAGTGGAGGTGCCACAGGTACCATGCTGGGACTCACCCATGCCAAAATCTTGGTAAGCTCATCAGAAGAATCTTTCTCCATCTCCTATGCTGGCTTTATCCCTGACCTCTACAAGTGATGCTCCTATGAAAAATGACATTGACGTGGCCACCAGCAATGACCAACAGCAATTCCTGCATCATGTTTACCAACTTTCACCTGTTTGTAAAATTCACTGTTGGTGTATCACGGACTTTCAACATCTGTGTTGGCATACCCAGTGATTCATACAGCTATCTCCTTTACAGATCTTAACACCCCAAACACTCAACACTAAAACTCCTTTCTTACAGTTCTTCAGCCTTCAACCACTGTGAGGTGAGGGCACAGATTTCCAAAATCAAGACCTTAAAATGTGCCCTTTCTTCATTGACAAGACACCCTCCATGCTGCGTTGACAAAGCCCTCACCTGAATCAGACACAGCTCTCACAGCATCGACCCGGTGAGGAATTCCCACACTGAGAACCATATTCCACTGATGCTTCTCTTCCGCCTCAACACCCTTGGATCATCAAAGAAAACGTAACATTCCACAGGATGACACTGCTACAGGAATGCTTTTCCCAGTGGTTCCATCGTTCCCCTAACTGCCCACAGCTTCCGACTACACTCATCACCTTTTCTAGTAACTGAAGCCACTGCATGACATGTAAACATGTGTTATAGTCAGGACAACCCAAATCAAGTACATGGCCTACAATTACCCAGAAAACATCTTGTGCATGAGGTTATCACATTTACTGTACATCAGTGAGAAAGGAAGAAGACTGTATGTCTGCTTCATGGAATATGTCAGAGCCATGAGGGTCAAAGATGATAGTTCTCCATTTCACCTCTCCTGGACAGCACTTCACTGACCTCGCACTGTTTTACAGGATGTTCAGGACTGCTACTCCCCCAGAACAGCTAAAGATTATCCTTATATAATAATATAAATATAAATCACACCTCCTCCTTCCCTTAACAGGAGACTAATTTCTGTTTAAATCCTCTCCGTTTATTTACAGATTTCAGCTTTTCACACCTCTTCCCCAAATCTCTCTTTTGGACACCCTATCTCACCTGCTTTGTTTTTCTGCCTCCTGTGTTTTATATTTCTGCTACCTTCCTCTCTCTCCCTCACACCCGAAGCAGCATCAACAGCAGAAATTTTGTTTATTATTCCTACTTTTCAGTGTGGAATGAACCTTTACTGGTAACTTGTGTTTTATTTTTTATATGCTGAATACAGTGTGTTGCAGGTGTAGTTTGAATTTATGTATCTCATTAATGTTGTGTAAAGGAAAGTGGGTTTGACAAAAAAATGTTTTATATTCAGTTCATTTATCATGTGATAAATAATAATTACTGCTACAATGCTTTTAGAAAGTGAAGTAGATTTTATTTTAAATGTAAATAAGCCAAGAGAACACTATTAACAATGAATTGAAACTACTGTGCACTAATAATGTGGTGATACAGATTTTCAAAAGCAACTCAAAGTTATTTCTGTCTTTCTATACAATAACATGCATCAGAACTACAACAGCATACTGGCCCTGTATAATATCTCTACAAGAAACCAGCTTCCCTCCAACGTGTTTGTCCATCAACAGGCATCATTAGAAACAATGAGAGTCTGTGAAAACAACCCCTGATAATTCCTCTCTGGTCTACAATGAGATGAAACTGCACTCATATGATGTCCCTTCACATCAGTAATTGAACCCTGTCATCACCCTCAATTAAGACGCAGAAGCAGGGACACTTCATTAAGGAAGAGTGCTATCTGGAAAGAGTGAACGTGAAACAAATTGTAACTATTAATAAAATAGGCAGCTTTTCCACACTTTTTTCCTGTCATCAGTGATCATTTTGATATGCTATAATTGGCTTTGTGCTTAGATAATGGGATGGCAGGTAAAGTATGCACGGCAAATACAGAGTTACTTAAGCATGATGAAAAAAGGAAAATTGAAATCTCTAAGAAGATAGAGAACATTGACACTCACAGTACATTGTTAAAAAAGCATATTTAAAACATGCAAAACCCTTTTTTATCCTTATTGCTACTATTCGAGATTTACAGTAGTACTTACAGGTTTGGAGTTCTGAGCTGAAATTTCTTTTATTTCATATATTTTAGTTTAAAAACAGAAAATTTAACAGAATTAGAAGAGAATATCAAATCTATTGCATGCAGGAAATGATTTGTAGTGTATTAAAAGAAAGTCCCATCTTGCCTGGTGCAATGTATGGATTTTGGCTTTTATGAGTAGGCAAGTGAGTCAATTTATCAATTGATGTATTGATCATGATACATATATTGATCTTGATGTGACCAATCTAAGGAGTATTCCAATTATTTCACCTGAAGTAGTGCCTGAGCAGCACTACCTCATATTTGCCACTTCAGTGCTAGTTAGTGCATCTTTCCAGACCCGACCTCGACTCCTGACACAATATGATATTCTTCAGACCCCCAGTGTTAGCCTGTGTAATGCTTTCTCAGCACGTTCGGTAAAATAAAGTGCACTTTTGGCCATCCTGATCTCCCAAATCACCCAGCAGCTATTGATGGTCCTTTTAGTCCACAGTAGCTCCCCTGTCCTGTGTCACAGGCCAGTACTCAGCTCCCCTGTCCTGTTACTCAGCTCCCCTGTCCTGTTACTCAGCTCCCCAGTCCTGTTACTCGATTCCCCTGTCCTGTTACTCGGCTCCCCTGTCCAGTTACTCGGCTCCCCTGTCCAGTTACTCAGCTTCCCTGTCCTGTTACTTGAGTCCCCTGTCCTGTTACTCAGCTCCCCTGTCCTGTTACTCAGCTCCCCTGTCCTGTTACTCAGCTCCCCTGTCCTGTTACTTGAGTCCCCTGTCCTGTTACTCGAGTCCCCTGTCCTGTTACCCCTGTCCTGTTACTCAGCTCCCCTGTCCTGTTAGTCAGCTCCCCTGTCCTGTTACTCAACTCCCCTGTCCTGTTACTCAGCTCCCCTGTCCTGTTACTCGATTCCCCTGTCCTGTTACTCGATTCCCCTGTCCTGTAACTTGATTCCCCTGTCCTGTTACTCAGCTCCCCTGTCCTGTGCCACGGAGCAGTGCCAGGTTTTGGCAAAACGTCCTGGGCAGTTGAACTTGCCCATTTAAATGCAGTGCTCATTCCCATCAGGCTTCATGCTTCGTGGAGCTGCTGTGCCTCCTTTCATGTCAAATGATTTTCACTACAGAAGGAAAATTCCTGCTTATTTTCTACCACCATGCATGCTAACCACTGTAGAATTACACATTACACTTTAAAGATGGAGAACGTTTTTGGACTTAAAATATACCTTTGGAGTTCAAAGACAAGGAAAATAAATTGCATTTCAAACCTTTTTTTTAAATTGGTTGCAGAAATGCAGTGATAGAGTAAGAGGTTTAATTCAAAGTCTTTACAAAAGGTTTTCTCCTCAAGGGAAGTTCTTGTCTGGCAACCTAATTCATTAGTGTATTTTAACTTTGAAAACCTACACAGGGTAGAAACAGAAGAAAAGTTTCAGAATTACTCCTTCAGACCTCTGACTGTGTGGTGTGTGTTGTAATGTCTTTATCAGCTGTGTGTGAGGTGCTGCATAGCTAATCCACCTAGGATCCAGAATCCACAGCACATCATTAGCAGGACTGGTACACTGTACTGTATGTGCTAACTGACCTAGAAAATAAATTCCATGATACTTTGCTGACAAAAGGAGAATAGCACAAGACACTCAAGATAATAATTTTCACGTTTCTTCTGGTTGTTTGCTCTTCACCTGAGCATCCAGGCTCATTTTATGTTTGTTTTTCAGAACATAGTCGGGCTCTTGAATTCTGAATCACTGCATCACTCTGATTCAGAGCTGCCTCACTCTCCCTGGCAGACAAGCTACAGCATGAATGCTGTCTCGGGGGGAGACAGGTCACACTTTGAAAACATGCTTGTAAAACTACTGCATCCCCTGGTGAGCAACACACAGCAAAGGCCTCTGCAGAAAGCGCAAGAAGTCAGATTTTATTTGCTCTTACTTATTCTCTGAAGTCGTTAACATTCTCAACTCACAAAGGGGGGGCTTGTCTTGTTTGAGAAGGAGGTATGGGTCTTAGGTTGATTCCCACATTATCATCAACAAATTATGATGTTGCCTAACAGCTCTGTACTCTGATCAGCAGACCTGAAACAGCTACTGTCTGACTTTCCAATAAGCACCGAGGGGAAGAGAAATCAATCACATGTGTATTAGAACTGGCCAGACTGCTGTCAGTGTTGAAGCTACAGATGTGCAGGGCATGATGATGCCAAGTGGCCTATAGAATGCTTAGCCACAGAAAAATCAAGGAATATACAAGGTCTACCAAGATCTATTTTTTACACCTTGAAGCCATTGTTATACAAATCTTACAGTTGGATGTAATTAAGCAAAATAACTTTTTTCTAGAATCATTAAAATCACTACTCTTTTTTAAAATATAGAGTATGCATGTAACCACTTTTCATTTTCACTGTTCTTAAGTACATGCTGTAGATCAGAGGATAATAATACTGTATATTACACACATTAAGGAAGATTTAAAAAATGCTTTATTAAAAGTGGGTACCTGTATAGTAGTTTCTGCATGCCCAGATTTATAGTATCTCAATGGGATACAGGTCTAAGGACTGAGATGGCCAGTTTATGACTGGGATCTTCCCCTTTGCAGAAACTCCTTTGTAGTCTTTATAAAATGCTTACTGTCTTATCCTGTTGGGATAGAACCTTCAAGTCTTCTCTTTGTCTTCTGTCTTCTCTCGATTCTTTTGTCAAATCTCTTGCAGTACTTTCTGCAGTACTTACTCCAAGGAACGATTGCTTGAAACGTGCTTAGTTTCCACCCCTGGAAGCAGCTGCAGCAGTTCCTTGTTTGTCAATAAAAGCCCACACAAGACTTTCCGGTAAACTGAGCTATGCTGCTGTTTTGTCTGGGTTTCTCCTTTGCCATTTTCACTGCTGCATCAGCACAGATTTCTACTATATTTTTCAGCACTTGATAATTACATATTCATTCTTTTTCAACCATTTGTCCAGAAAACCAATTCTTTGGCTTACACTTTCTGACTGTACAGTCAGAGAAACAAACAATTCTCTGCAGTAAGCAGCTCCCCAGTATCTTCATTTTATTACCATCAGGACTCTAAATTCCAAGCTCTATTGGTGACGTACAAGTTCCAGTGTGCCAAAAACTTAACTTTCTACCACAAAGTAAAGGCTAGAAAGCACTCACTCCCATTCTGTCAGACCCTCTAACCTCTCTTTCACTATAACCCTGCTCAGCAAAGGACCGGGTTTTGTACCAGTTCCTAAGACACTGGATACCTCACAGACCCAGAGTGAGTTCCACCATTTTTACTGCAGAATTCGCCTCAGAGCACATTTCTCTAATGAGACCCTCTCATGAACAGCTGTCAACAACCTAGAAATTGACACTAATAATAAAATTCACATGAAACTGAGCTGTTGGACTCCAGCTGCTTCATCAATCTTTACTTCCAAACTGTTTTCTACCTTCACCAATCACAAGTTTGACCTCACTTCACCCAGGATGAACTCCAATCTCACTACTACACTCCTGTGTTCTCCTGTGCTTTATATCCCTGCTACTGTCCTCTCTCTCCCTCTCACCTAAAGAACTTAATTGTCTAATCATGTAACATGTCTAACCCTACTTTTCAGAGTGGAATTAACCTTTACTTGTTCCTTTGCTACCAACACACACTCCCCATTTGAAGTATCTTTTTAATCTATAACTATTGTTAAGTGATGCTTTTTAGCCAAGATAGCTATCAGTAATAAGCAATGAATGAGGTTTTTTAACCTGCCCAAAGACCATTATCTACTTATTGACAGAATAACATGAATAGAGCTGTTTCATTATGGAATATGATGGAATTACAGCAAGGAAGAGGTGGACAGTGAACTACATATTGAGTTGGTTTACTGATAGGAAATTCTCATGTGCTTATCTAGTAACTTGAAGCTTAAAATCAAAGAGATAAAAGGAATCCCCTTATGAAATAACCTATAAATTATGTCCCTGGTCTCTACAGAGACCTGTCAGTCATCTAACTTCATAAAGATCTGGAAGAGCTCCAAGCAGTTTACTTTGTCTTTGCAGGCAGAACCTTATGGACTCAAACAGCTGTCATGCTGAACTGTTTCTTACTCTCATACTCTGATGAGACTGCAGTGATGCTGTCACTGTGCCCCCCCGCCACCGCCATTGACATCTTCTTCTCAGGGACGAATAACTATTGGACTTCAAGTATGACAACTTCTGCTGGTAGGTATAACTGCAGCTAAACAGCAGGGTCAGGAGGAAACCAAGGCATCCTTAGATTTCATTCGTCTGTTTCCGTTACAGAAACTGCTCTTGCGGAAAGAGGTACAGAAAGATTAGATTATGCCAGAGCGCAAAACTGTTCCACAGAACAGTCAGGCGCACTTTCAGCTCTTTAATCAGATTCCTTTTCCTTCCGTTTGAGCTCCCACTCTCTCCATGTTTTTTTTAGTTTTGTATGTAAATAAAAAAGATGCTTTTTTTACAAAATTAAGTGACTTTAGTGTCTGAGGGCACTTACAGGACACTCGGTGATGCTCTGCTCCCACTGGCTCATGCTGAGGCTCTCCTCCAGGGCTGTGCACCTCTTCAGCACCAGGTCCCAGCCGCAGTACGGGTCTCTGGCCCCCACGCAGGCCCTGCAGGCACACAGAGAGGCCCTCATGGAAAAACGCCAGAGCCCAGCTTTGCAGTGGCATTTCCGATCAAGCTCTTACAGTAGATGATAACTGCTCAGCTGAATGGCATGTATGACACCAAGCAGCATGAACTGGCTTTCGGCACAAGAGATGCATTGAATTTACAGTACATAGCTTACTGTATGTGATGGGCAGGCCACATGTTAACTGAGTTAAAAGATTGTCAAAGGTAGACGTCCCTCAAAAGTTCATTGATAGGCTTAGAACGTACCTGGCTTACAAATACATTTTCATAAAGCCGTCAAATATCTAGTTGGCTAGACCTCCTCTTAAATAATTCACGAATTGCCCTTCTACTGCTGCTAAGATCCAGAATTCTGAGCTGTGTTATTTAATTACCTGCCATTATTTCTCATTTTTAATGACGCAGAGTCTCTGAGAACTAGCATAACCAATCATTGTGGCTTGACTTTTATTCTGATTCAAAACAGACAAGGGCCAAAAAAAAAGACAATTCTACACTTTCACCTTACAGGCCTCTGCTCAGCAGCCTCTTTCAAATATAAAAATTCACCCTGAAGGTGTTGCTTAGCCACTTAGATTTCAACTTTAGCCATGTGCAGTGGCCCCACCATCCATCCTTAATAAAGGTTATTAATCAAGAGAGCTGGACATTTTCTGACAAAGATGAGTGAATACCTCTGCAGTCTGCAAAATTTATAGCACTCCTGCAGAACCTGTCTATGAGGTACACTGCTTTGTCTATAAGGAGTTATACTCTGTAAGGAGTATATCATTAACTACATGCTATATTTCTGAGGTTAAAGGTGCTGAACTTTTCTCAATTATAGATAAGGTCAATCAAGCTGCCATACGACAGGAAGAGGTTGGTTAGGTCTGGGGACAAGGCAGATCATGACTTAGCTGTCTCTTCACAACAACAGTTCAATAAGGTTTTAACTAATAGAGAGTCCACATGCACCACTCTACCTGTTTTTTGAAATCTCATTACTTTTTCTCATCACAGACAATACAAAATCACCATGCCAATGAAGTGAGCACAGTTGGCTTGCAATAATACTAGTAATTCAGTCGACAGTTTAAAACGACAAATTTACAGCTGTTATATTTGCGCAGTAGTTAAAACGGTGAGAATTTTTAAGTGTGAACTCGAGCATGTTAAAACCAACACCCTACTTCAGAAATGCACAAGGCACGCATTTTGTTTCACGTTCTGTTTTTGTTGCAAACGCCCCTGATCCTCCTGCCCCGGACATATGATGTTCTGTGACAGAGGATTAGGGCCCGTCTGTGTTAATATAAACATGGCAGAAATGCAGCAGCATTCTGACAATAAGGAAATTACATGGGCTCCAGTGCTCTTGATCCTGTTCCAATGAACACTTTGCCCTTTATCTTCCATGGTGAGAGAAGGTTAAAGAGGACGAGAGTGTCCTGAGCAACACATTCCTTTTCACGTACTGAATCAGATTGGTACCCAGGCCACCCCCTCAAGTTCACTAATGGAAAGGTCATTTCATTATTTAAACACCTAGGAAACGTGAATCGTCTCATAAAGCTCAATTTGGCTAACCTTTTACAAGCTTTTACACACTTTATATCTGACTGCAAGCTGAGACACATATCCTGTGCCCACACAGTAGAGGAAAGAGGCGACACTGGTGCTCTTTATGATGAAGCTTCAGGGCCCTGCAGTAAATATGACAAATGTCACTGTTTCTGCAATGCAAATATATTGCATTTGCTACAGGCTACAATGTGAAATTGCTTGACTCTCCTGCACAAAAAAATGCACAAAAGCATCGTTTTATTCAGTCATGTCTTGTATTTTCATCTATCGTACTGTCAGAAATTACAATCTCTGATCTCACATTACCAGCCTCTCCACTGTTATCGAGGAACTGCTGTCTTCTGAATACGCTATTTATATTTTTTTCTGCCATATTTACATTTGCCACAGTGGGTTCATAAACTGAGTTTCAGGGTTGAATACAGTGCATCCTTGTGCCCGATCGCTGTGACAACTGAAAAGCTTTGAAAGACCACCATCTCACAGATTTCACCATCTTTCAACGCCTTGATCAGGGGATCACAAGTTAAATGGAAAACTACAGACTGCGGAGCTCATCTTTTAATCTCCTCACTTGATGAGCACGTTTCTGGAAAGTGCAAGTGGCTGCCTGCATATCACAGATACAAAATACAGACTTGGAAAGTATTTTGATTACCATTGCTATTATGGATTTGATCATTAATATTTTAAAAATACATATTAATTAGATCTATATCTGAATCTGGACTGGATCAGCGAATATCTTCTCCTAAACAGCAGAATCTCCCTTCACTGATTTGTGGTGCTGGTTCGGTATCGGAGGCTCTGTGATGCGAATGTGAGGCTCCTGGTCGTGAATCAGTTGTCGGAAGGCATGCGCGAGCAGGTCAGGTCCGCTTACTCCTGTGTCCTGTGGATGCTGCAGCGCATCAGTGGGATCTTCACCACCCGGTCCCTGAGGCCCACAAACAGAACACTCTGACTGTGCAGAATCAAGAGGCTTCGGATCGGCTGCCTCTTGCTGGGGGGGAAAAGTTCGATTTCGTCCAGCAAACAGCTGCTGCTTGACTGGTTCATGGGAGAGAGCACTTTCTTGATTGTTCCGTAGTCTGGCAAGATAAACAAAAAGCAAGGGCATTGAAAACGTTTCTCAGGCAGACAGAGAAAAACGAGCTCTGATGTGAGGCTCTGATAAAAAGGCACATCTGAGAAGCACAGCCTCCCCTGATGGACCACGACACACTTTGCCATTTACTAGTAGGCAGACTGAAACATCGATTTGCTACTGAGCTTTCAAAAATAAACAGAGGCTGTACAATTAACCATTCCTAGAAACACTGCAGTCCATGCTTAACTGAAAGGTCAGAGAAAAACAACAACGATAAAATACAGAACTTAAAAGTATTACCCACAGGAAAAATTATTTAGAGTGTGCTTATATTCTTCTATAGCTTTTATGAATCCATAAAGGTATGTTGATGTAAACGGTCTATTTTTGCATCTTTACTTAAATTAAGCATTCTATTATATCTTTTTTAAATTGAACCCTGGTGATTGTAATTCAGAATAGAAAGAGTTCTGAAAATAAAGAGTCCTTGTATTTTGTGCCTGTTCACTTTTTGGAAGATAATCTACTTAAAATAGCTGAAGTACCTCAATATCTATAACCATCATTAGGTTTTAATGTACTAGGTTCCAGGCCCCAAGTAGTCTTACCATGGCTAGAGTGAAGGCATACCTGAGGCCAATTCAAATACAATTTCCTATTATTAGAGTGCCACTGCCATTGAAAAAGTGAGTCATTATCAGTCCATGTACATAAAAAATGCTGAAACTCGGTAACATATCAATGAAAGAATAAATGTACCTTCACACCGGTAGAAACTCTTAGTAATGCCCTTTGGGGCCAATATCTGCAACATAATTCCAGACCTCCTTTCCCAGATCCCATTAGTATCAAAGGACATCTAATTTCACGTTGGTAGGCCTCAATAAGATAAACAGTGATAGGCAGGCTCCAGGCTTCACAAGGACGCTTATTGCTAATATAAAGGAATAGGGAGGCCGAGTGGGACACTTTGTCACCACACAGTCACCATCAATCAAGAGCCCTGTGCACAAAAACCTGCAGTCATGCTGGCAGCAGGGTTACCTGCAGAACACTTGGAGGTGTTTCTGGCTGGTAAACAGCCACTTCTAGAATTAGTACTTTTACAAAATTTCAATCAAGACGCTGCGTGCAAAGACCTATTTCAGTGTCAAATTCGGTTTGCACAGAACTGCTTTGAAAATTGTGTGTGTGGAGGTAATTTATGCTTTCATTTGCAGATAAAACATTAAAGGAAGCCTACTACTAGGGAATTTACATCAGCAGACGATTATCCACTTTTATTCTATGTCTGCCTTCATGCTGTCATTGGTCAGACAAGCAGGAAGCCGTTGTGTTTGTGTGTATATAAAATATGCTTACAGCATAAGAATACACACTGACAGTATTGTTCCAAATATTGAGCTTAGACCATGCGATTTAGCAATAATATCTGGTTTTCTGGTGTTAATTGAGTTAAAATTTCCAAAGTGAGCCTGTTTAAACACCCATTCTGAAAGACATGATTTAAATTAATGCACGAATAGCAGAAGACACAAAGTCCTGCTTGAGTAATGAAGATCACCTGGTTGCTGTTGGTGTGTTTGAAGGCGCCCTGACTGGGACAGACGTTGTCCAGAGAATGAGATGTTTTGCTCCAACACTCAGCGGACAAGCACAGAGAAACCTGCCTGATCATGATGCCCCTGCCCTCTGTGCCACTGTGGACATAGGATCTTGTTCTTAAAATGCTGGGTTGGTTTTGCCTCAAATAATATGGTACCAAAAACTTCTAGAATGCTTCAGATTTCTGATTGCTTACTAGCAAACTTTAAGCACATTTTTAGCAGTAAAGATTTTTAATAACTGCTTCTCTCTTACTACTAGCATTCCTGTACAAACATTGTCTCAAGTGTGCAGGGACTTGTGATTCTGTAATGGCACAGGTGATTTTGTTAGCAGCAACAAGCCTACAGCAGCAGTATAGCATGCGGCTATAACACTGTGTATGTAGCATAACGTAATACAGTACATACATTGCACATACACATACATAATGAAGAGTATTAATCTAAAATGCAGCAAAAAGGAAAGTAATTATTTTTCATAATTACATTTTCAGGTATAATGATTTTTTAAACAGAATTTACTGGCCTCCAACAGTTCCATATAGCTTGATGCATAAATAAATGTGCTAATTATCATGCTTCAGGCCTTTGAAAATGCTGGAATGTTAAAGGTTTGAGTCAGATTTTCCTTTTAATGCAATAAGCCAGTATAAACATTAATTGCTTCCACTGAGCTTGGTCAGCAAGTGATTTTTAATTTTCACAACTGCACTTTTTTATTAGAGTCTGGTTAGCTTTCTGAAATTAACACAAATGGTTGTAGTTTATGGTGCATTGATTTTATAGTCTAAACAATGAAACACATAACTTCCATGATGATTATAATGTCAAAGAAGAAATCTTTAACAGGCTCTGAAACCCAGAATAACAACCACGGACAGATATAGCAAGTTCGTGTTCGCCGCTGGCATTAGCTACCCAAGATCCTACTTACTTCCTGCCGTTCTGGTGTGGAAAACAGTCTGCTTCTCATTACTTTCCTGTCTGCTACTGACAGGTGACTGACTGCAATCCCATGCTGTTTACAAACCAGGCAGGTTACAGCAACAGGGAGCAAGAAGAGTTTGAAAAAGGATTGCCATACATATGGAAGGCACATGCCCTTTTGTAGAGATTACGTTTCTTTCAGAGAAGAAAGCTCTCATGTTTTGGAGTTGATACACATTAAATTATTCTGTTATGTCTGCAGAAATGTTGTGATAGGTAAGAAACCAAATCTGTCAAAGGCTTGTGTGGGATGTTCCTTCTCTGCTCTTTAAAAATTTGTCCTTTGCATATGTATGTAATTTAATCAAATGGTAAACACAAAAGGCCTGCCAACACAGGATAGATTTAAGGGACCACAATGAACTCAGTTTGCTCTAATAAACAAATGATTTAAACAGGGGTTTGAACTAATGTTACTGACTCACCTGTTTACATACACACAGATGTTCGGCAGCTAGATGTATTGTAAAAATTACAAATATACTGAATGGTTACCTTTGGAGAGATCTTCATTGGTCAGGTTCCACTTCAGATCTGTTAATTTGCTAGTTCTTAAATTTAGAAACACTCTTTCATCACAGTCTGTTTTACAAATCCCATTTCTTTTGGAACAAACATGAACATTATTTTGGAACAAGCAGAAAAACTGTTATCACCGATAGCGATCAAATGTTCAATCAGCTTGAAATTCAAATCCTGGCTCCATTACCGCTAATGCAGTATCACAAAGCAGATCAGTCTTTGGAAAACTGCATCCAGAAACAAACCCTTTAAAACCTATGATGAAATATTTGGCTTAAAATATTTTGTGTTTCAGTGGAATCAAAATTAATCAGGAAGTCATATTTCCAATTTATTAATGAAATGTATACAGCCACATATAATTTCACTCTTAATGAGCCTGTATTTATTGTTAAGTTGTTTCTGAATGCCAAAAAACAGGCACTTGCATCAAAGTAAATTCACTGAGAAGGACAGCCGCATCATGGTAAACTGATTTAGAAAGGACCGGTCACCTGTAGCGAGGTAGACGATGTGGAACAGCATGTCCTTGCCCTGCACCACATCCACCACGATGTGTGAGAAGCGGACGTTGTCCTCCATGAAGTAGGGGACGGGAGCCGCTGGCTGCACCACCTCATGCATCAGAATGAACTTCTGCGCATCCTGCAGGTTCCTCTCCGTCAGGTTCCCGTTCGATCCGAAGTCTATAGTGCCACACTGGAGCGAAAAATAAACCCCCCTGTCATGAGATGAGGAGGTTTGGGTGGGGTCTTCGGGGTTATCTCATGCACTTTTGAAGCAGGGCTCAGACACGGACTCCCTGCCCATCCTGAGCCTGGCTCTGTAGCTGCAGTTGTCAGGTTCTTAATCAAGCTGATGTTACGGTTGGTTTGTTTAAAAAAAATAAAACAATATTCTACAGAAAAATGAACCAGGAGATCTTAGGAAGAATGATGAGGCACCAGTCTTCTGCAGCTCCCAGAGAGAATCTCTGCATCTTGACGCACAGGGGACTCCTACTCTGCGGAAGGCTGTCTAATGCCATGAAAAGTACATGACAAAGAGAATTCCCCTCATCTCATAATTTTAATTAACCAGTCATTATTTCCTAACACACGTGTTCAAAAACAGAATATTTCAAAAATATACAGTGTCTAACTTGTGTCACTGAGCTGCAGCTGTGACCGACAGAAACCCCAGTCTTTGCCCTTCTGGAATTCCTGGGAGTCTCCAGTCTGGATCGGCTTCTTCTCTTTTCCATCTTATAAGCAGTTTTAATAAACCTGCTAAGCCATTATAAAGTGCAGTACCCTTGCAGCATCATACCTTCCATGTTTTCAGGGCTTTGCTCCTTTTATCTTGATGCCTTACTCTGCTTTACTCAGATTTGTTTTTTTTTTACCCAAAGTGTAATGAGCTGCAGCTTGATGCTGTAAATCAGTGCTCGCTTCTCACTGTCAGGCTTTTCACTAAAGATAGCCAAGCACAGATCTTTGAAAACATTTAATCCTGCAATTACAGATAAATCTCAATTAACATCAGAGGCAGCAGCTCAGGAGTGACCATTGCAAATCGTGCTCTTCCTTCCTGGAAGTCTCATCTTTCAGAGGCAAGTCTGATGGCAGGTTTCTTATCACAGCACGGTCTCTCATTCTAACATCACACTGCAGACAGCCAGGAGTTTATTTCCTAGGTAACAGTGTCAGGCATCTATTGAGTTTAATTGCATCATGTAACTGTCTGATATTCTAAAGAAAAATAAATTCTGATGTAATGCCACATAATATTTCATTACTCTTGAATTTGCAGATATTACATGATTATTGCCGAAAAAGAATATGCACAGGAGTCAGGGGCCACAATACTGCGTTATTTATCTGGGCCTACAGGAAAATGTCATCTGAATTAACTGTGAAAAGTATGTGTGAATAAGAGATTTTTCCAATATGTTTTTGTTTTAAATAAATCATTATTAAAGGTCTATATATTATATTTAAGATGTTAAGAGACATTCTGTG
This sequence comes from Lepisosteus oculatus, assembly GCF_040954835.1. NCBI lineage: Eukaryota > Metazoa > Chordata > Actinopteri > Semionotiformes > Lepisosteidae > Lepisosteus > Lepisosteus oculatus. The sequence continues at coordinate 563,120 of NC_090701.1, read as the reverse complement.
TTGTGCCAATAGACAACAGTGAAAACCACTTTTTATTATCTATTACAGCCTAAGGGTGCAAAGCCGAATGAGAGCAAAGAATTTATTTGAAGAGTTTTGCCATACAAGCTGTGAACAGAGAAGAGTGACAGTTTTGTAATTCCAGAGCAGAGGAAAACAGATTTTTGTTCAGCACTAAACCCTCATACACATACACCTCTGTCATGAGTTCCGAAACTGTAACTAAAATTGTTTTACTTCTCATTTTATTTTTTATTGATTTTATTCAATGAATCTTTTTAATTTTTATGATGGGAAGTGCAGGGGATGCCTAATTGAACAACTAATTGAACCAGCTGAATAGCTGTGTCGTAATCAGTGTCTGATTCAGAACAACCGCACTTCGTCATATCAGTGTCATGCCTTCTATGTCTAGAGGGCGCTCCTATGCTGTCCTGTTCCTAGTCTCCCTGTGCTTTGCTTGTCCTTCCGGTGTGTCTTTGTGTGAGGCTATATATTTCCAGGTCACCCGTTGCTCCTGGCTCAGCATCAAGGGTTCGGGTGTCTTGAGACCTGCCTAGCACCAGGTCGTCTCTTCTGCGGCCTGAGGGCATAGGTTTCTTTACCGACATCATCTGACCTCCTGAGCCTGGGCTAACCTCCGTGTAGCATAGGGTCTTAATTGCTCTCCTGGCCATTCCATGGCATGCCTTTCTGTACAATGGGTGAAGTTCTTAGTCTATGACTCAGGAAGTATTGATCTTTAGTAAATGGCATGTAATGGAAGAGTGCTAGGTAAGGAGGGACTTAAAATCCTCAAATGTTACTAAGTTGAAGCAGTTCATCAACAAAACAAAATTCCTACACAGCGATGTGAGTGACTGATCACCAATTACAGGAAGTGTTTGGTTGTAGTTATTGCAGCTAAAGATGTTGCAACCTGTTACTGAATCTAAGGGGTTGTTAATGTTTTCCCACAGGGACACTGGGTGTTGGAAGACTGTTTCTGGTGCTATTTGGTGTTATTTCTTCACCCAGGCTCATATATTTACTGTATAGTTTATTATTATTATTATTATTATTATTATTATTATTATTATTATTATTATTATTATTATTAGGACCCACATGAAGCTCTGACAACATTCAGTGGGGAAAATATGCTAAAATTCACAAAAAGTGAAAGGGGGTGAATACTTTTTCATGGAACTAACTCTAGGATTCTTTATTCAATTCTTTTTAGTAAGCATAGACCTTTAATATTTCTACTGTATGCTATGCCTTACACCGCCTGAAAAAACTAAGCAGAGGGAAAACTAAGCTCAAGACTATATTGGTCAAATTATGTTGCCTGGAAGTCTCTGGCTCCTTTAACAAATACAGTAGATGCAGGCAGAATTATTTCCTTCTTTACGTCAGTAATTTGTATATATAGAGTATCAACAGTATTATATTTTCATTTTTCTTGTAAAGTACGTGCTAGTGGGTGTATATTTTGGGGGTGTGGGTGTCATAGAATGGGAGTGCACCTTCATTTTACATTGTACTGGGCGCTCCACAGCCTCTCTCCCAGGCACTTTGACACAGTCCTTTCCCATACCATACACTGCTCTAAAGCCCTTTTAACTCTCCGTCGAGCTCCATCATCGGCTGTTGAGTGGAGAGTGACAGCCGTTAGTCCAGAGTGGATTTTCTCCTGACTTAGTGGCCATTCAAACTCCTTCTTTTATCTCTGCTGTTGATACAGGACTGGACAATGGCACCTCCTCACATTCACTCCCTCACTCCCAGGCTTTCTGAAGCCGGTCTTGTAAACGAAGGAAAGCTGCCATTAACTGTGCATCGATTTGATGACCTCCCTCCACTGGAGTGGAGACAACAGAAATCTTTTTATATTATCCCTGAAGCAGAAAGGATGGCAAAGCTTGAGGGCTTGCAGAATTAAACCACAATAGCACCTAGCCAGTGTAAGAGCACTGTTTGAACTGCAGAGTGGTACTACTGCATTTTCCCTTGAATATCTAAGACTGACTCTAACACCATCCTTCAGGCATCTGGGTGAGTGAATAGCCTTTACACTTTAAAATGAGTATTTTTTGGTAACTGAAATCACTTTGGATATGATTGGTGTCGCTTTATGTACTATAAATGTTCAACATACACACAAAATTGTTTTGCGTTTTCCTTCTTGGCATGACCTGGGTGAGTAGAATGGCGGTTTCAACACCACAGGTATCGTGTCCTCAGAACTGATGTGTTCTAAGTCACTGTAGGCTGCTATGAGTGAGTTCAAAGTGTTGTGGGGTTCTCTAGCTCTGTCTTGCATGTTTTGAATGGTGGCTCTGTCCTCAGAAGCAGTCTGCAGCGTTCACCCTGATGTGTTGACCCAGCAGGAGCGCTCGGAGGTGATGCCTTTGTACCACGCTAGTCCTTGTATCACCTGGCCCTCCGGTGGCTCCGCGAGGAGCAGAAAACACGCTTACTTGGAAAGGGAAGCTTCAAGCATGGGATCACCTCCCAGATTCTCCTTATACTCAGAGCTGATTGTCAGATCAGAAGAACCGAAATTGATGAGTAGTACCATCGCCCTACTCTCCAACCTCACAGCCCTCGCTCTTCTAATGCTGGTCTCCTATCTGTCCCCCAAGCCTGTCCGATAGATAGATAAGACTTTATTGATCCCGTAGGGAAATTGATGTGTCAATATAGTCTGTACTCTATGGGTGATGATGCGCCCCAAAGCTCTGGAACTCTCTCCCCAAGGATATCAGAGAGTATCCTTCTCTAAACTTCAAATCCAGACTCAAAACCTTCTTCTTCAGAAGAGCCTTTACTTAACTAGTTCCGTTCTTTACCTCTCTGCTCCTGCTGTATTCAGTACCCCCATCTACTGTCTACTCTAACTGTGTATTCGCATTGTGCATATCTTGTGTATTTCTTTATTGGTGTTATCATTCTGTAAAGCGCTTTGAGAAGCCACCTTTAAAAGTGCTATATAAAATAAAGTTTAGAAAGAGTTAAAAGCATTAAATCAAAGTTATTATTTTCATTGAATAAGGAATGCCAGAAAAAACCCAATATACGGTAGTGTTTAAGACGAATTCCATTGATTATTATTTCAGAAAAGACACACAAATCTCAAGTAGATTACAATAATGGTTATCAGTATATCAGTTTATCATTAAAATGTAAGGGGGGTGCAGCACGTACAGTACAACAGTTTGTGTCTTTCAGGTCAACTGTAATTTCCTTGGGTAGCTTTTGAAGTGAGTGTTAAAGTTAACTCCAAAACCCATATTATATTGAAGCTACATGCTGCAATCCTCCGCATATCAACAATTTTCTGTGGATGAAATCATTCATTCTCTCATCAATATTTGAATAACTGCAAAGCGTAAGATCTTGCTCCTCACTTATTGTTTCATCGTGTGATGATTTGCAATCTTAATTATTTAATAGTTGTGTAGCTGGGATGTGTTATTTGATACTTTTGGAGCGCACTCCGCTTCCCCCTGCATCCCCGAGACTGGCCAGATCAGCGCTACTCAACACCCGCTCCGTTAACAGCAAGGCTCTTCTTTTATGTGACATTATCAAAGAAAAACAACTGGACCTTCTGTGCTTAACCGAAACATGGCACAAACAAAACGATGGACTCCTGTTCAACCAACTAGTTCCTCCTGGATATGGTTTCTTTGACCTTCCACGTCTTTCAGGCAGAGGCGGGGGCATCATTGTTATTTACAACCTTTTTTACAGTCTAAGTCCTATAGCTATACCTCCTCCCTCTTCTTTTGAGTGTCTTGTTTTAAATGTTTCTATCCCCCAATCTACTATTATTGCCACAGTTTACAGACCACCCAAACCCAGTGGAGTCTTCTTAGGTGAGTTTGGTGATTTTCTCTCATTCTTATCCCTTAAATTTAAAAGGATCCTTATTCTAGGGGACTTTAATATACACATTGATTCAACCTCTTCCAGTCTGGCTAAAGACTTCCTTTCTCTTTTGGGATGCTTTGACCTTGCTCAGTTTGTTTGTACCCCTACACATAACAAAGGACACACCTTAGATCTAATTATTGCAAATGACTCCTTTGTCTCCCACTGCTCCCCCCTTGATCTAGGCCTCTCTGACCACTTAGCCATTCTTTTCAATCTGGAATTACCTGTTTCTAACACTTCCCCCTCACGCTCTGTAAATTTCCGCAACTGGCGATCAATTGATCACCCACGGTTTGCAAATTCTGTTCTGTCCTCCTTATCCTGTTTCTCTTCCTCTGACCCTCTAGAGGACAAAATACAGTTACTTGACAATGCTCTTTTATCTACCCTCGACACCTTTGCTCCTTTAAAAACTCGAACCATCTCCTTCTCTCGCCCTGCCCCCTGGTACAATGACCATCTGCGTTCCATGAAGGCAGCCTCTCGCAAACTTGAGCGTAGGTGGCGTCTTTCCGGCCTAAATGTACATTATCAGGCCTGGAGAGATTTCTTATCTGATTATAAGGTTACTATAGAGTCTGCTAGATCCACCTACTTCTCTCACATCATTGAAAATCACCAAAACAATCCCAGACATCTTTTCTCCACCATCAACAGACTGCTCAAGCCAAACTGCCCTACCACATTACCTGCCTCATCACAACTTTGCAACACATTCTTAGATTTCTTTAGTTCTAAGATTGACAACATCCGGCATCACATTCTCTCCACTACGGATATAATTTCCACACCTCCTCCCTCCTCATCCAACTTCTCTGGTTCCCGTCTCTCCAGCTTCTCTCTTCTTGACTCAGCATCCCTAAACAAACTAGTTATGCGCATGAAACCCACCACATCTATTTTAGATCCCATTCCCACCACTTTATTCCAGTCCTGTTTCTCTTCTCTCTGTCCCATTGTCCTCAATATAATACATGAATCCTTGAGAACTGGCATTGTACCAACGGTCCTCAAAACTGCTGCTATTACCCCAGTGCCAAAGAAGCCTAACATGGCTGTCGACAATCTTAACAACTTTCGCCCCATCTCCAACTTACCCTTTCTCTCTAAAATTCTAGAACGTGCTGTCACACTTCAGTTACATAACCACCTCATGACAAACAACCTTTTCGAACCCCTCCAATCTGGCTTCCGTCAACTTCACAGCACAGAAACCGCCCTAGTCAAAGTCACCAACGATCTCCTAATAGCTTCTGATTCTGGTTCTCTTTCCATACTCATCCTTCTTGATCTCAGTGCTGCCTTTGACACTGTTGACCATAACATCTTGCTTTCTCGTCTCGAGACTGTGTTTGGAGTCTCTGACACTGCCCTCAAATGGTTTAAGTCTTACCTCACTGATCGCTGTCACTTTGTCTCTCTCAATGGGTACAGGTCTGAAATCGGTCTTGTCAAGTCTGGTGTCCCCCAGGGCTCAATACTGGGCCCCTTGCTCTTCAGCATTTACATGTTCCCACTTGGTCAGCTTTTAAGATCACATGGCCTCAGCTTTCATTTTTACGCTGACGATACTCAAATATACATCCATACCAAACCCGACACTGACGTGGCTGTCTCTATCCTATCTAATTGCATCTCTGACATAAAAATTTGGATGACTCAAAACTTCCTTCATCTTAACTGTGACAAGACTGAAGTCATGCTTATTGGTACCCCCCATCAACTTCGAAAAGCCAGTCCTGTAACCCTGTCTGTAGATGGCTCTGTACTTGAGCTTCAATCAAAATTGAAAAACCTTGGGGTTATATTCGATTCTGGCTTAACATTCGACCCACATGTACAGCATACTGTCAAAACATCTTTTTTTCACCTTAGAAATATCGCAAGACTACGCCCTATGCTATCATTAACTGTGGCTGAAAAGCTGATCAACATATTTGTATTCTCTCGAATTGACTACTGCAATGCTCTGCTCCCTGGTGTATCTAAATCTACTCTGAACAAGCTGCAGTATGTCCAAAATTCAGCAGCCAGAATTCTGACCAGGTCTAGTACAAGTGTTCACATTACTCCTATCCTGGAGTCCTTGCACTGGCTTCCGGTCAAATTCCGCGTAGACTTTAAAATCCTCATGCTCACCTACAAGGCTTTACATGGCTTGGCACCTCAATACCTGTCTGAACTTTTATCGCCCTACTCCCCACCTCGCAACCTCCGCTCTTCAAATTCTGCCCTCCTTACTGTCCCCCAAGCCCGTCTACATTGTATGGGCGACAGGGCCTTCTCCTGCTATGCCCCCAAGCTCTGGAACTCTTTACCCAAGGATATTAGAGAGTCACCTTCTCTAAACTCCTTCAAATCCAGACTCAAAACTTTCTTCTTCAGTAAAGCCTTTACTTAACTGGTTCCATTCTTCACCCCTCTGCTCTTCTTAATACCATCTTCCACGGTCTCCTCTATTGTTATTGTTGTATTGTTGTAATTATAATTATGTCCTGTCTTGTGAAATTTTCTTATTTATTGTTGTAGTCTTCTTATTTATTGTTATTGTCATCCTGTAAAGCGCTTTGAGAAGCCACCTTTAAAGGCGCTATATAAAATAAAGTTTATTATTATTATTATTATTATTTCCATTAACATGACAAGGCCGTTTGTTCTCTTAACCAACTGTCAAAAGCTTTATGTTCACTAGCTGTTCTGGAAATTAGCAATAAAAAAATGGTCTTCACTTCAGATCAATAATAACTAGCAGTATATATTTTCTTAAAACAATGTTTCTATTTTTCCCTTTGCACGCGGTAAATGTAATGTCACATTTTAAAATTAAAGTAAAAATATTAATTTGAGTTTGAGTGAAGGAAAGGGGAAATTAATTTGATATTTTTCCCAACAAGAGCTTGTATCAGGTTGTAGAGGTGTTTTTTTTTTCATCTGTAATCAAGGATGCATCAGATGAATTAAAACAGAATTTAATAAAATCAGAGCGGTACTTGAGAATAGCAGGGTAGTCGATTTTGTTTAGACGTTGTCAAATGCTGGACTGGTGGTTATAGGATAAATCAGAAACCGAACAACACCGACAGACCGAACACTGACAAATGTTGGCACAGCCTAGATGAAGTATGGTTGAGTTTAATTTTAATTTTTCTTTTAATTTTATTTTCTTTTCCTGCTCGGAAACACTTTGAGTGCCCACTTTCACTCCTTGGCTGATTAATTTAAGATTTTCATGACTGCTGTCAAAACTGTCTCCCGATCCCTGCTGATACAGGCAGAGGAGTACAGATAGGAACCGAAGGGAAGCAGGTCCAGCTTCTTCTGTTTCCAGTGGGTCATGGTGAGAATTAAACCTCCTGACTAGCCTGCACAGGGTCAATCCAGACACTGGCAGCAGTTTATAGTGGGTCGTCCCTCTCATTGCTACACAAAGCAGTGGCACAGACAAATCAGACTTCCTCAACCGTGGGTTTCTTATCTCAGATCAATAAAGTGTATAATTCCATAATTAATTAATGTTTCACTAAAAAAACAGCAATAGAAAACTCCCAGCAACTGACATTTCAGTGAAATAATAGCACAATAATTAGATTAATTACACAGATCACAAACTGCGATTATCAGTATTTGCAAGAAACACTCAGTCCTACAGAGATTTAAAATACAATGTAATTTTTTTTTTACCATTACTGTACTCTTAAATTAGAAAGTTCAAAGAGTTCAAAGACTGCAAGTACTACTACTGCTACTAATGTTAAAGTTACATGACAACCTATACACAAAGGGCACCCACTAAGATTTTATAACTACTGTACATAGAGGATTTCAGATACAGACAATTTCTATAACACAAATATGTAGAAAAATCTATAGTTAGCTGACAGTAAAAGAAAATTTGACAAATGCTGCAAGTGATAGGTTAGTAGTCCAACTGTTTAATTTCAAGTTATCACAGTACAAATAACAGGAAAACGGTAATCAGAAAATAGATAATACCACCAAATTCATTGATTGTACTGCATGGATGTAATTAGTGAAGCTTCTCCTTCTTTATGTCACTTAAATTGCTCAATACTCTTCAGATGTTTGGTCTGCTCTATTTGCAAGAGTGTAAAAAATAGAACGAATAAACTATTGAATAATAAGAAGCAAAACTATCGAACTAACTGAAAAAAATGCATGCATCCCAGAACAACAGGGAGAGTGAGATATTTCAGCTGTCTTACTATATTATTAAATATGGTCAACTGATTTAGCACTAAGAGTCAGATGAACAATTTTGTTTTCAAGATCCAAAGGTCACCAGAAAATGGTTTAAGTCTGATAAATATTGCAAATATTCCAAAGACTTTCTGTAAGGGTCACAATCAGGTAAAAAAAACACACATTCCTAAATAGAATCACTAAAGTTTAGAAAAGAAATATCATTCATCAGACAACCACCACTTTCTTGTTACTTTTGCAATGCAGTTTCCAAAACATCATCCCCTACAAGAAAGCAAAGCTAATTTTCCACCCAGTCAGGAATTCGCAAAACATTCTCAGCAGCTCCTTCAATAGGCAGCACCTCGTCATTGAAAACATGCAGCTGGGGAGACGTACCTGGAAGTCGGGGTTGGGGTTGGGGTAGGGCAGCCAAGCGGACCTGGAGTTCTCCTGGTATTTGAACGGGCCACTGAACGCCTGGGTCACGGCGCTGAGGTTGAAGACGCAGACCGCTGAGGCAGCGATGCTGTTCCTGGAAGACAGAACGTGGTCAGGCCCAGGTGGCAGATACAGGCGCCTTCTCCCCAGCAGAGTCTGTGCAGCACAGCCTGCTGGCCCCACCAGCTGCATGAACGTGCCTACAAGCCCCACCTTGCCCTGCCTGTCACATCTGTCGGGTCCTCAACACGTGTTTCAGAAGGTTCATTTTAGATGCTTCATTCAATTTTAATGTAATGTGGCTAATAGGTGCATAGAAAGTTACATTTACTGTCTAGGAGCACACATCACTACGTGAAGAATCTTAAAAATCTACAATTGACTGTAATTTCATTGGAAGTCCTTCTTTTCCTATGGATCAAATCTGTAATCTTTCTTTTAAAATTTAAAAAGAGGATTCCAAGGAGGTTTGATTAAGAAAGCCATTCTTCAACACATAACTTGTCTGCCACTTTGTCTAGGGAAATGTCCAGGGAGGTGATTAATGCCTATGAGATAATGACAATCACCAATAAACAACACGTCATATTATATACCATTAAGAACAGCGGAATAGCAGGGTGACAAAGGACGCGTCACTATTGATTTAGTCACCCGAAAAATAAACACAAAGAAAATAAATTTATTGTGCAGCAATCCTTAGTATACATAAATACATTTCAGGTGGGGACTTGCATCGGCATATGTAGGTTGCAAAGGAACAATAGGTTTATTCCATGCTGAAAAGAGAAGAAAGAAAACACAATGTTGTGTTTTCTTTCTTCTCTTTTCAGCATGGAATTAACCTATTACTTGTTCTATAAATACATTTCTAGAAGCACGTAAGCCCACGTACACATTAGTGGTGAAGATGCCGTAGATGAGGTCCAGCTCGGGCAGGAGGAAGGTGCCCTGCAGCTCGTTGTAGTAGAAGGGGATCTCTCCCGGCCGTGAGCAGTTCAGCCGCGCCTTCATGAAGGTGGTCCAGGTGTCCTCCAGCAGGAAGCGGCCCCCCACGTCGTTCTTGCACACCCGCGCTGCCCGCGAGAAAATGGTCTTCCCACAGTCGTGCTCCACCGCGTTCTCCCGGAAGAAGAAATAGGTGAAATTCCCGATATCGTAAGAGGACACGAAGTTGGGCTCTGCAAGGAAGACAATGTATCAAAACAAACGGTTACACAAGACCTGTCTGCTATCCTCAACACAAAAAAGTAAAAGCCTATAAATACTGTTCTGACTGGATTTTAATTGTATATTTCTACTATTTAAACTCAATAGTTTATTGTTTTAGTCATTCTAGAACTTTCTAAGATAATTCTAAGTTAAAGTTTTAAATGTTATTTTCACACAGTCCTCTGAACAACATGAAGAAAAATCAATAAGTACAGAAAGAATACTGAACCTTTTCCAAAAGACAGTAGCACATACTTTTTTTCAGTTTAAATTTAATTCAATTTTCTTTTAATGTTTGGCAGATTTTATTTTTCACTAAAAATTGTCTCACATTCCCTTTTTACAGCACAAATAAAGGAATTTTAAAGTATAGATGCTGAACAGGATGTGAGATAATCCAGCTACACTGTGGATAGACAGTAAGACAAAGGTCTCAGACCTAGATGTTTCTGGGTCTTAGCTGTTGGTTCCACCTGAGCTCCCAGTTACATACTGTAGATGGTCTATTTTTAATAAATTGCATTACTCTTATACTTCTTATGATGTTCTTTTGCCTTTTATATGTAACTGTCCCTTGTATGATCTTGTACTTAATTAACTATAAATTATAATATTTAAATATGTTAGATATGGTTTAATTGACTAAATTGAGTAACTAGGTCGGAACAAACTCCAGCAGCCCAGTGTGATAGCAACGATATGAGATCTACAGAGATTATTAAGTGAAAAGTCAGACTTAGCCCCTCTGAAGAGCATTAGCACTGAGAAAAAAAACACCTCTCAACATACACACAAATACTCATTTTACTACTCAGATGTTTTAAAAGGTCTTCTTTGTAGTAAACCACTAATCCTCTGGCATTATGCTACAAAGACCATTTCACTGCAGTCGCTCTAGAGTGGGATATGTCTATAGAGAGCTGTAAAGGGTGAAAGAACATGTTCCATGCAGGGCAGTGCCAGAGCCCCGCTGGTGTTTTTCTTGACAGTGGCAGCATATGGTACAAATATTCACCCTGACTTCCAAATATACACACTGACTTATTGACAAATCACAGCCACATACCAGTCCTCAGTCACACGATTGGCCCTTTCTGGGCCAGCCAGCCTGACAGCCTGAGAGGTATGAGGATCATTAATCTCCTGTTTAGAAGGGACATTCCAACAACATTTCCATCCTCTGAACATCTCTTTTACAGGTACAAACAGGTGTTTGAATTTAGACACTAACCCCGCTAAACACAAAGTTGGGGATAAGAGGAGACCACAGAGGGTTTTGCCATTTGTACACAGTCTTCACAAGCGGGAAGGGGTGTTCATCAGTACCAGCTTTGACACACACTGAAACACAACCCTACACAAGTCAACTAACTGCAAACGGAAGCCAAGCAGAATTATAGAGGTGCAAACACCAATTACTTCTCAATAATCAGAGACAAATGCAATTCAGACTGAAAAGGATTTTAAAAAAGTAGGATTGCATGTTATTTCCTGGTTGTAAAACATGTGCATGGCTTTACTGAAATTGATTTTGTGAGAGTTTTTTTACATACCATGAGTTGTTTTTATGGTTGCAGTAGGCACTATAATTTAAAATGTATTAAATGTTTGGTCTCTGAATCTCACCTACAAGGCGATGTGGCAGACTGCTGAAAAGTGCACCGTATTCATCTTGAAATCCAGTACAAGTACAATTCCAGCTGCAGGCTGATCTGCCTCATCAGAGAAATGAAATTCATCTCTCGAACACGTTACTGTTATAACGAAGAAACCTCCTAAGGACTCAATTCACGTAAGCTACGGCAGAGCCCTTTTATTCTGTGGACACTGGTGGAATTATAACTGTGTTCTGCAATGTTCTCTCTGGGGCCTCTTTCCTTTCTTCAAGTAAAACGGGAAGCATTCACGTGATAATGAAAGTCTGAGGTTATAGCCTGGACTCAAATGATGCTGAAGCAAAAATGAAAAAAAAAACAACAAAATTAAACAAAAGGAAGAGCAGGCAGCCATCCTAGCAGTGCTGGCATTACCATATTTATTACATTGCTCCTCGAGGTTTAGTGCTGAAATCATTTCCTCTCGGTGAAGGTGTGCTCCTTATACCACTGTGCACCCATGGTGTTTACATTCATTGGACCTGCTCAGTCTGTCAGTAAAACTTTAAAATTGTCTGTTCCTAACTGCCCCTTTCTCCATGCAGATAAAGAAAGGTGAGGATTTTAATGCAAATCCACCAAAAATCAATTCAGATTTTAAAGTACATCAAAACACTGAGCATTTTCCTTACATTTCACACAAGCCCTGTACCAACCCATCTGACCTAATGTGATGTTTCACTCAAGGTCTACTGGCAAAACTGCGAACTGGAGTCTTGTGGGCTTGATAGGGGACACCGAAGTTCCCCTCAGGTCTTTCCAATTAACATCAACAAGGAACCTCAGTGCCTTAAAAAACTGCCGCCTCGCAAGATCTATTACAGAAACGTTTTAGATGATCAATCCAGTACACTGCATTCATAAAAGCATTTAAAGTGGCAAAGTATCTCTGGTTCAATACAAAACATGACAGAAAAAATTAACAGACTCAAGATATTACATACACTGTACTGTATATAAGAGGCTTTATGCTGCTACTGTATGTATTGACTTTGCACTTGCTCCGCTGTGCCTGTAAACCAATTAGGTTTTCTTTACATTGTTAGAAAATAAAAAAGGTTACAAATGAGTTAATTTATTCAGCCAGCACTGGAGGCCCTCTTTAATCAACCACGAGAAAACAAATATAAATTCTCAAGAAAAACATTGCAGTAAGTAATATCGCAGGTCTTACGAAGGATTTGTTAAAGAGGATGCAAATTAGTTTTACTTGAGCTTGGGTGCACATTAATTGCATTGTTTATTTTTTCACGTTCAGAATCTCATCCAACAGCCACTGAAACAGCTTCAAGAAGAGAAAGAGGAGTGTGGGAGACCATCGGACACTAAACCACATGCACCTAACGGCTTGGAAAACTCTTTCCCCTCCCCACGTCATACTCAAAGAGGCTCCACAGCTGGCACACTATACTTTTCCCACTTTCTCTTTCCATCATGCTACTGACTAATTCAACGTAATTCAGTGTTGACAATTCTCACAGTGAGCAACATCTCTATTTCTCAGAGCCACAGGTCCCAGGAGATAGCATGTGCTCATAGCCCTGCCCCAGACTTTGCCTAGCCTGCCTTCTGCCCTGCCTTCTCCCCGCCCTCATCCTGCCACTTGTCCCGCCTCCAGCCTGGCTCTTTGTCTTGTCCTCGCCCCACCCATTACCCCTCCCCATGCCCCACCCATTCCCTCACCCTGCCCCTCGTCCCACCCATTCCCTCACCCCTCCCCATGCCCCACCCATTCCCTCACCCCTGCCCCTCATCCCACCCATTCCCTCACCCTGCCCCTCGTCCCACCCATTCCCTCACCCCTGCCCCTCGTCCCACCCATTCCCTCACCCCTGCTCCTCGTCCCACCCATTCCCTCACCCCTCCCCATGCCCCACCCATTCCCTCACCCTGCTCCTCGTCCCACCCATTCCCACACCCTGCCCCTCGTCCCACCCATTCCCTCACCCCTGCCCCTCGTCCCACCCATTCCCTCACCCCTCCCCATGCCCCACCCATTCTCTCACCCCTGCTCCTCGTCCCACCCATTCCCTCACCCCTGCCCCTCATCCCACCCATTCCCTCACGCCTGCCCCTCGTCCCACCCATTCCCTCACGCCTGCCCCTCATCCCACCCATTCCCTCACCCTTGCCCCTCATCCCACCCATTCCCTCACCCCTCCCCATGCCCCACCCATTCCCTCACCCTGCTCCTCGTCCCACCCATTCCCTCACGCCTGCCCCTCGTCCCACCCATTCTCTCACCCCTGCCCCTCATCCCACCCATTCCCTCACGCCTGCCCCTCGTCCCACCCATTCCCTCACGCCTGCCCCTCATCCCACCCATTCCCTCACCCCTCCCCATGCCCCACCCATTCCCTCACGCCTGCCCCTCGTCCCACCCATTCCCTCACCCCTGCCCCTCATCCCACCCATTCCCACACCCTGCCCCTCGTCCCACCCATTCCCTCACCCCTGCTCCTCGTCCCACCCATTCCCTCACCCCTGCCCCTCGTCCCACCCATTCCCTCACCCCTGCCCCTCGTCCCACCCATTCTCTCACCCCTGCCCCTCATCCCACCCATTCCCTCACGCCTGCCCCTCGTCCCACCCATTCCCTCACGCCTGCCCCTCATCCCACCCATTCCCTCACCCCTCCCCATGCCCCACCCATTCCCTCACGCCTGCCCCTCGTCCCACCCATTCCCTCACCCCTGCCCCTCATCCCACCCATTCCCACACCCTGCCCCTCGTCCCACCCATTCCCTCACCCCTGCTCCTCGTCCCACCCATTCCCTCACCCCTGCCCCTCATCCCACCCATTCCCTCACGCCTGCCCCTCGTCCCACCCATTCCCTCACGCCTGCCCCTCATCCCACCCATTCCCTCACCCCTCCCCATGCCCCACCCATTCCCTCACGCCTGCCCCTCGTCCCACCCATTCCCTCACCCCTGCCCCTCATCCCACCCATTCCCACACCCTGCCCCTCGTCCCACCCATTCCCTCACCCTGCCCCTCGTCCCACCCATTCCCTCACCCCTGCCCCTCGTCCCACCCATTCCCTCACGCCTGCCCCTCGTCCCACCCATTCCCTCACCCCTGCTCCTCGTCCCACCCATTCCCTCACCCTGCCCCTCATCCCACCCATTCCCACACCCTGCCCCTCGTCCCACCCATTCCCTCACCCTGCCCCTCGTCCCACCCATTCCCTCACCCCTGCCCCTCGTCCCACCCATTCCCTCACCCCTCCCCATGCCCCACCCATTCCCTCACCCTGCCCCTCGTCCCACCCATTCCCTCACGCCTGCTCCTTGTCCCACCCATTCCCTCACCCTGCCCCTCGTCCCACCCATTACCCCTCCCCATGCCCCACCCATTCCCTCACCCCTGCCCCTCGTCCCACCCATTCCCTCACGCCTGCCCCTCATCCCACCCATTCTCTCACCCCTGCCCCTCATCCCACCCATTCCCACACCCTGCCCCTCGTCCCACCCATTCCCTCACCCTGCCCCTCGTCCAACCCATTCCCTCACCCCTGCCCCTCGTCCCACCCATTCCCTCACGCCTGCCCCTCGTCCCACCCATTCCCTCACCCCTGCTCCTCGTCCCACCCATTCCCTCACCCTGCCCCTCATCCCACCCATTCCCACACCCTGCCCCTCGTCCCACCCATTCCCTCACCCTGCCCCTCGTCCCACCCATTCCCTCACCCCTGCCCCTCGTCCCACCCATTCCCTCACCCCTCCCCATGCCCCACCCATTCCCTCACCCTGCCCCTCGTCCCACCCATTCCCTCACGCCTGCTCCTTGTCCCACCCATTCCCTCACCCCTGCCCCTCGTCCCACCCATTCCCTCACCCCTGCTCCTCGTCCCACCCATTCCCTCACCCCTCCCCATGCCCCACCCATTCCCTCACCCTGCTCCTCGTCCCACCCATTCCCACACCCTGCCCCTCGTCCCACCCATTCCCTCACCCCTGCTCCTCGTCCCACCCATTCCCTCACCCCTGCTCCTCGTCCCACCCATTCCCTCACCCCTCCCCATGCCCCACCCATTCCCTCACCCCTGCTCCTCGTCCCACCCATTCCCACACCCTGCCCCTCGTCCCACCCATTCCCTCACCCCTCCCCATGCCCCACCCATTCTCTCACCCCTGCTCCTCGTCCCACCCATTCCCTCACCCCTGCCCCTCATCCCACCCATTCCCTCACGCCTGCCCCTCGTCCCACCCATTCCCTCACGCCTGCCCCTCATCCCACCCATTCCCTCACGCCTGCCCCTCGTCCCACCCATTCCCTCACGCCTGCCCCTCGTCCCACCCATTCTCTCACCCCTGCCCCTCATCCCACCCATTCCCTCATGCCTGCCCCTCGTCCCACCCATTCCCTCACGCCTGCCCCTCATCCCACCCATTCCCTCACCCCTCCCCATGCCCCACCCATTCCCTCACGCCTGCCCCTCGTCCCACCCATTCCCTCACCCCTGCCCCTCATCCCACCCATTCCCACACCCTGCCCCTCGTCCCACCCATTCCCTCACCCCTGCTCCTCGTCCCACCCATTCCCTCACCCCTGCCCCTCGTCCCACCCATTCCCTCACGCCTGCCCCTCATCCCACCCATTCTCTCACCCCTGCCCCTCATCCCACCCATTCCCACACCCTGCCCCTCGTCCCACCCATT
Organism: Lepisosteus oculatus; assembly: GCF_040954835.1. Taxonomy (NCBI): domain Eukaryota; kingdom Metazoa; phylum Chordata; class Actinopteri; order Semionotiformes; family Lepisosteidae; genus Lepisosteus; species Lepisosteus oculatus. The sequence continues at coordinate 547,029 of NC_090701.1, read as the reverse complement.
CCCTCACGCCTGCCCCTCGTCCCACCCATTCCCTCACCCCTGCTCCTCGTCCCACCCATTCCCTCACCCCTGCTCCTCGTCCCACCCATTCCCTCACCCTGCCCCTCATCCCACCCATTCCCACACCCTGCCCCTCGTCCCACCCATTCCCTCACCCTGCCCCTCGTCCCACCCATTCCCTCACCCCTGCCCCTCGTCCCACCCATTCCCTCACCCCTCCCCATACCCCACCCATTCCCTCACCCTGCCCCTCGTCCCACCCCTCACGCCTGCTCCTTGTCCCACCCATTCCCTCACCCTGCCCCTCGTCCCACCCATTACCCCTCCCCATGCCCCACCCATTCCCTCACCCCTGCCCCTCGTCCCACCCATTCCCTCACGCCTGCCCCTCATCCCACCCATTCTCTCACCCCTGCCCCTCATCCCACCCATTCCCACACCCTGCCCCTCGTCCCACCCATTCCCTCACCCTGCCCCTCGTCCCACCCATTCCCTCACGCCTGCCCCTCGTCCCACCCATTCCCTCACCCCTGCTCCTCGTCCCACCCATTCCCTCACCCCTGCTCCTCGTCCCACCCATTCCCTCACCCTGCCCCTCATCCCACCCATTCCCACACCCTGCCCCTCGTCCCACCCATTCCCTCACCCTGCCCCTCGTCCCACCCATTCCCTCACCCCTGCCCCTCGTCCCACCCATTCCCTCACCCCTCCCCATGCCCCACCCATTCCCTCACCCTGCCCCTCGTCCCACCCATTCCCTCACGCCTGCTCCTTGTCCCACCCATTCCCTCACCCTGCCCCTCGTCCCACCCATTACCCCTCCCCATGCCCCACCCATTCCCTCACCCCTGCCCCTCGTCCCACCCATTCCCTCACGCCTGCCCCTCATCCCACCCATTCTCTCACCCCTGCCCCTCGTCCCACCCATTCCCTCACCCTGCCCCTCGTCCAACCCATTCCCTCACCCCTGCCCCTCGTCCCACCCATTCCCTCACGCCTGCCCCTCGTCCCACCCATTCCCTCACCCCTGCTCCTCGTCCCACCCATTCCCTCACCCTGCCCCTCATCCCACCCATTCCCACACCCTGCCCCTCGTCCCACCCATTCCCTCACCCTGCCCCTCGTCCCACCCATTCCCTCACCCCTGCCCCTCGTCCCACCCATTCCCACACCCTGCCCCTCGTCCCACCCATTCCCTCACCCTGCCCCTCGTCCCACCCATTCCCTCACCCCTGCCCCTCGTCCCACCCATTCCCTCACCCCTCCCCATGCCCCACCCATTCCCTCACCCTGCCCCTCGTCCCACCCATTCCCTCACGCCTGCTCCTCGTCCCACCCATTCCCTCACCCCTGCCCCTTGTCCCACCCATTCCCTCACGCCTGCCCCTCGTCCCACCCATTCCCTCACCCCTGCTCCTCGTCCCACCCATTCCCTCACCCCTGCCCCTCGTCCCACCCATTCTCTCACCCCTGCCCCTCGTCCCACCCATTCCCACACCCTGCCCCTCATCCCACCCATTCCCTCACCCCTGCCCCTTGTCCCACCCATTCCCTCACGCCTGCCCCTCGTCCCACCCATTCCCTCACCCCTGCCCCTCGTCCCACCCATTCCCTCACCCCTGCCCCTCGTCCCACCCATTCCCTCACCCCTGCCCCTCGTCCCACCCATTCCTTCACCCCTCCCCATGCCCCACCCATTCCCTCAGCTTGCCCTGTGCCCCACCCATTAATTCACCCCGTCCTCACCATTGAGCCACTTGGAGTTGTACTGCGCGGTGCGGAGAGGAGGCAGAGTTCCCAGGCTGCGGTAGATGGCAGGGTCTCTCCCGGGGAAGTCCATGGCTGTGGCGGCGTACAGCTCGCCGCTGGAGGTGATGAGAGCGGTGGAGTTGTGCAGGGGGTTGTGGGGGCAGCGCGCCATGCCACTGATCTGATCGTGGACTTCCGTCAGGTTGGTCAGCTGCAGCACACGGACAAAAACATCCAACTGTTCCTTATTGGAAGCATTCAAGTTTTTATCATTTACTAGCAATAAACAGTATTTGATGAAATGTGTTTCCAAAGTCTTTATTAACAGATCTAATCAGGTTATCACCATTACTTATTAAGTTTTTTCTTGAAGATCTAATTACATTTTAAGTGAAAGATATATTAATATAGAACAAACTAGGAGATTCATAAATCTTTTCTAAGTATATACTGTAGTTTTACATGTTAAAAAGCTAATGTATTGTATGTACAAATAAGGAATGGATATAAAGACAAATACTGTACGTATTATGTTATACTGACTTCACAGTTCCATATAAACAAGCTGCCTGGCTGAGCAAGATGTGACAAACAGTCTGCACACCTTGACTGAGAGCTTGTTTGTCTCACTGCTCAGCAGCACAGCAGCTGCCCAGTGCTGATGCAGAGCAAAATGCCCAGAATGCAACTGACGTCTTTCACATGTGAGTGGGATGGAGAGTTGGAGTTTAGAGTAGTGAAAATACCCGTTGATTTAAAATGTATTTAATACAAATATATATAATATGTTCTGTACACTAGGATTGATATTATATCATTACTCCATCAAAAGTTTACAATCTACCCACCCATTACCCCTCAACCCCTCTAATCAACAATAGATTTATATTCCAGCAAGTGTTACAGAGAGCAGTCAGCCTCCTCCAGCACTGTTTGAGTTATTGCCTATTCTGCAGAAAATGTGTGTTAAAAACAAACACATGACGTTGGCAGCCGGTTAAGTCCTAAAGCAGACTAGTATTGATGGAAAAATGTCAGTGTTATGTTTGTGAAGGTATTGTAAATTAATTACGATATTTTCATTCCTACTTCTGGGGTGCTTCGATCCATCCCCATTAAACACCAACTAAGCATACAGCAAATTAGCATTTACACTGAATTAAGTAACTTTTAAAGGTAACGACTCTCACCGTCTGGATCAAGCTGAATATAATGTGCACTTCCATTCGAGGGAACTGTGAACAAAGCCTACATTCATTGAACTGTCTCTTTAGATAAATGCTTAATTTCTCCTGGGGTTGCAGCCCAACACCTTCCATGAATATTAAACAAAGATAAAACTTAAAAGACGTCCCTTCAGACATCAAACAGCTGTACCTGTGTGGCACTTTGAATGACATTCCTGCATTCATGCCCTTTTATTTAAGGACCTTGCTTTATTACTCACTACATCAAGATACACAAGGCTACATTATTTACTGCACGTTTATTAAGGCTATCTGTATTCTTCCTCACTGTTATTAATGTTGTGTGACTACATGGAACCCCTGAAAACATGACTGTCAGCTCTTTGGGAGTTTTCATTGAAATCAATAATTCACGTCAGTCTTTGACAGGTTATGTTCTTCAGAGAAGCCACACAGGGAGAATCTCAAGTAAGAAAAAGTTTTGCCGTTTGTGCCTAACCTCTTAATTATTTTATTACTATAGAACAGAGTAGACCTTCCTTACATCATTGCTGATTTACATCACAAAAGTAAACCCTTGTCTTCCATAACTTTCTAACAAAAACTGAAAATAACTCAAGGATTATGATATGGAAACCTGTGGACTATATAACAATTTATTTGTGTGGAAAAAAACCCATGCATATCATGCTACATGAAGATAAATCACACTTTCTTTTCATTGTTTTGTATGCATTTTTCAATGGAAGAAGCACAACTGAGTGATGTTCATATTTATGTGCAAGAAAGTTTACTTAAATCACTCTAACAAGTGCTGGATGCTGTTGCTTATCTTAAGCTGCTGCCAAAACCATTCAGATGTAAATATCAAAGCGCCGGGTAGTAACTCTTGAAACTATCAATCACTCATGTTTGTCACATCTGTTCTGAACGAAAGACACTGTGTTATTACACCTGCACTCCCCAGCCGCCCCACAGATCTCAACAAAAGGCCTCTGCACTTTGTTTCGTGGAGGAAAGCACATTGTGCTGCTAATGGGCCTTATCCCTCCTTGCCAGGGAGAGGCGAGAGGGAAGCAAACTGGTTTTCATTACCGTGCGATTGGTGCAAATGGGAGTGAATGCGTTCGTTCCACAGGTGAAGAGCCAGCCTCCATTAACCAGAAGCACACGGACGTAATTCTGGCACTCGTCCTGCAACACAGCAGCAGCCTCCACGTCAGGCACAGCAGGGAGAGAGACTTCACAGTCGATACCAATCACAGAGAGACGAGCGTCTGCGAGCAAGCTGAGCCAAAGGCTATTTTATCACCAGCTTTAAAAGTAAAGTGCAATTATTTTTTATGTGTGGCTTCATAAAGACCTGCAACATTTTGACCTATAGATAATAACAAAAAAAATCATTACTTTGAAGAGATGCATACAGATGGTTGACTTTTAACATTTATTTTTACAAAGGGTTTGTGAGTTGCTTACTTTGTCGCGTGAGTGAGAGGGTGTGAGTAGACCGACAACGTATACAGACAGACAGCTTGAGTCTGTAACATGTAGAGAAGAGAAACGCTGCAGCCTGTCAGGCTGACAGCCAGGCACAGATGTTCACATTCATGGGGAGGGAAAGGACAGCAGTGGTAGCAGACCTGGACACCACGTGGACATTCAGGACTCTTCCCAAGCTGTTCTCCTCAATGTGCCTCACAGGGCTCTGATACTCACCTCAATGTCTGCTGCATGAATACTTCTTCAACACACTGTATTCTTTAAGGTTTTATACCGTGACCCAGGTATTGAATGGGTTCTGTAATTCCAACACATACAGGAAAATACACACAGTGTGATCACGTCCTTTTTTTTAAAACCAATTTCCTTTGCACATACTATACTGTACCTTTTCCTAGATTCTTCTAAGACATTCCCCAATTAGTTACTTTGTTGAATTATAGCAATACTTTACCTTCGCCCTTCTGAGCTATTCAGACACTCTACAGAAACTTAATCATATGGTGCTGTTCTCAGACTATTATTACCTCCCGAGTTTGCTTTTCAGGTCTATCAGCAGCAGTAAACCTGGCTGCCTTACCAAGTGTATAAGCACAAGAGAACAGCTTTGAGAACTGATTGTGCCTCCCTCCAGCCTATGTAGTGTGGATGTAGTACAGTTACGGGGCTGCAGCACACAGTTTGTGCTTTATATTGTCATTAAATTTGATTCTGATTCATACTGATAAGAGATACAACAATTCTCTGCCACATACAAAGCAGCTGAAAAAGTCTGAAAGGCTCTAAAAAAACATCAGCCCCCAGTATACAGCATACTGTACATACACTGGCATATAGTGTGCTTTGAACAGGAGTTTGACATGCTCAGGAAAAGCCAAAAATAGACTCTACAGATCCTCGGTGCAGTGCACAGGTTCTTCTGTATTGTCTACAGTCATGAAATACAAGCTACTGGATGTCTTATATTTTCACATTTTTAAGTTCACATTCAAAATGACTTATTGGGAGTGAAGACTGTAACCATTTTTCTGTGAGGGGTACATTCCTTATCATCTCATAAAATATGGGAAGATATAGTAGATGGTGAGTTAGAATCAAGATTGTATTATACTGAAAACTGTTAAAGTGGACCAAATTAAGCCATTAATTAAGCTTAGGTCATTAAGAGCTGAGTTAGAATGAATGCGTTCCAACATGTTGGCCCTCCAGGACCAGGACTGGACACATGTCAGAGTTTCTCTTGAGGACTGGGTAAAAGTGTGTTTCACAAGTCATGAAGAGTTCCAGGCACCCCTGGAGCCTGTTGAGAAGAAAGAGGACTGAGCACGTACCTCAGACTTCCCTTTACTGAAGCATGCCCTCTTCGTAAACTCATCGCACTGCCACTCAGCCCCCTGATGGAGAAAGATCAAAGAATGTAAAAATCACATATCCGAGATCCAGTTGAGAACATAGCATTTGTAACATTACTGCACGACTCATGTACGGTATGCGTTGCCATCAATATTAACATGAGATTCATAAATAAAAAGTCTAAAACAAAAATAATTTATTGTGACGATATTAAATTAAGATTATTAATCGTGTTATACTTTTATGATGAAATTTTTACACTTAATATACTGTGACTAAAATACTAATTTTTCAAAGCGGCTAACAGGATCAACAACATCAAAATCAACTTGCTTAATTACTGAGATGAATGTCTGGAGCTGAAAGATAAGGAAGTGAATTGCAGAAGTCATTTCCCTGCCACTGAGTCATGATATGTATTCATTTTTAAAGCAAAGGATCAAATTGCCTTTTATCTGTTGGGAAATTTGAGGAAACTAATGAAGGACTGTTATTGACTGGATAGTGCCTTCCAGAGGTCAGCAGCTCTTTCTGCTAAAACACAGCTCATTTCACTGCAGTTCAGAATACTTGTTTTGGTCCTGTTAGTTCCTTTTTCTCTTACCATTGTTCTGTTTTATGGTAGTGCGCTACCAAGTTTAAACGATGGCTGGTTACATTTAACTTTTATCCTGCTTTTCCCTGTTAGATAATGTATATGATTGTTTAACTAGATTTTCTTCATCTGATATATACATTATATCAGTTCCTGTGATTTATCCACTCCATTTCACTGAAGTTTTTTTGGGGGGGTTCAGCCATCTCCTTATTGTCTAATTATTATTTAATTCAATTCCATAAAGGAAGCAAAAAATGTCATTGGACTGATTCAATTGTTCCACAATTGACAACTTTGGGTTTTAAAACAGAAATTGTGCTACAGTATATAAAATGTACACAACTTTAAGTACAGGTAAACTGAAACATTACAGTGTACAGTATGTGCCTTCCACTTCTTTTACCCTTAAAAGGACGCTTTTCATATTTTAATTGGTTAGCTTACTAATATCCTTTTATGTGTCTTGTCTGAATGTTAATGAAGTGAAGATATAAGATGATATAAAATAAATCACTGATGAAGGACAGTCTGTTCAAGAAGACTGCTGGCACAGGAACTTGACTGAGCAGTGTCAGCAAAGCAGCATCCACGCTGTCTGAGCTCACCAGCAGGAAAACAGGGACACGCAGAACTGTACTACATGCAGCAGTGTGCTGGGTCTGGAGTCACTGACCTCCAGACATTAGAAACATCTAAACTGGAAACCAATACAGGAAGAACTAAACTCTACTTTAAATAAAGTATGTGATGAGACCAAGATAATAAAGTGTGTTTGGGAAGCAGCAATTACTTCATCTCCTAGCTTTATGGAGGTACTCATATTAGAGTAGTTCAAGTAGGTAGCTGCATCAGCATGCCTAGGCTGCAAAGGAACAAGTACAGGTTTATTTCTGCTAAAAAGACAAGAAAAGAAATACAACATTCACACAAAGCATTTTATACAAGATCAGCTAAAGAATACTGTGTTAATAAAAGTGGTTTTGTTTGCAGGTTCCTTAATCGCGAAACCATCATTTGATACCTGAAGAAGGCCACACAACCGATACTTTGTGTTTCTTTTCTTCTCTTTTCAGCATCTAATAAACCTTTACTTGTTCCTCATATTAGAGTAGACAGAAGACCTACAGTAATTTCTCCGCTGCCCTTGTTCTGTACCTTGGTGATTGAATTAATCTGTAAGCACTTGCAATCTGCAATCCATACCCAGCCTCATTTACATAAACTCTGCTGCTGCATGGGTCTAAATATGTATTCAAAATTAAAATTACAGCACAGTACAATTACAAGAGTTGAAATACCTAATGGAAAATTCAACCAAATTACAGCAAAAATATGAGCCTCGTTCATGCTTTCACATCTGGAGCACAGTAATCTTTCATTTATAACAGGGTAAGTCAGTTCAGAACAAATTCTTATTTGCAATAATGACCTAGACAAGAGCCTCACATACATTTGACAAAACAGTGAAAGAAAGAAAAGGACGATCAATAAAATGTAAATATAATAACAGAACATTACAGGACAGGGCAGTGTAAACAACTGCAAGTGTCAGGCAGTAAAGGTCTAATCATGTAACTGAAAGTGCTCAGATACAAAGGTGGATAGTTTCAGATCTCTCTGCAGAATGTTCAAGTCATTAGCAGCAACAAATAGAAAAGATTTGTGCTGAAGGTCTACAGTCTTTTTGTCTATCCTAGTTCCTCTTGGAATGTTCAATTTGTTCAAAGTGATACACCTTAAATGGTAAAATGGCAGAGAGAACTGAAAGGGGTTATGATGAAAGGGGAGTGTTTTCATAATTAAAGATCTGTATATCAATGGAAACCATTGAGATTGTATTGTATTCTAGAAAACAAAGAGGACCAATCAATAAGAGAGTGGAGATTACTGTATGAGTATGTTAAAGGGGACCAGTGATGAATCTTATGACAGAATGGTAGAAAACATCAAGTTTTATAGAGGTCATTCTGTACACAACATCACTATACATCACTATAGCCCACGATGGAGAGCAGGACACTAGTCTATGTCTATAGGAACATGTAAAACATGGCTTGTTCTGGTAAAGGAATCCAGGTCTATATGTCACTTCAGGTTGTAGTCTATTAACAGAGATTATGAATTTTTAGGTACCACGTTTGGACATTTATAAACAGTGACATGCTTCAGGTTGATGAAAATCTTTAGTAATCATCAGTAAGGGAGCAGTTTTGCTGAACTTTGTTGAAAATAAAACAGAAATCAGTCATTGCTCATGATAACATGTGTTCCACTGACTACAAGATGGTGTCATCAGCACATCCCTGTTGCCCGCGGAAACATCAGGACCCAGGACAGAACCTTGTGTCACTCCCTTTGTAGCTGGAAGAAATTCTAACACAAATCTTTGAGATCTTACATATAGATTTACTAAGTAATTCTGGAATGATTCATGAGAATTTATAACAAGACCAAAACTACTTTTTTAGAAGACCCAAGTAATCCACAGCTTTAAAGGTGTTAGATAAATCTGAAAAGATAGCTCCTCAAGTGTGCTTTTTGTTGTTAGCCATTGTAATATAACAGAGCTTTTAAGGATGCTGTAATACTCAAACCTCAAAATGAAAACCAGACTGCGTATCAGATGAAATAGAATTGCTGTCTAAAAAAGCTGAACTGCTTGTTATTTTTGCAGTTGGAGTCTGACTTATCACCCCTCTGAAAAGAGGGAGAACAAGAGCGGACTTCCAGTCTGCTGGGAATTCAGCTGTTTAAAAGACAGATTGAATAAGTGGGTCAGTGGTGCAGATATTAAATGAGCAGCAAGTTGTAGAAAAAATGCTTCAATGGCATTGTAACCAGTGGATATAGTAGTATTTTTAAATCATACAGATGTTCGGGATAATGAAATATGAGTATTACAGAGAAATGAGGTCAGACGACCATGACAGAGTTTTTTTTTAATGTGTCAGAGTACTTTTAGCAGCAAGAAACTGACAAGATCGGATTTGCTAAAGTGAGAAATGAGAAAAGGAGTGCAGAGCCAGGCATTGCCCACAGGCTACCACTGGTCTACAGCCTCAGTACAAGGCATTTACAGTAAATGTTTTCTCCCAGAGAAAAGTACTTTTACTGCCTGAGAACAATGAAGAGTAGGAAAGGAAATGTAATTACTGATGTGAGCCTTATATGCTCATAACATTGGAGACCCTTACAGACGCAGTTCAACAGAAACCCTTCAACATGACAAAAGAATCTAAAAAGAGTACAAACCAGTTCAGACCAGTTCAGCCCATGCAGCAAATTTAGGCTCTAGAAGTTAATTTATTCCAGAACTTCACAGAACCCAGGTGTCAGTTTTGACATCATGGCTTGGCAGGTTGTTCCATAGGGCTGCAACCCATTGTTTTTAAAAATGAGCATTGTGGTCTCAGGTCTAAATGCACATATTCATATACAGTAACTGAAACTGAAATATATACTACAGTCAGAAAGATCCTTTGACTTATTGACTTTTCAAGAAAACTGCAAAATGTAATATGCCTAATGGTCAGATCAAGAAGAGCAGTTTAATTTTTTAGTAGTTTTCCAAGAAAAATATTGCAGTCATTCTTTCACAAGAACGTGCCCAAGAATTCAGACCACTGTCTTACTCCCTTAAAGCCTGATCTCATCAGATCTCACAAGCTGAACAACGCTTTAATAAGGAAACCCGGGTGCTGCTGCAAGTGGTGTTGGGGAACCAGTAGGTGGCGCTCTTTCCTGGGGGCCATTTTCCAGACCATTGCCCCATTATGGTAGCTGGAGACTCTGTGCTGTAGGAGGTTCTGCCCTTCAGACCTTCAGAAAAGATATGAAACTGAGGTCCTCACTTCTGGGTCATGAAAAAGTCCCATGGATCTCTCTGTGAGAGGAAGAGTGTTAACCCTGTTAAATTCCACTTGGGGGCTGGCCCGACCCGTGAAGTAATCCTCTGAACCTGCTGCTGGACCAGAACATCTGCTGTGCACCTCAGGACTGGATTCCTTCTTGGGCCTAATGTGCTTTTGGATTCTTGTGGATGAAAAATACTAAATAAATATGAAGAATTGCTATTATAAATTATTACATAATAAATATTATCCCCCTGCTTTTATTGCTTGTATAGATTTTACTGTTGGTGTCATGATGTTAAATTATAGATTTATCACTTTAACATCACTTTAACTGCAGAACAAAGATATTTCATAACCACAAATAAACACCAATTAATTAAAAATAAGGTCACACTATGCACTGTGAATATGATAAAATCATAATGTAGGATGTAATGTAATTCTGTGCTTATCTTAGAATGTGAAAGTTTCAGTGTGAGTTGTTTAGCAGTTTAAAAACTAACCGAGTCAAATGAGGTGAAATTAATTGGGGAAAAAAACATATTTGCAGTTCTGATTTTCCATACCAGGCAGGCTGATAAGTTTTTTTGCGCACAGCTGTCATCAACCCTGAACAGGAAGAAAGGGAGAGGTATATATCTTATTTATGTGTCTTATTGATTGTCACTGAGAATAAATTAAATTCTCAGTGGAAAGATGATGAGTTTTAAGTGATAATGCAGAATCATATTTTGTTAGCTGCTGAAAAGAAATACCTTCTCACCAAAAGGCATCTGGCGCAGAAGAATGAGTGTAACTCTGAGCACAGAAGTGCCAAACTCACTGCGATTTACAAGCAAAGAGGGAGCCTGGTCTTTTTTCTGTTCCTGGATGGAAATAAATGAAATTGTCATCTACTAAAACGGGGAAAAACATAATAGGACTTAAAGAACATTGTTTCTTTTTCTTACCACTCTTTAATAAAGTGGTCAAAGTGGCATCTTTAGCAGGTACTGCACATGCAGTATATACAGCTCTGCTTCCTGGGGTACTCAGTAAGAGTCTAGACAGCAGAAAATAAACTTCTTAAATTACGGATCAGGGAGATCCTTCAGCTTGCTTACACTAAACTCTCATCATGATGGCTTTTTATAAAAACAAGAAAATCCTCTCCAGGTTTTGAATATTAACAGTTAAATTGTGACTATTAATAATTACAGTACTAAGTCACAAATTTCAATTTTACAACATTTGTCACTTTCTGCCTGCAAGAAAATTCTTGCATTCCTGAAATGGACTACTGTCCTAAAGTGCTGTCCTGTAACTAGAGTTCAAGAGCAGTCGGAATGTCACATATAAGAGCAGGCCACTTTAAGCTGTTGGACAGAGAGCAGCTATTGGATGCCAGGCTCTCAATCAGTCTGGTCTTGAAACAAGCCAGGCTTATAATGGCTTCAACAACATGCACGGGCAACTTGTTCTATACTCCCACAACCCCTTACATGAAAAACTGCTTCTTGTTCTCAGTTTTAAATGTACTATCCCATAGTTTTCACTTGTGTCCTCCCGTTTGTGTCTCAGTGTTGAAAGTTTGGTTTGTTGACTTTGTCTATGTCTTTGTGGATTTTGAATCATGACCCCTGTGATGTAGCCTCTGTTCAGCGTTAAACAGTTTCACATCTTTGAGCCTGTTACTGTGTTAGAGTCCTTTAGGACCTGGAATGTACCTACTCACTTTATAATTAGTGGAGCGGAAGTGATTTTGAGTGACAGTGGTTAGCATTACTGCATCACAGTGCTGAGGTCCTGGGTGCAATTCCAGCCCTGAGGTGCTATCTGTGTGGAGTTTGCATGTTCTTCCTGTGTTTTTGTGGGATTCCTCTACGTGCTCCAGTTTGCTGGCAGGCAGTGTTAACTGACGCTGCTGTGAGTGTGTGCATGTCTTCTGTGATGGATCATGTGCTGTCCAGGGTGGACCCAGCCCTGACCTTGGTTGCTGGGATAGGCTCTGGCTCCCCTCTGTCCCTAAATAGGAAGAAGCAGTTAGAAAATGGATGGATGTGTTTGAGTTAGAAGGTATCATAACATTACGGAAGTGATTTCTAGTTACTGCAATGTTAATGTAAATGTAATGAATGTTGTAAATTACGAACAAAGATGCATTATTTAAGCAGTGTGATGTTTTCAAAAGGTAATTGATGTTAATTGACAGCTCTCTTTCAATTGACTGTTAATAACTAACAGATGCTTGCAGAATGTTTGAATATTTACTATTCTCATCACCCGTGAACAAATACTGATTAAACTTACAGGAAAATCACGTTCATTGTTCTAGTTGATATTTTCTGTCATTTTAAATCGTGAGATTTATCAAGCTTTGTCTTTTGAATGTCATATTTCCTTCATTTCCATTAGATGTTCTTTTGGAAAACACCTTTCTTTTTACCAAATGTTATATTGATTAGTTAAATCAGTTGAATGTTCAAAACCTTTTATAATGATACCATTCACCTTTTAAAACTACTAGTTCAGCAACAGTGTTTTGTGAGTTAACAGTCCTCACCTTTTTATAGTTAACCAATGTACAGTAACAGCACTGTAAAGATGCATCTAGATAAAGCAATTCAAAGTACTTTTTTCAGTATTATAACTATTCATTACAGAGACGTAAATTGCTAGATGACAGATAGTTATGACTTTAAAGAGATATAGTCTTTACCCTCTCAAAGAGTCTGTCAGCAGGTTTCTTTAAAAAGTAAGGGGCAGACGAGTCCGTTCACCATATTTACATGCTGAAAACAAGAAGGTCCATCTAAACTGCCAGGCAGAATCTTTCCTTCAGTTCTCAACAAAGGAGATAACATACCTGAGTTAGAAATTACATTTTGGTGGATGTTTTATAAGCTATTGAAATTAATTTCCTAGTAAATGTATTTTTTTATTTAGCACACCTCAGCTTAGATCTACATGTGGAAACTACATAGCGAATGCACTCACGTGGCCCGCATACAGTGGGATGCTCTTATTTTTTACATTAGCACCTCAGAATCCTCGGAAACGTGATTAAGTTCACCCAAAGTAAGATAAGATAAGATCAGATCAGATCACTTTATTGGCCACATACAATTTCTTGCATGAGGAATTTGTCTTTTCGCATACGCCAGCTTGCTCGCCATGAGATACTGACGGGAAGAGACGCTGGGGTCAGAGTGCAGGGTCAGCCATTGTACAGCACCCCTGGAGCAGTTGGGGTGAAGGGCCTTGCTCAGGGGCCCAACGGAGTAGGATTCCTCTGCCAGCTGCGGGATACAAACCAGCAACCTTCCAGCCAAGGGCGCAGATCCTGAGCCACAGAGCCATGTGATTTGAACCAAGTTAACTAGAACCCGAGTCCCTGCCCAGGGGAGCCAACACGATTTTTCGCAAACACGATCGTTCGCCTTTTCATTCCAGCCCTTGACCAGTATTGAACCAAGTGACTTAACTGGTCTGATTTACCACTGTTCCTAAACCTTCAGTCCGAGGACTTTCAGCTCCCGTCCACACCCCAGGGCCCGGAATGCATTTAATATCGGAGATTGTGTCCAAGATTTCTGAAAATGCCTGGAATCCTGCTGATGGAAGTAAAACAAATGCCAACTGACTCCACTGTTCACTGAAAGAACATTCCTTAGTGGCTGAGAATGCAGCCTTTGTTGTAAACAGGCGGGCGCTGTTGAAGCCCACAGAGAGGCATGAGTGTTTCTCACCCCAGCCACGTGGCTGGGATGAATCTCAAGCTACAAATCCCCATCCAGCCTCTTCAGATGGGGTGGCAGTCAATGATTGTACACTACTACAGTAGCTTCCATTGAGGAGGAAAGCACAGAACTAAATTATTTGGAGATAAACCCATTAACCTCTCTGTCCACGGAGAGGGCTGGGTCGACATTCAGCAGCCAAGGGTTAAAATCAAGTTCTTTAAATGCTGGCTCTAATTTCCAGTCCAATCACAACTACTAGTGACTAAAGCTATGGCTGTGGACTTCATCAGGAGAGGACATGCCTAAAAGGCAATGGTTATTTTACTTAGAGAAAACTATATATTGTTTTCATAACACTTCTAAAATAATGCAGTGCACATTTCTTACTGTATTAATTTGACACCTACAGAGAGTAAACTTAAGCTTGCTGAACTGGCAAGTGGGTAGACTGTACTGCACTTTTGTAAAGAAACAAAAGCCAACACTCTTCACCTTTGCTGACTCTGATAGCAGCAGTATTGTGGTTAGAAGCCCAGTGCAAAGCATGGGCTATCGTTTTGCAAGACACAGTGGTAAGTGAGTCATGTCATCACCCTGTCTTTTGGCACTGTGCATGCTCCTGTCAGAGAAATCAGTAAGAACTGTCTATTGAAATGCAAATACTATGTCTTGTGTAAGAGAATGTTCCCGTCCTTTTCACACCATGTGTGTTTTTAAGATAAACACATCTGCCTTAACCATCTTTATTAATGTACGTCCAGCTGCTAAGGTTGGAAAAAAGCAAATTAATCCATTAATCATCAGCCAAATGCAAAGTCTTGACTGAAATCTTCATCGGTCTAAGCACATAAGTTCAGCACTGTATCATTAAAAACGTGCAGATCTAATCAACACATATTTGTGTTGTTCACATGCATTCAGGATTTGAGCAGTTTGTAATTTGGGATTAACAAATTACCACAAAAAATGGAAGCTTTGCTGCGACCAAACTAGTCATCTTAATTGGGTTGTCTAAAATATTATTAAGTATGTCATTCTGAAAGCTTTGTTGACTAATATTCATTATTCCATGCATTTAAATGGCCGAGTTACTCAACACGTTTCAATTAGTAAGCTTCTGAAATTATAGGAAATGTTCTGCTGGCAGCTGATTAGCTGAAGTTAATTGTTTCACTGCTGCTGCGTAATTGCAAGAAAGGAACTAATGAGACACAGGTTGAGATACAGGCATTTTGCACTTTGTCTTGTCTAACATGTACAGTATATAAAATTACACAATAAGGAATTCTGAAGCACTTTCCTAAGACATATTGAAAGCTAAAATACTTTCGATATGCTATGATCAACAGTGCCCTGAGGATATTTTAAAAGCTCCCTGGGTTTGTTTCTCTATGATTAATATTGCTCCTTGTCTCATAACTGAATCCCCTAACAATTATTCAAGCATTCCTGATTGAGTAAAGAACTGTGCCCAGCATGTAATGCTAACTACAAAAGCAAATGTCCATTCTTATTCCCGATATTTCTTTATCTCTGCATTAGTTTGCTCACATACTGTAACTTCTGTGTTGCAATGGAATTCATGAGTTTAATGCTGGCAAACTGTAACACTTCACTTTCTCTACCACAAGTGTTTCTGATTTCCAGGTGCTCAGAATAATGTGGCACATGTTTCACACTCATCAGACCGCACCACAATGATTCAGGCACCCCTCACAGAAGAGCTCAGTCAGAGGAAAGTGGGCAACCAAGATGGTCAAAGACATCACCTCTCAGGCTTATGATTGTTGTCTGGATACTACAAATAAAGATAAATGTAATTGACAATATGTTTAAGGTATTGATTTAGAGTCTCCAAGCAAGCTCTTATACCACATTGATAACAGTAATACCTGGTTTCAATGTCAGAGACAGATCCACAGGCAGCAAACTTGGGAGACATGCGCGTAGAGCAGTTCAAGGAGGCTTAGGTGGGCTTAGGACTCCTGCCCTGAAGCACAGAGCCCCGTGACAGCCTGACAGTGGGGTGCTGAAGAGCTCCCTATACCAGTCGGAGTCTGGAAGAGGACTCCTGTTATTGTCACTGGCGAGATACCATCTCAATTTGTCTCCATCACCTCAGGCCACTGGCCTCTGTCTGGATGCTCAGATCAGCAATACAACAGACCTGGCTCTACAGCAGAACAGGACCTGTCTACACAGGACCCTCAGGATATCTGAATTTTCCGCAACACACCATTATGCTGGTCATTTATATATACTGAGACTGAAATGGCAAGGAGTTATTAAGATAGTCTTTATTATTATAAGAGAGAGAGGGGAAATTTGTTTTACCGCAGCAGACTATATAACGAAAACACACAATGCACAATGCACATTTAAAAAATAATCATCTGTTTAGCAAGGTTATGTCTGCAAGTATACAGTAAATGAAAACTTAAACCTGTTCATTTTTAGATTGGGAAATCTGTATCTGTCTTTTGAGGGGAGTAATTAACATTAATCAAACGAAGGGTGTGAAAGGTCCTCTAGGATGGAATATGGGTGGAATATACTGTATGCAAGACTTATAACTGATAGATGTGGATAGGGATGAAAGACCAGCACCAGTGACTTTCTGAGGCAGTTTGACATTACTAAGATTCAGATCCCCGAAACAGCAGGCCAGGGTAGCAGTTAAACCAGATTCAGCAAAAGACTGATAAAATATGATCAAGAATAAAATATCAACCTTAAAATGTTTTAGCTTCCTTAAAAAGAATAGCCGCTGTTATGTTACTTTTTGAACATAGAATTGATGTTTGTTCATTCACCAACTATAAACTGAACAATAACACAAACACACAAACCAACAACAACGCGGCAGAGAAGTGACTACTGTCGCCTGCTGCAGTGCAGTGCCCCGTCATTCACGGGTAGGGATATTAAGGGTAAGTTAAGGATGTCAAGAAAAGTGTTGTATTTAAAATAAAGTGTTAGGTGTTGATTAAACTGCTTTGCAGTGTGCATGTACAATGTGCATGGCAATAAACTCTTCTACTCTACTTTTATTAAAATAGCCACTAGTGCTTTACAAATTGTGGTGCACAGTTTTTCATTGATTCCCCTCCAGAGGCTGTGGCTTCTTGGCACCAATGACCCCAAGGCAAAGACGACAAGCACTTTAGGATTTTTGCCGATACAGACATGTACAATACAAATTTTAATTTATTATTAAATTAATTCTGTACATTTGGGAAAAAAATAGCAATGGCCATTGTGTACTGAAACACATCCTGCACAGAGTGTTCCGAAGCCGCAACTGGGAGGAGAGCTGGGACTGGCTGTTTCCAAGGCAAGAGCACTTTCAGCTTTGCTAAGAGCTGAGCTGTAAATACATGGTGGAGAAAGACAGGCAGAACGCAGCCTGGACACCCAGGAGCTGCCTGTGCACACACTTCCACCCCTCTGCAGCCCTTACAGAACAGGCTGTGCACCAGGCTAAGGCCCGGAGAAGACAGCGTAACCACTTTGCCTTCCTGACCTCCGGTTCTCCTACTCCTGTACATTGGCAGGACCGGCAGGGAGACCACAAGCACCAAAAAGAGGCTGGATTTTAATGGTGAGGAGTTGTTGTTGAGAAAAAGCGGATGCCATACTTTAAATTAAACTTCATCTGGAGATGAATTGCATTTTCATGTCACTCACCAAGTAAGACACCAATGCCCATATCTCAATCAGCATAGTCATAAAACAGGGATTTTCTTTAGCGGACTCCAAATACCCGTTATATGTCTTCATAGTACAGCTTGCTCAAATCCTCTGTCTTGCAATAAAGTGAAGTGCTTTCACAAACTCGATTACCTTTTGCTGTGTCATGCTTTAACACTGACCAAACCAAGGATCTGTCTCATGGTCAGCTATAACTGTAATAGGGATGCTCGGTGTGTTTACTTCTTCGATTATGGGAAGATCAAGACCCAAAGCTGGTAACTATTCACCTTGGGCAAGAATGTTGTTATAAATGGAGGAGATTATTGTGCCTGCCTTGAGCCTTTTAATATGTCCCACGTTTTTTAAGAGTTACATATTATAAAAACAAGTTTATTTTGCAAAGTTGTTTGCCATTTAGGTTTATACAACTCTTTGCTGTTTAAAAAAATGTTCACATCAGGGCCTGAATATCCAACAACTCCCAGATTTGTCCATTCCCCAACCCCTGTGAAGAAATGGGTCGAGATCCAGCCCCACAGGGCCCCAGGCAGCAGGCTGATGCTGGTCAGTGCAATGTTTGTAAGCAAATGTCTAGACACCACTAATCAGCAAGACGTACTGTAGAAGAAAAAAAAGACAAGAAGCCTTTAAACCACTTTCAACAAAAAGTGCAGTGGAGCAAGTGTTCAGTTTAAGATGGAAAACCAAGTATCCAGGGCTAAAAATAGCAAACAGCTATAGTAAAAATGCACAAACGTATTAAAATAAGAAATCATTTTTTCAATCATGCCAATAACACTGTACCTGATTTTAATTATTTTAATTTCTACTGCAACTGTTACCATGTTTTTGACTGCACTGATGAATGTGACATAAACAAGCATGTGAATTAACCCAAAAGTAGCAGCCTGTCTTTTCTTTCTGACCATGGCTTTGGCTCATGTGCTCTTCTCCTCGGCTACTTTATATCAATACATGTTGACGAAGCTCTAATGGAGATAGATTTTAGATTAAGAACTGTCAGGTGCAACAACTAAAATGTCAATATTTACATTCTCTTGCATTAAGAAAAATAAACAAGAGGGGGAGCTGACATAAATATGACTCACTGTGTGGCATGTATTTGGATCAGACTCTTACTGAATCAAACCAGCATTTTTTAAACTATGTTTGACAACCCCAAATGTTGAATCAGACTAGGAGCAGCAGCAGGTTGAGCAACTTGCTTTTGCAACATGTTGCTGGGATCAAAAGGCTTTCAGCAGAGTCTGGTTCACATGATAAAGACAAAGGCAAGCACCTGACTTTGCTCTGTAAATATATGTACAGCATCCCTAGTTAAATATCCTCAAAGACACAAAGTTGGCTTCCTGAGGAGACAGGAAAGGCTATTGTGCATACTCCGTTAACCTTGACAGGACTCTGCCACGTTAGTCTGGAGAACAGACAAGGTGGTTTTTGCAATTCATGATGCTCCTGTCTGGAAAAAGACTCAGTGCTGGAAATAAAGGACCTGTCTAATGAACAAAACGCACACAAACATTATTCAACAAGTCAGAGGGTTTGAGGAACACCTTTAGGCCAGGGATTAAGAACTGGTTCATAGTAGATGATGAAAAGCTTTTATCTGGAGTTGGTTTCCTTTATCCAATTTATTACAGTTAATAGCTAATCCCACGTTTTGGGATGTGGGTAGAAGATGGAAAACATATGATCAAACTGACTGGATCAAAGCAACTTTTTGACATTAAGTTACCCAAACCTGTCAATAGATCTTATATAAACTGCCACAATGAAGATGGATTTCATGAATACACGTTCTTTCATTTTTACTTTGTGGTTTTATGCATTAATGGGTTTAATATATTTAATATATTTACTGTTTAATGTGTTATAGGTCACAGAAGTCAATATCTTGACAGCCATTCTGACGTGTGCGACCTATAACATAAATCTTTAACATTTATTCTGTCCAAATTGCACTTTTTGTGTGCAAATGCATTTTAGAAGGCATAATTTAGATCATGTTTGTTTGTTTATACACTCTTTCTCTTCATGGGCACATACTGTAAATGTTACATCTTACAATAAAGACCAGAAAAATTTCTCAGACTACAAAATCTGATGCACCTTTTCATCACAGTGTCATTGCAAAGTATTTGTTCTATATGGTGAAAATTAACGACATGAGTTCTGCATCCACAATGATCGGACAGGAGCTGTTTACAAGTGTCTGACAATGGAGCATGAGCTATTGTTGAAAACTGCAGGACTCCTAGCCTTGCTGTTTGGCACAGCAGCTTAGTCACACACACAGAACGACTGTTTAAAACGTTCTGCTTGGGTCCACAAAATAGTTATAAACCATTACATTATGAAGTTATTATTCCATTTTCTTGGGGAGTTAAAAGATTCCAATTAATTTTTATTTTTGGCAAAACCAAACAAACCTATATGATGGCCTGGGTTAACTCAAAAACTTTGAAGCACCTGTTGCAAATCACAAATCTGGATCTAAAATGGTTAATATAGGTGTTTTTCAGAAATTGCATTTCTTTGGACAAACTCATAAACAAAATCAACAAAGCAAATCTTCGCCTCCTAATAAACTTAAATGATTCATTTTCACCCTTTGGCATAGTCGAGAATAAAACAAGGACCTCTTTGTTTACACAAAGAAACACCACATCATGTGCCCTTCCAAAGCAATTAAAACAATATTGTACATAAATACAGGGCGGTAAATATTTTAGTGAGATTGATCACTCCAACTCTTTGTTAACCCCAGAGGTCACAGGAAAGAAAACAAATTCCTCACAGCAATCAACCGTAAATGAAATGAATAATGTGAACTTCAAGAAAGAGGCTCACTGCAGCGTGTCTGCATAGCACGACAAAGGCCCAGAATGGCACACTGGAGACACGCAGGAACAGAAGGGCAAACGTTAATATTACGACAAACTGACCAAAATGGGTCAAGCTCGCTCTCTGTTATCAATAATTTTATTTAAAACTGATGAAAAGATAAAATGAAGCTATTCACTTAATCTGTGTACTTTAAAACTCCACTGCTACTCTCACTATGGCTTGAGCTGAGTAAATGGTGTTAACAGATCGTGATCCTAAAGCACAGAACAGGACTTAGCTTTGTTTATGTTAAGTCCCTTAGGATGCCCCTAGAAATGAGTAGGTTTGTCTCAATGATTTCTGTCCCCTGATGAGAACTCTGAAATAAGCACATTTTGCAGTAGCATTAATATTAATATGCCTGCAGAAGGAACAGCACAAAATTCCCTTTTTCAACATTTAAAATACTGACCTGGCTTTTTCTAGTTCTTTAACCATAATGATCTGGAAACGGAGGGAAACAATTACATAAAAGCTAATCCAATAAGTGTCAGATTTTAATGAATATCCTACACTCTTAAAAACTCTTAAAAACAAATTCCTTCAGGAATTAACATTATGATTTAATGGCTGATCTGGTTCTTTCTTAAGAGAAGAAACATTAATTAATATATAGATATATTTTCTAGCATTTTTATTTTTTTGGAGAGGTTAACAACGTAAATTACTCTACTCAAATACAGTTTGAGACATTTTAAAAGCTAAAACCTCTGATTTTGTCGGTAATATTTTTTACAAGATTTCATTTTCAACAAGTTGCCTCAGGCTTCTCAAGGTTTCTTTAAAAGTACATAAAGATAAATACTTACCTACGCACAAATAGCTAATGATGATAAAATGTTTTGCTTTCAACAGTACATCTTTCAAATTACAGCTCTATTTTTGGAGCTAGTGCATTGTATATAGTGCAAACAATGATAATATAAAGTGGCACTTGTTTTGAATCTTTATCTCCAAATTCCAGACTACTGCAGTTTCGCAGTACCTGAACCTCTTTTCAGGTTCCTGGGAGGATGCAATCCATTGAAAACGTTTCCATGAAACTGCGTGATCTACAGCTGCAGACTCAACAAAATTATATCTCGGCATTAATCCATTCCAGACATGATTAGAGTCTGGGTACGCTGACTCATTTGGCTGAACAATGCATATTTGTGTTAAAAGACGAGGAAAACTAATTTAAATTCCTTTTACCACACTGACAATTGGTTACTGTCACAAATTAGAAAAACTAAACAGCGATTAAACAATAACAGAAGAGTAAGAGTGTACAGTACACCTTGCAAACCACAGAAGTTTCAGAGACAGACAAGCAAACAATCTCTTAAGAGTTTATGTAATATCTGAATGGGACGCACCAGTGCCATGACACTGTGTCTATTACATCTCCTGGTGAAAATTCAGGAAGTTGGAATAGACAGACACATGTTCCCACAGCACATGGTGTTTCTCTTCGCTAAGAAAGAGACAACAGAAAAAAGAGCCATAATTTAAACACACCTGGATCAACGACAGGTCCTCCAGCCGAAGCCTGAAGAGGTGATTCCTGAAAAAAGGACATTAAAGTTATTTTCTTTGCAAATAAGTGCCAAACCACAACACTCCAGTGTATAGCCTGAAGCCCAAATGTTCTCCGTCAGTGTTAAATTGCTGGTAACCTGTGTAGTGGTTGTGGACACCTGAAGATAATTATATTTGCCTTTCCATTTATGACCTGTCAAACCTCCTGTTGTGCAAAATCAGGAAAAGTCTGCAGAAGCATCTTGGTACTCGTCCCTATTCCTAGTAACAAAGCAGTACTAAACAAAATTTCCCTGATACCTTTGATGGTTACACTTATCATAAGATAATAATTAAATTTTCTTCCTTAGGCTCACAAATAAGCCCCAGCAGAAATAAGCTAAAAATGTGATATTGAAAATACTTTGCAATATATTAGTGTAGAGGATGTCCTCAGCAAGCCTATGATGTGTAAAGCAACAGGAAAAACGATGACTTGTTTTCTCACTTAATTATAATGTTAATAGATTATGCTTATATTCATCATCATTCTTGATAAATCAGTGGTACGCAGACATGTTTAGATTTATTTTCAATAGTCTCATTATTCTCAGATATTTTCAATAGTCTCATTACTATTATTTCAATTAAAACAGTAATATTGAAACAGGGGCTGCCACCGCTTTTCTGTGAACTCAAGCCAGGAGATGACAAAAGTATCAGACCATCTTTGTCACGTCCAGCATCTTCTACAGCATTTCCTTCTCCCGACTCGCTCAATAGTTTGTATTCATGTGCTTCAGACTAAAGGCTATAATGCATTAGCTCTCTCCCCACAGCATTTGTTTTGCTGTGTTTCCAGCAGATAATCAACCAATTTCTTGGCTCTCGGCTGTCTCCTGTGAACTTAGTTGCTCAGCGCTACAATCAGCAACTGGAACTGCCCAGATATTCAAGCAGATACAGTACTTGGCAATCCAAAAACCGGGCTGCCTGGACACCCTGCTCCCAACCCGAACAAGTCTCCAGCAACGCAGCTCAATGCGAAAGGCCAGGTGTCAACGGCTCCCACAATCAACTAGCCCCCTGAAAGGATGACTGAGAGCTCGCTGGACTTCAGTCACACTGAGTTTTCAGTTTGCCACGGCCGAAAATACACGACACAGCTGAGCCAACAATCTGGCATCTGCTACAAAGTAATAAAAGAGGGCAGAAAATAATTGGAAAGACATGACCACTCCTGCTTTTTTTCAGTCCATAAGAGAACACTTACAAGGCCAGTTTAGTTTGATTAAATGTTTGAGTAAAAATGTTCATATTGTTAAACTAAAAAGCCTTTTATTTATTATCTTTCTAATGTTCTCATGCTAAATTAGTGCTAGAATTAACAAAAATAACATATTTTCTAAATATATCTGCTCATTTATTTTAATCTGTGTCAGACTTAACTTTTGTGTTATTACAGCTGTACATCTCAGAGTTCAATATTCAGTCTAGATTCTTTTGCATTTGATAAACAGGTACTTCCCAATATCCCCATTCATGTTAATTTTAATCACCAAGCAAACCAAAATCTTTCTATATGGAAAAAAAATCATATACGATATAGACTACTTCTCTATGTTTCTAATAAGATCTTCAGATACCACAGATCAAACTTAAATTAAAGCAAGTTCTGCATTTTTGGAAGTAGTCTTCTGGCCACCAATGAAGAACCTGATCTGTCCTCACAAACTTACAAACTCAAGCCCTGTAATTGGGGGATTCAAGTAATTTAAATACTAGTTCACATTACATTTCAATACACAGTGATCCATTACCTTGCTCCAACAATGAGCTCATTCTGGCCAGGATCAAAGGTTAACTGTGAGTAATCCACTGTATCTTCTGTCCTGAACGTGTGAATCCAGGGCTGTATGTCTGGAATAAAAACAAGGAAAGGAGGCATGTCAATGGGCAAGCGGGAAGATATGTGAAAATGCTAGTCAAGCAGAACAGGTCTGAAACTGTAGTGATCACGGGCAGTGATTAAACTGTATCTGACAGCATGCACATGGATCAGGGCTTAGCTGTCAGCATCGTGTCCTTGTGGTCCACACTAGAGAGGCTGCCTGCCTACTGTAGCAATTTGTCAAAGCTGAGCCGCACTGACAGCTACCCTCACACTGTCACCTTGGCGCCACACTCATTAACCTCTGGGGATCCCATCAAAGACTTCTGGGATCAGTGAAAGGAGATGTCCAACTGTCTTCCACCTCATCTGTTACGTGATCAGCACCAAACGTGTTTTCACAATCACATCTGCTCTCCCACTGGGTAAATCACAAGATCCCGCAGTTCAGTCAGAGCTCTGCTTCAGACATGAGCAACATCTAATTATTTACAGAAAGGAAAGATATGGCAACAGTTCTATACACGTGCATAATTCAAACAGCGCTATACAAGTAAAAAACAGATCAGTAAGTAGGCGTTTAATAGTTTCTAGAAAGCACACCAATTATGATTCCTGTGCATATGTTAATCTTTTTGTCTAAGAGCAAAATGATGCATGAAGTTTGTTCCAGTTCAAAA
Source organism: Lepisosteus oculatus (assembly GCF_040954835.1). Classification (NCBI taxonomy): domain Eukaryota; kingdom Metazoa; phylum Chordata; class Actinopteri; order Semionotiformes; family Lepisosteidae; genus Lepisosteus; species Lepisosteus oculatus. The sequence goes on along the minus strand of NC_090701.1, from coordinate 522,395 downwards.
GGAACTAAGTACTTAACCTTTCAAGACAGCCAAGCAGATGGTGGAAAGCCATCTTCAGACTGTGCTTACACACCTGGATCACATGCCTGGCCCTTGGTTTGAGGCTCCACTACCTTGAGCACAGCCTCTCAGGTGCAAGCCTCTCTCCTTCGCTTTTCACTATACACACTATATGTACTACAGTATGTCACCCTGATGTCTTCTTTAAATTGTATTTAAATAGTCTTGTTGTAAACCCCAAGATCTCTTTGGAGATCAAGAAAGCTTTCTTATTACTTCACTGTAATGTTTTGGAAATCACCCCTGATTTTAAACTTTTAATGCCCATTAAATGAGCACACTCTCAGCATAACCTATTATTCCTTGTTTCATAGAGGTCAAGATACCTGGAGTCTCATAAATTCAGTTCAACAATTGAATGTACTGTACATAGCTAATAAGGTTTCAGAAGTCACACAGAAACTGGTGCTTACAGAGCCACATGAAACTTTACTACAAGGCATCACAATCATGACTGCTTCTATCCCCTGTCCTTCTGACAAACTTACTTTGGGTTTGTTTCCCAATGCAAGCAATAGGGTCGTTTTTCATTCCATGTAAAATGTTCAGAGCATACAAATGTAGGAGCAATCCCCCAAAGGACATACAGCTTCGGTTACAAATCCTCCCCTCCATAAATCTTCAACATCCCACTGGGAAGTTCTTCACTTTAGATGAGACTGCAAGTTTTAAGCAGAGAAAAAGCAATCCTAGGGCTTTGCTTTATCTACAAAATGGTTCATAAGAGCAAAGCTGATTTTCATAAAGCAGTCGTATTTTTCCACTTTTTAACATCTTACGATTTAATTGCAGTCTGACTCAGGAGGCCATCGTTTTGTTCTCACTGAATTTCTTTACTGTTGACTGTGTGACCAAACATTAAGAGAAAGGATAGAATTTAGAATTAAAGCCCTTGCCTTAAATATTATCTGAAGCAAAGACAATCTATATAGTAGAGTGACCTTCTACTTTCAGGTTCCTATTTGTTGAACAAGCAGTTCCTGTGTAATGGAAGCTTCATCCATTTACTAGAAAACTGATACAAAGTAATGGAAACAGGACTATCGCACGTGTCAGCAAGAACACTAAAATTTGTAATCAGGTTAGTTGCTAATTTAGCATACAATCATATGCTAAAAGTACTCAATAATGACATACTTGTAAGGTTTTATAACAATACTATGGAAACAATACTACTTTTACTATGGGAACAATGCTATACCGTATGCTCTACCCTGTGTTAATTGCTACTTGTCAGGCTGTTTGGCTCAGCTGCTATAACACTTGTAACAGTATGGAAGAGGTGCGTGTGTCTTTCTATCTGTCATCCGCTCCTCCACATGGCAAGATCCCAGCAGCAGCTCATCTGGCAATTTCTCAGCTGCACTGTTTGCCCTGCAGGGGTGACAGGAGCCTCCTGCCAGCAGAGACACAAATGCTCACCCGTCTCAACCCGTTAAACTTCTGCATGGGAGCCCTGACCAGTTGACATCACAGACTGGGGGTTTCCAGCACGGTCTCACAAGCAATCAACTTTCTCATTTCAGCATACTGTACATGAGAGATAAATAGCTAGCACTAACAACGATGAAAAAAAAATAATTTCCTTCCACATTTCATCTCAACAAGGGAAGCAGCACAGGTTAACAAAGATATTATTATTACTTTATATGTTAGATAGATATTTATATTTGTTATATTATAGCTCACAAGTTATAATGTTAACAGATTAGTGCTACACTGCCCACTATCTTTGGCAGTTAGGACAAATGCTTTCTTAGGTTTATAAATCATTAAACATTCCCTTCAGGGCTACACAATGTTCTTAAAAGTGTAAAAGGATATGAGAATAAAAAGGTAGACATATATAGAGATAACAGTCTCTAATATTTTGTTTCTAAGGGACTACATCAACTTTGAGCCCTTTCAGGGTTCCTCTGCTCAGCTACGGGGTGAAGGGACAAGAATAAACACTGACAGGGCAGTCAGGTTTGAAGGACTGGAGTTGTCAGGAGGTTCAGTTTGCGCTTTGACCAGCGGACCAGTGCCAGACACACATCTGCATGAACAAGCCTTTGACCTCGACAGGGCCAGCACTACTGGCAGTAGGAACGAGTGTTGTCCACCCAGCAAACCAAGTTCAAAAGTTAAACAGTATGCTTGTTGTCCTTGGGGTTTTCTGAGTGCTGCTTTTAGCAGTAAAGTATGTATTCTGTTTGAAGACATCTAACCTAAATTACAGTAAAAGAATGGCCTGAGGCTGCTGGTAAGTCTGGTTGGAAAAGCCACTGAAGACCCACAAATAAAGAGTGTTATGGGAGATTTAAATACAACGTGTAGTTTCAAGTAAGAAAGACTTTACAGACCTTAAATTAGGTGATCTAATTGTCTCTCTCAGTCACAGGAGAGAGAGAGAGAGAAACTTTAAAAGCTGCTTTACATTTATTGGTACATTTACTTAAAATATAAATTAGTGGGTGTCTGGATGACACTTCTGTATTTGAAAATGAAAAATTGTCAGTCTAGTCATAATTACTTTTTTCTGCAATGAGAAGAGAGCCGTCGTTGGAGGATTTTACTGAGGGTTGTGATTCACTGACTCCAACTAACCAATCATCAGTGATTTGTGCTGAAGGCCATTCAACAGAAATGTGATTAAAATGATTAATATGCTTCTTGAAAACAGCCAATAAAAAAAAACTGGACAGGCACTTGAACGGTGTGTTTCTCAGTGCAGTTCAGAGCCCAGTGTCGCAGTACTGACGTGATGGCCTTTGCCCTGTCTAACTAAAGGAATATGAGGACTGGCTCCTGAATCCTCCCTCTCTCATTGGCACTTGATGGTCTTCAAGTTTCCAGGCTGTCACCAACCACTCAAGTTTCAAACACACCAAAGTAATTGTCAAGCCTCCCTATCTTTTTTTCTGAGTTTTGTGTCTCAGGAAACCAAAATACTTTTCCAGCCTTTCTCACAAGTGACTCTCATGTATAAAACATGGGAGGAAGCCAAAGAATGGTGTCATTCCTTCACTAGCCAGAACAGAAGGTGCCCTTGTCATTCATGTACATAAGGCAAGATCAGTTGATAGGACTGCAAACACGGTTCTCCACATATTTTGCATTAATATAAACGTCTCTGGGACTGAAAACCCTGCTTGAGGGACTCTCTAAAAGAGGCTTAATTTTCACTTCAAAAGAAATAAATTAAGACATCTGTTTCTTAAAAGGATAATTTGTGAATTGTTAAACAATATTTAGTATATCATCCAGGAGAGGAATACATTTCTAATTCTAAAGGTTTTCTTTCTGTTTTTAGACAGATCATTAACTGTGTGCTTGAGTGATTATTTTGCTATTTAAAATTGCATGTACGTATCATCAATCTGTCATATCCAATCCCAGTCACAAATTATTACAAACATGAAGAGAATCCACTGATGTTATGAATGTCTAAACCTCTTTACATATCTGGGTTTGTATTAAATAGATCTGGTATAAACTTCCATTTAAATGTGAAAATGGGGTGATTGATAGTGTTATGAATCTTCACAAACATCCCACATATTCACCTACCTTTCATTAAGCAAAACAAAATATTTTGAAAATAAAACATAAATAAGCACAAATTACTGTATGCTGTTATTGTGTAACAGACAACTAATGATATTTAGAAAGACTGCACATCTGGTTGTTAATAGCACTTGAGAAGGTTTATTAATCATTTTTACATTTTTTGTGAAGCAGGACACTAATTTAATTCAGTATAGACTTTAATAATCCCACATTTCACTTACTGTCCCTTCTAATACTAGGTGTTTTCTCATTAGGGTGAAACGTCTCCTTAGTCTGCCCCTGGCCAGGATGAGTATGGAATTCTTTCTCAACCCCACAGCAAAATACAATGTTTCAATATTCGTTGTTTGAAAACATGCCAGAGAAGACATATCTGAACAGCAGAAAGTTTGACACATTAAGTGAAAAGATTAAACAATCACTTTGAGAAAAGATGGCCTTTTGACAACTGCATGCCATGTTCACTTTAATCTCAAAGAAGTTTTTTCAGTGTTACACAAGACTGACCTGTTTAAAATAACATTGAATTTTCATTAGTATGTCATTAACATTAAACTAAAAAAGGATTTAAACTACACAGCTTGTGTGTAAAAATCTCAAGAAAGCTAATGTTTTTACTGCATTTTTCAAAATTAAATTCATCCCAGTCACACTCATATTAAGGAGAGGAAAACCTCTAAAGTAACAACTCGCTAAATATTATATTACAGGGCAGGAAAATTTCAGAGTCAGAGCTTAATGTCTGATGTACACCACTGGCTGCTTAAAACATAATTTGTGGTGAAAATATTTAGAGAAAACCTTTTGAAAAGAGTTGGGTTCTATGTGGCTGTCTAATCAAAGTATTCCACTATTGTATAATCATTACGGGGCAGTGGGAACTCTGATCAATGCCTGCTTACATGCACTGACCTCCCAAAACAGACACCCAAGAACTCACACTTGGCCGCACATGGCCTCTCTACAACTCTTCAGTTGTTCAAGTCCTAGTTATTATTTTGTTAAGAAAGAAAAAAAATATTGCAAACAGAGAACAGCAATCGTTTATGTCGGATATGACTATATGTTTGGGGCCTTACAGGGTAGTAAGTGCTGCACACCACATGGGGAGAGAGGGAAGCACCGGTCACTGGGAATTTTTCTCCTGCTGGAGTTTATTGAAACTATATACTACACCAAACCATGGGAAAAATCCATACCATTTAACTTTACACCCTGATACAATACATTTCGTAATATTTCACTCTGAGACAAAACACTTGTAATGTAACAGCTTCTGTGATGTGAGACCATCCGTCCAGATGCATTCACACTATCTCACCATTAACTACATGGAACATGAATGAGCACAGCGACAGCAATACCATTAGTGATGGCACCCATTAAATAATAAAGTAAAAAAAGAAAAATTGTCAATTACTTTCCTGAAGTCAGGAGTCCTTTTATTAAGAACTGAATTTATAACAAGAAAAGATTATGAGAAAGTGAATTTCTTATGATGAAAACAACTTGATAATTTTATTTTCTCTCACTGAACAGTTACATCAATTATTAAGCATGCAATTTAATATTCTAAAAACCAGACACGTGTTGGGACACATCCAGGTCCCAGTTGAACTGCAAGGTCACTTTTGACATTTACAAGATTACAGTTTGGGGGCCAAAGATAATATTTTCTCCTACAATATAAGCATGTGGGAGAAAAAGTAAATTGTTTTCTCAAAAACTAAATAAAACGTAAGATGTGTATTTTTAAAGAGATGTGCATGGTGGGGTGCTCTCCAATATCCAATTATCACCATTACGGACAGCACAGATGTGTTGGTCTGTCTCTAGTCAATGTTGATGCTGTTCCTGAGTGCTGTAATTATACCTCAAGAGGTTGGGTCTGCAAGCAAACAAATGTAAATATAGTGACAAATGTTTGTACACACCTTCCAAATTCTGAAAAATTTAAAAACATCAGGCAAAAACATTATTCTGATTCACACAACATAGCAACACACAGGCTACTGTAATGCCTACAAAGTCACCTTTCCTCATTTAAGTGAGAAACTTGGCTCAGATCATGTCCTACACAAGCTGCATGAAATGTATCCCAGGGTTCAAAATGCCTTTTGCATTTCCCTTGACTAAATTAATCTTAATATATTTCAAAGGTTGAACATAACTGCCGACAGTCTCTGGAAGAGCCTTTTCTCTTTTTAAGTAATGTGTCTTGAAGAAAAACCTGACCAAATGTCAACAGAGTAATCAACCCAATATGAATCATGCAAGTTAATTATACAGCTCAATGGATCACAACATTGGCAAACGACCAGTTCCAAATGATCAATGAATGAACCTCACTGCTCTGTTCCAGTCAGAATCTAGTGCCTAGATGCCTTAGTTTACTACCCCCTTAACAAAGCAGAATGAGGTTTAATCTCTGAATAAAAACAGGCTAGGTGAAGGCATACTGTACCTCCGAGGTTTTACCAGCTGGGAGAGCTGAAGCCAGGCCTGCACTGGCTGTGGTCCTGCTGCAGCTTCGCACACAGACAAGGCTCTGCAGGACAGCCCAAACCCTGGTCAGTCCAAACAAGTCACACCCCTTCTGGGAAGTAAGCATTTTCTAAGTTTAAACCCCACAATAAAGGACCACAGCATGCAACTGGAACAATCGGTCACCTCAAAAGATCCAAACTGGAAAAATGTGCCAAGGCAGCATGATGTGGTAAAAAAAACAACAGTTTTCATCCCAAGCAGTTTATATTTAGTGTTTTTATTTCCACTGTCCTATAGCACTGTTTTCTATGCATTTTACACTGATTCAGATGTGTTTTATGTGGTACATATGGGAGACACAGTACTCAATTCAAATGTAGGGTTTACAGTATTTGTTTATGAAACAGTATAGCCTTAGCTTCACAGATGGTACATAGCAGTTTTACTTGCCATTTCTTTAATTGGGAATTCACACCCATAATATATGCTGTTCAAGCTATATGTGGATATTGACTCACTTTTACAGTGTTTGAAGTACAACCTCCTCTGGCCCTTTATACTTACAAATCTGTTACACATTCAGGGGTCAGTGCATTCAGTGATCTGCTTTCCCTTAAATTCATAAATATAAATAAACCTATTTATGCACCTTAGAAAGTTGTACTTTTCGGGATGATAGAAGATGCAAACAACAATCAGTCATACACAGAGAAGCACTAGATAGGAGGGAATGTGGAGACTGATTGAAAAAGTCAACTGGTAAAGCTAAACTGAAAGCTAAAGTATTAGGATAATAGTATCACGATTCCTGAAAACACAGCAGATCACAGATGCAATGTACTGTTTTTTACTGTCAGCAAAGGAAAAAGGAGGAATTGTAATGTTAATGTTGCTTTATTAGCCCTATACAATTTATTGCATTAGGAATTCGTCTTTTAATATACCCCAGCTTGCTCTCCATGAGACACACAAACAGGGAGAGAAGCTTGGGGTCAGAGGGCAGGGTCAGCCATTGTACAGCGCCCCTGGAGCAGTTGGGGTTAAGGGCCTTGCTCAGGGGCCAAACGGAGCAGGATTCCTCTGCCAGCCTCGGGATTTGGACCGGCAACCTTCCAGTCACCGTGTCAACCTTGAGCAGGGGCCATGCTAATCTTCTATGTATCATTCCAATTTAAGAATATTTGCTGCCGATATATAAATGTAAATGTGCTGCCGACATACTCCGATGTATATCAGGATAGCCATGCCATCTTAGTCTCTCCTGGAGGTGCAGGTTCGAGTCTCACTGTGGTCATCTTCACAGCTCAGCCTGATCCCAGCAATCAGAATCCTTCAAGTCCATCCAGTGGAAAAATAAAATTCAGAAGCAACCGCAAAATATTAAGCAGTGGAGACAAGTGGAAACAACATGGAAGTTAACGTAAAACTGAGAAAAAGAGGCACTACTTCAGTAGAGAACGGAGAGCCTACACTGACCCCAGACTCCAGACTCAACGCTCTGAAGTGCAAAATGACATGAATTCCTGCAGCAATCAAAAAAGACAGCACTGCTTGTAGAAACAAATGGGTAAAGAATGATTTACTTAATAAAGGGAGATGCAGGTGATATCATGTCTTTAGATTAGTATGTACAAACTACAAGTTAAACTAATGATGTTTTTTGCTTTCATTACATCCTCCTCATTGGTATTGTGTTCAAGGGTGCAATTCTTTATTGCTATAATAATTAGTTGCATGGAATTTGCTTTGTTGAGCTCATACAATTAAAGGACATACAATACAAATATACAACATAAGCCAATAATAAACAGCAATCCACCCCATACATCTTCACAACCCATTCTCAACATAGACCAGAAATCAAATAAATAACTGAGAGACAGAATACTGTAAATGTAAATCACACCACTAATATTGCATTTGTCACTGTTTTCAAAGACCTGTCAATATCAATTCTGCATGGAGCAGTGCTTTATTTCTTCTTTCTGGGAATGATGGCCATAAAACCTGTCTGCTTGTGGTTCCAGTGTTCTATTTCAAGTTTGTGTAGATGGCTTTTTTGAACCTCTGATTTATTTTAGAATTTGTGAGTTTTTCTTTTTACTCTGTGTCTTGTGCACAGTGTTGTTAATTTATGCACCTGCTTTTCTTTTAATAGCCTATGGGGGAGATCATTGACAATTTGTGCACTGCTTCTGCCTCGTCATGAGCAGACTACTGCTAGAGTAGCCAGTGGGCTAATTCATTATAGCAAATTAATTCCAAATTCTTCCTTGGCCAGCTGTTGACTTTGGAGGCAACTAGCATGACGCTTCAGGAACTTGCTCTAAAATTCCTCTAGGCTTCAGTTCAAATAATAAAATCTCCTATCGCTGGAGACAAGAGACAAATACATGCATGTATTCCGATACCCAAATGTGAATACCTAAGCAGACTGGAAATGGCACTTTCATTTCATCACCGTGATGCTATTTCAGGAAAATATAAATAAACTTTGGAAACCAGCCAGGCATTACAATACTGAAGCTGCAGTCAGTTCTTCTCCATGTAATTAATGACCTCATGCAGAAAGGAATATAACAAGCATGGAAGTATTATTATGGCAAAATCAGCCAAACCCGTGATTAAAGCTTTAAAACCAAGAAGCATCCTTTTCATTAAAAGAAATGTATGATCCTGGATGTCACACAACTGCTTTATTTATTCTATCATTGATAAAGTCATAGCAATCTAAAGAAACCTTGGTGGCAATATTTCCCCATTTGGTCTGTTGTGCTGGTCTTCACATGAGGGGTAAGTTCAGGGTTATAGGTCAAAGGGGTCAGGAGAGCAGAAGACAGAACAGGAAGAGTCTCTTAATGCAAAGCTGCAATATGTCTGGACAGTGTAATCAACTGGATGAAGTCTTTGTAGTCTTTCAAAGTAACACAAGTTACTGGCACAGTGCACTCACAGGTACCATTCGATCACAATTCCAGCACGTCAGTGGAAATAGTTCAAAACATGCCGAAAGTGAACATCGATCCCGGAGGACACCTATGACCGCGCCAAATGGAGACGGGCGTGCCGACAAACGAACCCTGCCGATGCGGGATTAATGCTAGGATGAAGAAGTGGAAATAGTTCAAAAATTATTTTCTAATTTGAGGTTCAAATAGTGCCCAGTACAGCTTTCTTTTAGTGTTTGACTGTTCCTGTGTCCTGACTGATTTTAATTGTTCCTCAAATACTATTGCTAAGTTTTTTTTCTGTTCCAAAGTGGAGATAAAAAAACGTTGCTTACTGAAAAGATAGAAGTAACAGTAAAGAAGAGTTTCTGCTAAGAAAGCAATTTCTTTCAAAGGTAAAACATTAAAAGCTATTTATAAGGTATTTATTCTGTACAAAGTTCCTACAGCAGTCTGTCTTGTATTGAGTATATTTTTATGTTAAGAATAATTTGCAATATCACAGTACATTTTTCAACATGCTGTGATCCAGGAACTCATTCTTTGAAGTAATAGAAAAAGTACTTAAATCCAAAATGATGTGGTGTTTTATTAAAATGTTGTTTATACTTTAAAAAATTGTTCCGTTTAATACCCACAGACAAAAGGACTTGAAGAGTGCTTCTACTGTCAGAGGACTATTTCATATTTCAATTTAAAAGTGCACAGTGAACTTCCTCAGACTCTCAAAGCCAATACAGACAACAACAAAGACAGCTGCTCAGGTAAGAGTTTCACCTCCTGCGGTTCACAGCCACATCTATATTGTTTGCATTTGCCAAAGAAATAGATCAGAGCCACTACCTTCCTTTCACTGTTCTCAGAGAAAACCTCTTATGAAAATGCACTTAATTAATCAGAGGCATGTTGTAGAGCCAGTGGAGCAGACCAGAGTAATGGAGTGGAATTGAGGCTGGAAATGTACATTATGGAAACAAACGATCGAAAGAAAAGGAACCATTGGATTTCTGTCCCAGAATCCAACGAGAAAGGCAATTGTGTTAGATGATCTGTCACTCACCACAATGGGATCATTAACCTCAATATTCTGCACATTGAGCTGACCCATCTACCAAGGTCAGAGATGGGAAAGTATGTCTCTGCCTGGAAGCCTGATGCTGGCAGGAAATGTTAACCGTGTTCTTCAGTTCAGTTACTGTCAGCCAATGAAACGGTTTGCTCTCTCCATGAGCACCAGCATTACGGACCTTATACAGACCATCTTGCAGTAGAGACCAGGCCTGTTCTTTAAGCTGGTGTTGGTTATGTCTCTCTTTTCATTAAAATAATTCAAACTAATGTAAGGTGTTTACCGAGTTGGTAAAACATCTAAAACATGCAGTAAATGGTTTTCATTATTTATATATCAAAACAAATGTATATTCTTAGGAAATATAATCTCTGACAAATGTTATACATACTATATGCGTCCTGAAGGTATTCTGGACAAATAGAATAAACCCTTTAATACAATAAAGTAAACTGGAAATAATTCTGTATCTATAGATGTCAACTGTTATAAAGCTATAAATACTTGTTACACAATTAAGACAATCCAATACAATCAAGTCCACAGTGACTCACTAGGAAGGAGCTCATCCTGGTTGCTGTAATGCTAATCGTGTCACGGACGTCCAAAGGGACTAACCGTGGGGAGCAGGAGAGCAGAAAAAGACCCATATGCGTAGCGGCGAGACGGGAAAAAGGCCCGGGCTCATTGTGCAAAGAGTTCAGGAATGCCATATAGAAACCTATGCCCTCAGGGAGCGGACGTGGGGCGTCCTGGTGCTAGGCGGGTCTCAGGACATCCGAACATCAATGCTGAGCCAGGACAGAGTGCAAGACCCGGAAATATATAGCCCAAGGGAAAGAGAGGGACAGGAAGGACAGCAGACCGGAAACTAGGGACAGGACAGAGAAGGAGCGCCCTCTGGCTGCAGAGGGCGTGACAAATCGGACTAGAGAGCATGTGACTCCCCTCTGGATGGGACCCCAGCAATACTGCTCCCCACATATACAGTACAGCTGAGTGGACTGGAGTTACTGGGGTACAGTATCATCTTACTCAGGGGACAACTGCAGTCTCTGAACCTGTCAGTCATGAGTCTAAAGGCACACCCACTCCCGATAGTTATAGTAACAGTAAGTATTTATTGGCCAGATGTTTCTATCCAAACCTATGAGTAATTAAAGGTGAACAACAGTAGAGTAGCTGTTGCAGAGTCAAGCTCAATATAATTCTGGTTTTATATTTTATTCAAAGTATAAGAGACACATCTGTATACAGTTCATAACCACAAAAATAAACCCAATAGCTGCATCTCAAAAACTCAAAAATAAAAAAACAACATCTTACCAGAATATTTTCAATTTCTACTTTAACAGCTGCATTACTTTTATCTATGAGAGATATATTTTGTTCAAAAGGCAGTGCTGTATTCAGATCAGGAACTAATCGTGTTATTTAGGTTCAGAACAAATTACAAATCATTTTAAGGAAGGTGGGGGGGCAGCTATTTAAGCCAATGTGTTCCCACAGGAGTCCTAGTAATCAGTTCCACAAGCCGACAGTGCCACACACCACAGTGTCCGAAGAGGAGCGCTGCTCTCGCTCCCCGCTGGGCTCACCTGCGAATGCGATGACCGGGTGCTCGGCCCTGAGGCACTGGGGATCCTGGGTCCAGCCGGCTGCCCTGCTGCACAGGAGGAGCAGCAGCCCCTGTAGGGACAGAAGATGCCTGGCCGGGCCGCCTCCTGTGGCCAGAGCCATGGGTGTGCTGGCGCTGCTCACTTCTCCTCAGGCGGCCGGACGGGGCGCTGCGCATCTGCAGAGGAGACCTGCAGGCGCAACGACAGACACATGTCACGTGAGCGCGTCCCCCGTGCAAGAGAACACGTTTAAACAAGGAAATACCAGAGTCGTTGTTCCCTTATTAGGAACAAGAGTACTCCTGAAATAGGACAGAAAATATTCCTGTGGGACTGACAAGGTGACCAGGCAGACTGTTCCAGTTATGTGCTATTTAATTCAACCCGACAATCCCCAGTCTTTAATTCAGTCTTCCATTGTGGCTGCCGTGTCCAAACGTTTCAAGCATTAGTCCTTCAGAACCCACAATTATGTTTTCCATGTCGTGTCGAGCAGGGACCTTAGTTCTCCAAACTCATGTGTAGTCAGTTTCTGCAGTCAGTGACCGCCTGCCGACATGATACTGTATATTAGTCACAATTTTCCATGAGCCTGCCAAAGTGTTGCACTTCTTTAGATTTTGACCAATATGAGTCAAAAGTTAATCTTTTAACACAGCATGATACAGCAGAATAAAACATGTTCAGAAGTTTCAACTGAACTCTAACCCTAATCCTAACCTCACTTGGTCCCTCAACACCACCTCCCTAGCCAAGAAAGTACAGCAGCGTCTCTAATTCCTGCAGCGACTGAGGAGGGCAAACCTCCCCCTGCCCATTCTTACCACTTTCTACAGAGGTATCATTGAAAGCACCTTGACCATTTGTGTCACTGTTTGGCTTGTGAATTGCAACGCTTCAGACCAAAAGACCCTGCAAGGGATTGTGGAAACAGCTGAAAAGATCATTGGAGCCTCCATCCCTTCCATTTCTGTCAACTATCACAAACGCTGCTTAAACAGGGCCTCCAGTATAGTAGATGACCCCTCCCGACCCTCTCATAAACTCTACCCTCCTACCATCTGGGAAAAGATATCGCAGTGTATGGGCCAGCTCCACCAGACTCTGTAACAGCTTCTTCCCCCAGGCTGTCAGGCTCCTCAACACCCTGGAATCTACTTGTACCCACTCCAAATCCAGAACCAGGGTTTAAATCCCCCCAGTGTGTTGTATATATTATATTATGTACAGCATTGCCTTTTAATTTGCACTATGTGTATCCTGTCTACAATGTATATGTCAGTGTCCTGTCTGTATTTGCACTGTGGACCAGGAGGAACGATATTTCGTTCCACTGTATACTTGTATATGGCTGGAATGACAAATAAATGAGAACCTGAACTTGAAGAGATTTTGTTTTGCATTTGGGCTCTTCAGCTGCTTTCTGCCATCAGATAAGAAAAAGAAAAAGATACACTTATTTAAAAACCCAGGAGCAGTAACTATTATTGAAAATGCCAGGCTGGAAGCATTTCATTCATTTTTGAAAAGAAGCAATGAGGGCCAACAATAACCCAATACCCAAGTGACTGTGACACTCCTGACAGTTATACTGCCCCCTGAGCCGGGACAGCATTCTGCTCACATGATCAGCAGTCACTGCATACAGCTGCAGCTGGGATGCACAGTCCTCTAGCGTGAGGTATGCTTGAAGAAACGGGACTAAAGGAGAGCTACAGAGGCCCACATGCAAAGGGTAACTGGCCAGACCAACCCAAAAGCAGAATGAATCTTTCAATCAGGCTCATCACAGCTCCACTGTTCTTTCCTAACTTTCGTGACCAGCTGTGCTCAGGCTACCTCTGCATCCCAGTAACTGCTTTGCATGTATGAAACATGTTTATTTCCCACAATATTTAAAATTTCTATAAAATAATTATAAAAAGTATTAGTCTGTTTGTATAGGTGTCCAGGCTATGATCTTGTAATCAGCATTATTGTCCTCACTTATTTCTTGAGGTAATAAACTGCTGAGCAAGAGTCTGACATATTTTCACTGTTCTGGTCTTTTTATTCAATGTTCATCCTTTGTGCAGAAACAAAGGTCTGTGGTGATCTGTATTTTATAGTGCAAAAAGTAGCTTTTTCACTTTTGTATATGAAGTGTGAAACATATTATGTTAAAGACAAGAAATGCCCAACATTAATTATATTTGTTTGGCAAATGATGAATGAATGATCATTTATGAATTTGTTACAACACTTCATATTAGCTGCTCATAAGTAGTTGACCTTGAGTTTGTTGTGATCAAGGTGTTGAAGATTCTGATCAAATTGCATTAAAGATGCTAAATGACAAACAAATTAACCTGTATTAATAACAGTCAAAACTCTTACTGTATAAAACATTAATGAAGTTGAACCTTGAAGTTGAAGTCTTTTGCACAGTTCTATATAAAACACAATACTGACTTTATTGAATTCTTATGTTTCTTTTTATAAACCTTTCACAAAGGAAGTGCAGAGAATGTGTCCTCTGCTTTAGTATAGATGTCAGCTTGACAGCTACTCTACAAATGTCTCTCTAAATCTTATTCCATGCACTCTGCACAAATGGGGAAAAAACAGATTTAAAAAATGCACCTGTTTTCAGGGTGATAACAAGCCTTATACATAATGTTATAATTATAACCCCCCCTGTTCTTCATTATTTAAAAGGTTTCCTGACAGAAAATCATATATTTTTAATTAAAAGGATTTTGATTTATTTTGTTTGTTTTTAGAACAGGGTAATTCATACTGAGAACAAAAGGAAAAAAGGACTAAATTACAAATACTCTGTTTTTTTCTAATCTTGCAGCTCTTATTATACCTCTGCTAGATGGCACAAAATTCAATTTACCTGACTGTCACTCAATAGACTAAGGAAAATTAAAGTGCATGTGTGGCCTGTAGGCACATCGACAATATCTGATAACAAACTACACTGAGCACTTGGTGCCAAATTCCTCACACACCACACAAATGTCCAAGCAAAACCTAAAAGGCTTAACTGAGTCTTTGCATCCTTGCACTGAAAAATGGGACTGCTTTTGAACTGCACTTGTTTTGCCATTATCTTCCTGGAGACCACTGTAGTTCTTTTATTCCTGCTAATCTGATTACTAGCATATAAAGGTTGACGTCTGAAGCTCAGCTTGAATGGTTTTAATCAAAGTGGTCAATGAATAAATGAGGGCATTTTGACATTTCCTGAATGGAGTCTACCATGACAATTCAAATGATTTTGTGTACTTGGTATTCATTGGTATATCTAAGCAATAGAAATGACAGAGCACCTTAGCTAGGGTTTAAAAAAATTGGGTCATCATTTGCAAAAAATAATGCACAAGTCTGCATATTCTTGTGTCCTTTTTAAACCTAGTGGGATAATTTTGTTTTCAAACTTTCTTCCACTCTTTATTGCTAAACATTAAGTTTTGATTTTATTCCAGACCATGGAATAAAATTACATAAGATAACAATTAAAACCTTGTCTTATAGAAGAGCAATATTGACCTTGCATTTCAGAACTCAAGAGGCAAAATAATATGCATACATATTCTACTTAAAAGATTAGAAAAGTGACTCACCATTTAATCTGTATTAATTATAACACTTTTAGAAGTTAAGAATCAACAAATGTATAATTGCTATTTATCACTTTTAATTCTAAGGTCAATTTTATGTGCTGTGCTTTTCAAATCTCAAGATTAGATAAATATATTAATGTTCAAAACTAAGGAAGGAGAAATTCTGTAGCATTTGATCATCAGGTTACCATTATGGTCATGAAGGTTTTCTTCTGGATATACTAAAACACCCTTTGTGTGAGTGTTGGGTAATTTAGTCCAAGCTTTGCTGAATGATTAAGACTTCTTCAGTCTTCGAAAGAAGATCTCAGCCTGAGGACTGACCTCACCCTGGGTAGTATTCACAGCTGGATGTGCATGATGTATAATAATAGAAGGCTGACAAGAGAGGTAAGATTGATTAATAGTGTCCCCAATGAAGAGCTGCAATTTCTAGTGTAATCTTTTTATTCCCACCTATCAATTTTAGCTTCAGGCAACTCTGATTTGAAAGTCTGGGCTCAGACAGAATAAATCAATCTGAGACAGATTTGTATAATTTCAGGAGAGCAAAAAACAACATACAGTATAATCTCTTGGCAAAATCAATATTGGTCACTGCACAATGTGATTTAACAGCATAAATTCACTGTTTGGAAATAAGATGTTGTCAATTAGCACTTAAAACATTGTCAAATATACTGCAAGTATTCTGGAATATTGAAAGGTGGACAGATTGTTGTTTTGTTTTACTTCATTTATTATGTGAAATCTGAAGTAAATACCTGCGTTGTTAAGAATGTCACCACTACAAAGCATATGGATTTTCCAAGGTAAATATTATGCTTCTTACAGATCCCATTCTTCCCAGACTCTACACATTCATGAGATATTTCTCAGCTGTATAAAGAAGAAATTCCCATCTGTTCAAACACATGTGTGAATGTGTGATGGACAGATAATCCAGTCTTTTCTTGCTCAACCTTTCAGCCAAGACATCTCAATGTAGAAAAGTAAGCTACTGGACCTTGCCAGAGAAAAAGTCTTTTTTCATTTTTGTTCAGGGTAAAAATTAAGGTTTTATTATTAGAAACACACAAAGCAAGAAACGTCTTGCAAAGCATTTCAATCACACACACAAGATACAGAATGAAAAATTATTCTTTAAGAGACTTGCATCTGCCAGTGTATCCTAAATAATTTCAAAACACATTTATGACACTCAAAAACCCAAAGAAGAAAAAAAAAATACTGTGGTTCTGGAAGCTGAAAGATGTTTCTGTGGTAAAAGATAGCACTGTAATATGGCCAAATTTTCCACTTCGGTGTCATGCTCCATGTTCTTGCTTTTCTCAACTCCAAAACATTGGTTTATTTTCATGCTTCTTTACTTCCTGTCCGCTGAGTGGTAGATGCCACATTTCAATTACAAAGAGAGCTATTTGAGGTCTTTGATTGAAATAACATTTAATTATACGCCCTTTGTCTGAGACCCTTTGAAAGCATCAAAGAAAAGCTTACCTAAAGTAGGCTGTTTATTGCACTGTCTGGGGTCCTGCAGTGCTAGCATCAAATATGAGAATATTGTATTGTACTGGAGAACTACAGTATGGACACAGTGTACAGTATGTGTTAACATATAGCTGTGTGCACCTATATGGGTACTCGCATGTAGACATAACTTCCTTCTTGTTAGCCCTTATAAATATTTCAACAGTTCCCATTCCATCTAAAGAATAAACATGGAATCTCAGTATGGTCTGATGATTATCAGACCTAAAAGAGCTCATCACAAACAAAAACAAAGCTACTACAATAGCACCTCCAATACATTATCTGACATCCAACGGGACAAACATTTATGATTTTTCATCAGCAATGGAGCAATTCCAAGGAGCCTGGCTGATTGTTCCCAGTAGAAGTTTTTTTTCTCTGGCCTTGGCAAAACCAAATCCCATCACTCAGTCAGATCACTCCCCGCTGAGGATCAGACAAAGTGCTCAGAAGAAAGCACTTCAGAAAACTGCCCCAGCAGCCCAGACCGCTCCCCACACAGCAGAACTATAGACAGACAGAGTGGCTGAAGGCCGAGGTTCATTCCTGCTTCAGCCTCACACTATTATTATTACAAAACCCTTGAACTTGAGAAAGAGAAAATAAAAAAAGACATTTCTGGGACTACTATTCTGAAACTGAATGTACAGTATACACTTTAACACCTGCTTTTGTGAGGCCAACAGAAGAGCTCAGAAGCTCAAACTGGGTCCAAAATAATATTTGCAAAAAGATCAAACTTTTGTACAATATTTAAGAAAAGGAAAACAAAGGATCAGTTGCCAGATTGTTCAGGGTTAATTGCTTTTAAAATAAATACAGGCTTCCCAACCACAGACTCCGTCAACTTCTTAAATCTGGGACAGCGCACCCAGCAATTTACTTCGGTCCCACCCTAGCTCCCTTGAGGCTTCAAATTCTCTTCCTTTTATTTTTAACATTCTTACTCTCCTCCCACAGCAAGGAGATGTATACTGACAATTATCTTCAGGGCTGACGAGTGACACAAAGGTATATAAATACAGCTGTGGGACCCAGACACCCCTCTAGGCTCCGAGTTCAGGGACCAGACTGGAGATAAGTGGCTTTTTACTGGATGCAGGTTAAAAATCTTAGCACTGGCTCACCAGCCTGAGGCCACTGGACCTGCTCCAGGACAAACTGAGCTCAAACTCATAAAACTAGAACAAAATAGCAGCTTGCTTACAATGCCGAACCTTTAAAGGAACCTCTTCCAGTTTCTAAAGAGCTGGCACAGTGACAATGTGTCTCAGAAGACCTCAGGCAATGTAAAAATGACAATGGGACAGATCTGTTTTGCTTTTGCTATCCTGATAAGACCAGATTCTTATCAGGATATAGATCTGCAGACATAAAGGTACCAAACACTAACGAGGGATTTCTTGTTAAATGGTCCGGTCTTTGTCTTTGTGGTAGAAATAAAGCTTTTACCGCTTTTATTAGTTTTTTGTGTGTGGTTATTATTTGAAGAGCACTTGCTCACAATTGGAGACATGGGAAGCTGATTTATAATGTATGATGGATGCCAGTAAGCAGCACTTGGCAAGGAGAAGCTAAGTCTCCGCTTTGCTCCCGAGCGTCGGCCTCTTCACTTCCCTCAGTCCTCTAGGGCTCTTTCTCATTACCAATTAAGTGCTTCCAACTGCACCAGCTAAAACACACAAGTAGCCAAGATGTCTGAATTTGAATGTATTTCTTTTACAATGTATTACAATGTATTCCACTTCCATCACTGTGGTTCCCATCTCGTCCGGGACTCTGAGCAGCATTGTGACAGCACTGGCTTGGAATTGCAGAGCCCATGTACAGTATTTGTCCTGATCATGCATGTTCATTCAATCACGACTTGAACAGCTGAAAGAGCTTTTTCTTGTAAGTGTCACTGTAGAGGAATATGTTCTTGCATGACATGCTCAGTGCTACACAGCATAAAACAAGTTTGTTTCCATGCTCCTACCTGCCACATGACATTTAGCAGCTGCTGATTATACAAGACTGTTTCTGAACTTCCAGAAACTTTAAATAAAAAGCTGATCTCACCAATAGCAAAGACAGCATTTAAAAAGGTGCATGGCGGATGTTTTTGTAGCACCTTACTTTTAGTTCACATTTTGAAAAAATATCTGTAGCTATTTTAGCAATCAAAATGTGTAGGAAATAGGAGTGCCCTCCCTATTGCAGTAAGTAATGTTGAAATTAGAAATGCATAGCAAAAGTATTAAAAATGAGATTGCAAATGAAAGGAAGCCATTCAGCCAGTCCCGCCTGTCTGGTAGTTAGTTTAACATTTGACACTTTACAAATGAACAACATTGTCTTATGTATTTTTTTATGTATTCAGTATTTTTGCCATATAAGGCTGTTAACTGGTGTTAATACTCAGTTTAAAACATATTTTATGTTCATGTTAATCATATTTTTTCAAACTTTTTCATGATGTTGTCAGTAGCATGTTGCTTGGCATAATTTCTGATAATTTCCATTATTTTTATTTTACCTAACTTTTCACTTTCTAAAATTCTAAAGACAAAAGACACAGATGCACCAGGTAACCTTATTTGAAGATGACATGACTGTCAAGATAAGAAACATTTTTCAGTAATACATGTGATGTTACAAGGGTCCCATCTAAAGCTGACTTTGAAGAACTCATGCTTGTATTGCTCATTCTTTCAATGGGTTAATAACAGGTAAATCAGCCTCTTCTTAATATTCAGGTTCCTGTGTAACAAATGAAAGGATAAAAACATTGAACAAAAGGATTGCATGCACACTTATGACAAACTGGATATAGAGAGAACCCTTGGAATACAGTAGGAAGCATATTACTCTCGAGAAATAAAACAAATCAAAGAACAGAGTTTGGTTTAGAAGTTTCTTTATATTATAAGCTGTGATATGACTTGCACGGGCTTGCTGTAAAAATTGTTCTGCTCCTTCTACTAGTTTTTTTTTATCACTGAAGTGCATAAACTACATCAAAATCACAGAACAAATATTAAATTAGTTCTATAATTTTGTGGAAAATTCTTCTTATTTTTATTAAGAGATAAGATAAGATCATGATAAGATCTTTAGGCTGATTCCTCTAGTAAAGAAGGATTTATAATGGCTGTGAAATCTAAAACATGTCCTTGGATATCAGAAATTGTATTTATCTATGATGCTTCTCTAAATCTAATTTGAAATTAGTCTTTCTCTGAACTAAATTAGCTTTAGAACTAAATAATTAAAGATCCTTGGTATTTCCCCCCAAAAAAGATGTCTTTTAACATTTGCAAATTAGGTGATGTTGTCAAGGAAAACATCTTCAGCCTTGCTGAAACCTAGAAATCTATGCCAGTGAGACAGAGACGGAGGGGCGAGACTTCCCATAGAGTAGTTCAGGTGGGTAGCTGCGTCAGAATGCGTAGGCTGCAAAGGAACAAGTAATAGGTTTATTCTATGTTGAAAAAAAGAGAGGAAACACAATGTTTCAGCCGTGGAGCCTTCTTCAGGTGTGAGAGAGACAAGGCAGTAAGCAAAGGTAAAGTAGCAGGAGAACAAAGGCTGGGAGGGAAGAGGAGTGGCTGAAGGCCTACACCTATCCTGACTTCACACCTCTTGACTGGCCTCTCTTTCGGTCCCCTGCTCCCGCCTCTCACTCCTCCTCCCTCCCAGCCTTTGTTCTCCCGCTACTTTACCTTTGCTTACTGCCTTGTCTCTCTCACACCTGAAGAAGGCTCCACGGCCAAAACGTTGTGTTTTCTCTCTTCTTTTTTTCAGCATGGAATAAACCTATTACTTGTTCCTTCCTATAGATTGCCTGAACCTCACCATGCTGTGATCTGGATATCTGTTGACCCAACTGACTGATTTAACAGAATGCTGAATATTTTATTGTGTTCATAACCATAAAAAATAATTTGATGAACAAACAGAAATCGCTCATATCATACCAGTTTTTCATTCTATGATTTAGTTCAGTGGCAGTTTCTTTACTGTTTTAGTGGGGTGTATTTTTGTATTATTACAATGTAGTTTTTAATTACGAAGCACAAACTCAACATTGTTAACAGACTTATTGAATAAGCAATGTTTCATCTGGTGTAACTGTCCTCTAGGAAGAAGGACAGCAATGACAAACAGTGTGAATCCCACACCCAAAGCCTCTGCCAACACACAGATAAATGTGTTAAAAATGCATGTAGCATGAAGATTACAGATAGTGTCACAATAAATAATATCTTGGCATCTGCGGGACCAATTAATCACGCAGGTACGGACCTTACCCTGCACCGAGAAACAGTGTGGTATCTGCCAAATACAATAGAAAAGCAGAGTTAATGGCTAAGAAATAACAGAGGGACTTTATAACAGCTGTGACTGGCTAGACATCCCAACAGGACTGAACAGATTTAAACAGAGCTCATCTGCCCTGGGGGCAGGCAAAGAAGATGATCCAGAGACTTGGAAAGGTAGGGATCACGTCCCAACTAGACTGGGAGACAGATTAACACACCCCTCCTGCTGTCTAGTGTTTTGAGGATTGTTTTCTGTTGCTTACATGATCCAACAAGGATTTAAAAAGTACATGAAAAAACGTCCTGCAGACATAGCTCAGTAAGCATTTTTAAAAGTGAAACGAGAACAGCAACATTCAGCTCGTATATTTGAAAGCAAAAGATTCGGCAGCTGTAACATAAGCATACTGCAATGCAATCTCTCCCCAGCCATTAGTTACTGTAAGTATCACAAGATCCACCAAAGACATGCAGCCACCCTTATAGGACAGTTTTAGAACATTTTCTTACGGTATGTAAGTTGTGTCTCTCAATAGAACACATTTTAAATATAAAAAATCATTGAACAAGAATTAAGAGCAAATAGTTTTAAAAATCCTGTTATTGTCCACAATGTCCAAAATAATCTGCTTTTAACTGATAGATAGCAACCACACTTAGATGGATTGTCAACATAAATTCATTTTGGAGAGATATATTATTTCTTTAAATTAAAAAATACAAAAAGATCCTCCACAAACGTTTAAATCCATATGGAAAGGGTAATGGCCACAAATTAAATTCTAATTTTTCCAGTGTTAAAGATCTACAGGGACCTTGCTGTGTGAAACTTTATTTATACATCTTTGTTTTCAAAGGTCACTGTCAGTGTGATTAAATCTTGGTAGTCCTGCATCTTGAAGATCACTTGAAGAAAGCCTGGTCTCTCAATAATGTATCAAGATCTAATTTATACTGATGCTCCCCTTCAGCACTGTAGATTATGTTTTGGTCTCATAATTCTATAAATAAGTACACGTATTTACATCTTGACATTTGGCAGAATGACTCAACGTCCCCCGAACACACTGCGCTCCCACTCTCTTATGTTCCACAATCATTAAGTAATTCTCCTTTCTCCTCTTCAAATTGTAGTAGTAAGGGGATTTTGACGCTAGCAAATATTTTAAATGGGGATGGTTTTCGTTTGCCACAGGATATATTATCAAAACATGAGCTTCCAAGCTCTTCTTCCTTTTTTTGCTTACAGCTCTATTCTGCAATGTGTGCCTATGGGACCTCCTGGAGGTCCAGGGTATCTACACACTCAAATCAAAATCTGCTGGACTTTGGGGGCAAAACTTAAGGAGTCCCATTCCAATAGACTCGTCTACAGACTTTCATACCAGAATTTCATAGCAGCTGTTATTATTTGGAACAGTGACTTGATAAAGAAAATATCCTGAGGCAATGTTTGAGTTAATAAAAATTCAGATTCCAAAAATCCTAATTATCAAATGAGGTATTTAAATGTTTTTTACAGTGTGTACTTGACTCTTCAAAGTTGCTATTATGTGAAACGTAGTTCAGGTGGGTAGCTGCGTCAGCATGCGTAGGCTGCAAAGGAACAAGTAATAGGTTTATTCCATGCTGAAAAAAAGAAGAAAGAGAACACAACGTTTCGGCCGTGGAGCCTTCTTCAGGTGGTTGACACCTGAAGAAGGCTCCACGGCCGAAACGTTGTGTTCTCTTTCTTCTTTTTTTCAGCATGGAATAAACCTATTACTTATTATGTGAAACGTACCCCTAGTGACTTCGTCAAGTTTTGGAAATGGGGTTCTTCTTCTTTGTCTAATGTTCTGAATAAAGCTATTCTTTGCTCTCACCCACCACTCGTTCAATGAAGAAATAAAAACATATCTGGTTGTCTTGTCCCATTGGTTCTGGAAGACCTGGAGCTGTCTTGGGAATTTCCACATTGACACTCTACTGCTCAGATCCATGGTTCTGGAGCATTGGGGGGATTGAGGCAGAAGATTGGAGTGCTGCTCCACATATTCTTTAGCTGGAAACATGGATGCGGGAGTACAATCGGGGGTTTGGAGGGGGAACATATCTCTATTGAACAGTTTGCTGTTATTTTGTTTGCTGCTTTTGAAAATAAGGCACTAATAAAAACTGATTCCAAAAATGCATGTCTGTACAGCATTGCTCTCTTTACAATGTAAGGAGTAGAAGCCGTTTAGTGCTACAATTATGTCAGAGAATGTTCTGCAATCCCATTGCAGCCTGAACACTTGATATGCAGAGGATGTTTTTATTGCAGATCTGCAAAGTGTGAGTAAATTAGTGCTGGATGTTTTTAATAAGTGAGTATAAAATAATTATAGATTGTGCTGTCCAAGTGCCTAATTCAGTCTCTGAGAGTGATAACACACTTTTACATATTTTACAAAAGATGTATTTAGCATGAAACCTAATTATGTTTTACCCTTTAGGGCACAGTGCTCTGCAAAAGCCGGAATTTGAAACCACATTGTTTTAATAAGTTCAGATCAATCTGTCATGCTGTGTGAAGGAGCCATTTGTAATTTGTCACCTGTTTTGAAGTTTGCCTGCATAATTTATTAGTGTAGCATTTTGACACTTTTAGTACCAAGCTGCTGCTGGAATGTAGAATGCAACATTTGGGGCAAGAACCGTAACAGCGATTCTCAAATAAATTTTATCAGAGGGGTGTCAAACTCATTTGCCATGGCATCCAGATTTAATTTAAATGTACTTCAAATAGTCTGTACTGTATGTAGTGTATTTTTTAAATACAAGACACAAGGAGTATCGCGTATTTGTGTTGTTTTGCATTTCTGGAGTTTATTTTACAATGACTTACCTCCATTTACAATGCAATTAACAGTCACTGCATTTTCACAAGATGCAAACTTACTAATTTCACCCTGAGTAAGGAAAGATTTACAGTATGGACCTGTCTTTGATACAAAAAGGCAGTTTGAGATCTCACTCAATGATTTTTTCCTGTTGAAGATCCTTCTTAGTTTTAACATCTGTGGTACAATGCGTGTGGTTAAAGGGACGCGCGTTGCTATGGAAACCACACCTGACGTGATTACGTGAATGAAGACAGGTGTAGAAGTGGTTTAAAGGGAGAAAGGTCCAGCAGGACCTCGGTCTTGCTGTCGCTACAGTGGTGAGAGGAGAAATGCGGAGGCTCTGTTGTGAGAGCCGGGTTGAAGTGCTACTAGTCGGGCCGATGTTAGAAGGGCATGCCGCCATGTATGGTATGAGTGAGCAAAGACTTCAGTCCCAGAGGGGGTTGTGAGAGGAATAGCCCGCGAGGAAAAGAGTGAAAACATCAGTCTGCAAGGAGACTGACTGAAGAAACAAAGCTTTATGAGATCATCGAAAGATTTTAAGGGACAGCATCCTGGTGGGGTGTGAGAGCATGTTGAAGAGGGACCCTCCCCCTGGCAATACATTGGTATCGGGGAACTGAAGTGGGGTCTATCTAGCTGCACCCTCTGGGAGATAGTGCAGTGGTGGCTGGGCACAGTGAGGTGTCCTGACAGCTGTGAGATCACAACCGGAGGTTGAGGCGCCAGAGAGGTTGCGAGTGTGTTAGAGAGGGACAGTGTGTTGGGTCTCGGCGAGGTGTGTAGTGCCGAACAGACTCGGTGATGAAGGTAGTGTGTGTTTGTGTAACCCAACCTGGTGGAGTCAGGAGAGGATGTCAGGGCTAGAGGCGGACCTGGGAGTCTGAGGCACTGGCTTTGTGTGAAACAGTGGCCTATTGGAGCAGGAATGTGTTGGGGTCTGGGAGCAGGAGGTTCCTAGCAGTGAGACAACAGGTAAAGGGCCCAGAAGTAGTGGAATTTGGAGTCATGTCTCCTGTTCCCCCGATGAGGGGGTCAGTGTGATCACCACTGTCATAGGAGAATGTGTATAAGATAAAGAAAAGGAACCTAAAAGAGCTTTTAAAGGGGTGTGACGGGGAAGAATGATAGCCTGACCATGCCCAGCGTGGTGTCCACTACCCCCATGGCACCACACATCATTTTGTAAAGCATGTTGCAAGTTCTTTTAGTGTTGTAAAAGTTGAAAAACATTTTCATAGCCATAACTTACATAAGTCAAAAAACTACTGCAAACAAGCAATATTGGTTTTTATTCTATTACAATATACAGTATTTCAGTCATTTTAAGGTAACTAAAGAATAATGGGTGATTGTTTTTTAACCTTAGGAAGGAGTTGTAAACTCTTATGTTTGAAAGTAATAATAGCAAGTTAATTTTTTTATACATGATGTAACATTTGCAATTTGTTTTTAAGGGAATCAGTTCATTACTGAGGAATGGGTGTACATATCATATATACAGTACATGACCTTTAGATGGAAGACCTAAAGTGCACAGGATCCAGGATTAGTGATCAGACAACCTCTACTTGAAAGATGGACAAGATCAAGACTCCGCTGTAATGATAAGCGGGTGGAAAAAGCTTGCCATGATTTGTAATCATCAGTCTTGGTGTTTCCAACTGGGAAACTGAATAGTCAGAATGGTCAGTGACAAAGAGTGACAAGAGTGGTCACATGACAAAATTGCCTATTTTGTATTCTATTTGTTAGATATCGACTAAAAAACTTCCACTTCCACAACTATTGCTCTTTGGCAACAGCCAACTTTTGTACAATTCAAACATTCACTACCATGAACAAATACAGATTTATCTACTTCTCTAGAGCCACATAGAGATTTTCATTTCTTGAAGAAAATAATTAGAAGACCCTTATTACAATGCTCAAAATTATCATTTTGAGACCAGTTTCAATAGAAACCTCACTTCTATCCTAATTGCAATTACTCTGGTCTCGGCATAGCACAGTGGGCTGAGGGGAATGTGGAAAACAAACCATTAGGCCAGTGCACATCCTCGCTATTCATCTACGGCTGCTAGCACAGCTCCATGAAGCCAATAACAAAACATCAAGTTAGAAATGTTTTATCAGTCGAATATTTGGTCCTCTTAGGAGAGAAGGCACATTGACTCTCGTAATGTAGATAGTGATCCCTCGTGAGAAACAAAGGGGACTACAAACCAAGACGTATATGCTGGCTTATATACTGATGGGGAAAAAAAAACACAACACCTCCTCCTCCACACTCTGGCCCTCCCGTCTGCATGGAACAGGCTGAAGAGTGACTCATCTGTGAAGAGGACCTGATGCCACTGCTGATTAGTCCATTGCAGCCTCTGTTTGGCCCAA
Source organism: Lepisosteus oculatus (assembly GCF_040954835.1). Taxonomy (NCBI): domain Eukaryota; kingdom Metazoa; phylum Chordata; class Actinopteri; order Semionotiformes; family Lepisosteidae; genus Lepisosteus; species Lepisosteus oculatus. The sequence continues at coordinate 495,951 of NC_090701.1, read as the reverse complement.
ACCAGCTGGGTATAATGTCTAAGAGGTATGGATCAGAGGGCCTCTGACAGCTCACCCTGCTCTAAGGCCAGCAGCATGGAGCCTCACTGTCCTGTCACTGATGCGGGCATTGTGTCTGTCGGCAGTTTCAGCAGCAGTACGGGTGGCAGATCAGAAACGATGTCTCAGCTGGACCAGTCTGATGTGTCAGTCCTGCACTGGTGTAGTCACTCGTAGGCAACTGGATCTTGGACAGTCATCTGTCCTGCCGGTCCGCAGGACATTCAAGGCATTATGGAATGCACAGAAAACTGACTGCTATAAGCGTGGCCTTTTACTTGCAGTGACCTAAGCTTTGAATTGAGGCCTTTTTAAAGGTGACCTGATCAGGCATTGTTCCACCTGGATCTCGTTGGGTAGAAGTGCACGTAACAAGGTTTCGTGTAACTGGCAAGTTGCAATGCCTCACTGCAAAAGCTGTATTGCTGGTCAGATGACTTGAAACAAATTGAAACTTCTTGCGAAAGTACATAAACTATAACGATAGTATTCTCATTCCAGAAAATGTTGCGTTTCTTTTTTCCATCAGTATATATTTCATCAAGTGTTCCATGCAAATCAGAAGAGATGGGGGAAAACAAAATATTAAAAATGACATCTGTATTTTGAGCACAATATACCACTTTTCTGAGATTAAACCTTATCTTCCGCTCACCAGACCTCTGTATTGAGGTCAGGAAGCAATTTCAGTTTAAAAAGGTAATATTGCTTATAGTCCTGCTTATTGCTTATAGTCTTTAGGCAACATTAAATGTTTAATGAAATTGCACCTGCACCTTCACACTCGGGAAACTGCAGAAACTGTGCATGCAAGCTAAACAAGTAACACCTACTGTTGTTACTTCCAAATCCTTTATTATATACAAAACAAAACATACAGTCTTGAATCAACTTATACATAAGTCCTAGATGCTTAAAAAGTTTTAGAATTTGTTTTTACTTTGTTCCACTGTCCATTACAGTTGTGCTTTGTATTTTGTGCTGTAGATATCCAATGTGAAGCCCCAGAGTTGGAAACAGGTGGTTTCTCATTGCAATTTAAGGTAAAAAAGTAAAAGATGCCAATTTCTGAATTCTGCCGGTCTGGAGTTTAGAAGACGTTGGACAAGTAGACAGAAGAGTCGGTATGCAGCCTGAGGAACTTGTAGTATCAATGCTGCTGATGTGCTCACTGCAGGCCATGAAATGCTGAGTGACAGCTTGGGTCAAAATATGAGGATGAATTACAGAGTATTAGAAATCTGAACTATTTATTCATTGGATTTTTTTTTTGCCTAAAAAAACTGTCGTAAAGCAAACTACTGTACAACTACAAATCTCAAAATAATATTTAAGTGACCTGTGGTGGGTGTTTTATTGTTTAACATTCTGAGTTTAAATTGTAACTTACAAACCTTTTCATACCAACATGTGTTGTTGCAAAACCTAACCTTGGCATTTACTGTATGTTGTAGATACTGTTTACTGGAGATTTGTTCTCTTGGTGGTTCTCATTAACTGTAGACAGGCCGGAGAAAACCGCTCTATACCCCTCATCCGCCAGAGGGCCTTTCCTGGGTCTATAACTATTTTAACTGTGTCTACCGGCTTTGCTCCTCTAAATTAGAATTGAATAAAGACCAGGTGCACAGTGCACACAACAGAAGGTAAGACTATGTTATTAGGACACAGGGAAATTCCACGGGCCCCTGTACAGGCTACAGCCTCAGGTTAAATGTTTTATCAGGTTCCTTTACTGCTGCTCCTAATACAAGTAATATTCTAAGCGGACACCTACTAATATTTGTTCATTTAATATAGGACCATTTAATCAGCAGGAGGGCTGCAGGACAGCAGTGGTGTTGAAGAAAAAGTCAGCAATACATGGTTTCCAAACCTTTTTTCTTCGAATCTTTTCAGGCTCAAAGTTGCAAACCTAGCTAGAAACATCACTCGAACGAGTGAGTACTGTACTTCCACTTCCCTGCGGTTTCGGAAAATCAGTCTGGAATGTGTTTGCCATCAGGAAGAGAAAGCTCATGTCACATTGGAACAGCATGTTTTTATTAAAACAGGACAAAATCCCAGTCTGTTACAGTCATCCGCAGGGGCACAGAGCACTACAGGGGTATTTATCCTTTCAGATACCCTGTGTGAAAAACACAAAACCTGTACAGAAACTGTTGCTCTCCATTCCTCTGCAGAATTAATGAATTTGCTCCAGAGAGAATGTAGTAACAGCAGCCTCTCAGTAGAGCTACTGACAGTTTCTGATAGAGACTTATTCCATTGGCCAAACAGGCCAGTCCATCTGCAAAAAACATCCAAGTAAGAAAAGACTCCAGTCTCTTCACTGTGCATTTGTCCCAGCAGGCGTGCAGGGGCACACAGCTGTTTCAAAGGTTTGGCATACCACGTGGGATAGGGTCAGTATCTCCCAATTCGGGAAGATGGTGGACAAAGAGGCGAAAAACCATCATCGCATACTCAAGTTTTCAAAGACTTTAATTTTTCCTGTAAAAGCTGGGTTAAAGTGGACTACAAAAGCCCTATGGAAGTCAGCACCATAATGTGGTCCACAGTATAAACCCAGCTGCAGTGCATTTCATCCTGATAAGAGGACATGCTGCTTATGGCACGGTTGGCTTATGTGGCCTGAGGAAGAGCTGTGTCACAGGTGATCGTAGATTCTTACAAAAGTTTTCAGTAAGTGTGTGAGAAGAGGGCCTCTATCCAAGAGTCCACACTCCATAGTAAAACCAAACTGCAGGAAGATCTTGATGATCTTGAAGAAACAGCCAGTTTTCCACAATAAGCGGCTAACACTTACACAACACTTAAGAAGGGCTTAATGCCAGCCTGTTCCATTCAGCCTCCGGGTATTTTGTTTAAGGTTAATCTTGACCTGTTGCGACTTTCCCCCACCAGTCAATCACAGAACAAGCTGCAGTGAATCTCGGCGCTCTGGCTGCAGCTGGGCTCAGCTCTGGTGGCTGCAGTACCGACACGTTGTGTTCTGTAATGATAAACCTCTTGGCAGGGTGACAAGATGTTTTATCCCTGTATCTGGGGATTTCATGCTGTGAAGAACAGCAAATCTGTTGCATGGCAGATTGTTTTCCTTTTTTTGAGCAGTGACAGTTTGCAAAACTAAAACATTATAAAACAACATTAGCAATGAACTGATGCAGTGTTTCTTTTAATCTTAGGGAAAAAATCAAAGGCATGATAACTGAGAAAGAAGTGCTCTCCATTAATCATGTAATGACAGGGCATAACCTTTAATATGAAAAGGCCACATTTATTAAATACTTGTATTTGAAAGATGAAAAGTAAAATGATGTCCATGATAACACTTTAAAGTAGGGTTTGCAGACGCTATTAATAAAAGGTATGGAATCGGTCAGATCAGCCTCATGACAGCATGTTCCATGTATAGCATTCCATTTGTAATTAAAAAGCTGTTAGAATCAGGTTTATAGATTTTTTATAACCTCTTATATTGGAAACAAAGTATTTAATCACATTTGACTATAATTACATGTGTAAATGTTGGGGCACATGTGGTACAAAAACTTCAAACAAACACAGAAAAGATCTCCACAAGATCTAACCTTCCAACAACTTAGTATTTATGTATTTAGTATCATTAGGTATGTATTTGGTTAATTTATTTCATTTTAGTATTTATGAATCTTAAACTCAAGGATGTTCTCATTAATGTTGACAAAACTATTCTTAAAAAATGATTATGCTCCTGCTTTTCCATCTGTTGTATACCTGAAAACTCATTTGCACTGCAATGCTGTATCAAAAGGATAAAACTGTTAGACAACAAAGACAGTACCCAAACCCACACTGTACAGTGCAGGGTAATCACATTACTGTTCCTTGATTGCAGAATAAATAGAAACATACTCATCACTCATTTCGCTTACATAAACTGCCTGCTTCCTCCTCTGGGTGCTGGATGTGGATCACTGTAGTGCTATGAACAGTAAAAATAAGTACTGGAAAAGCAGTTGCTTTGAGTATGCATGACAGCCAAATGTCAGATCTTTCAGATCTTTACTGCATTTTAAACTGCAATACTATAAATAAAGCAATTATAGGATGAATTTGATTCCAGTACATAATGTATTCCATTTATTTTCTGAACCAAAATTCTTCACTGAAGTGGACAACTAATTTAATAGTTAGTAGTTAATTTACCCAGGGATCTCACACAGCTGTTTCTTGAAAGAAGCCAGGATATCGGCTTCAACCACATGGCTGGGTATCTTGTTCCAGACCCCCACAATTCCCATAGTTTTGGATTGTTAAATCCCAAAACTGTGTTTAAGTTGCCTCTCTTTTGGTTATCTTAATTATTTTCTCCCCAGACCTTGCAACTAATCTCACCAGCTCAAGTGAGCAGAAAATAGACAAAAATAGACCTTCACACTTCAATCTTTTAAAATTGCTTTCAGAAAACTGAAGCACAAATGGTTTTGAAAAAAGTAAACAATAATGTTATTATGTATTTAGAAGAACTGTATTATCATTAAGCAAAATCTAGTCTGACTGAATCAAGTTAAGGCTTGGTAAAGAGTCTAGACTAGCAGCACCCTGATAGTACAGCGCTACATAAACTTCCACAGTCTTGCAGAGTTCCTGTCCACTCCTAGGAGGAGAGGGTGGAACAGAGGGTGTGCATGGAGTTCATCAAGCTGTAAAGAGCACCTGTGACAGGAATAACATAAACCAGATGCCCAAACATCTTTCAAAGCTGTAATTGAGTCAGGTTTAAACAACAACTCATTGGTGCAGAAGGGAAGGGGGTGCTGGTGTTCTGATGACTGTAGCTGGGCTAGCAAAGAGCACCATTCTACAGCTTGCAGGAAGCTCAGTGCAAACAGATTTTCTTTCATTTTTGCATGCAGAGGTCCAAGCAGAGGTTACTGCCACATGCTGAAAATAAGAGTAAAACAGATTCTTCAGCTCCCATGTCAAGACAAAATCTTAAAACTCCGACAGTGACATTTACCTATAATGTGATAGATAACCTTTGACAACGAGACTCGTTAACAGGTCAATAGGTAGTTAATAGGTCAATAATTAATAAGTATTTGTTTTTGAGAATTTCCTATGTTACCATACTTAAAGTTAAGGGACGTTTCATGCAGTTATTAATGTGCGTTTCAGTTTTTTTGGTGCTCAATCACTTTGATGAGAGGTAGGCAGTATTGGGCTCATCCAGATATAACTAGTTAATTGATCCCAGGATCTTCTGAAACCTCTTTTTTTCCAAATGTCCTGAAGAATCAGCATATACAACTTGGCATGTCAACCTGTCTCACACTACGCATCCACCTTTCTGTCACTAAGATCTGCTTATTTTCCTTGGGAATGTGGCTTCACTCTCTTCCTGTGGAATATACTGTTTTACCAATCTCCACTCACCAGAGGAAAAACAGTTCCCTGGAGATTTACAAGGAATCTGTTCAAGTGGGTGATAGTAAATACAATTCATCATCTGCTTGTCTAACCCTGAGCAGAAGCTATTTGGACCTGGAGTTGTTCAAGGTCCTGTTGTCCCCATACTGCATTCTTTTTATTAAAGAAGTTTCCTCTCACTTCTCTAACATTTCAAGGACAAATGAAAATCGTTGCATATACACAACTGGCTTCTTACATACTGTAACTCTCACAGTTCTGAAATAAATTTAAAAATGTAGACACTGGTTCTTATTCCCCCAGAGTCCTGTCTATGGATTATACCCGTGGCGATAGTGTGCTTTTAGACTCAGCCACGTGGCTTCTGCACTTTCAGCATTCACCTCCTTCACAGCTCTTGTGTCCTGGACTGCTCAGAATCCTTGAGGATTATGTGAGCTTGTTTTCCCAAAAACTACATGTTATTACAATGTGTTTTTGAACACAAAGAGAAATATCAGTATTTAACCGGACTAAGAATGTACTTTACAAACTGAACTGAAATGAAAAAGGATGCACAAGCAAGCACCTTGAAATGCTGCTTAGGATGACTATGGAGCAATAGACTTGGCTCTTATGAAAAAGACTGTGCTATTATGACAGTGCTGTTGCATCCTTGAGCAAGGCACTTGACTAGGATTGCTCCAGTAAAACTCCCAGCTGTTCACATGGGTACAAATGTAAGTCACTTTGGGTATAAGCATCAGCGAAATAATGTTAAGTATAACAGCCTTGAAACAAAGAGACAATGTCGTCCTTTACAAAAGACTTCTGCCACACAGGAGCATTCAGTTCTAGGTATTGCTGGTGAGGAGCTTGTTTGCCAAAGTTGTTATTTTTGTGCAGTTTCAAGAATAACATTAGCTTTGAATTAAAATCTGCCAGACCAGACCAATAATTGACAGACCAGTGCCAGACAACTGTGCAATGTAAAAAAGCAATCTTGAAATACGCAGAGTAAGACAAGAGCTTAAATGAAAATGCCTGTAATAACTAACACTCTCACAACTAAAAACTGTAATGACTAAACAAATAACATGCTAGGTCCCCAGAGCTTCAAAGGTCTCTCTGCAGCTCCTGTGCAGTCTTGAAGCAGTGAAATCCCAGCAGGTACTCCAGCAGGCCACTGGCTTCCAAGCCCACTACCACCCAGAGCGTCTGTGCACACAGTGCCACTCAGATAACTTGCCTCGACACGACCAGAGGCCAGAAGAAACAGAGTGAGGAAGCATTCAGTAAAGTACACACTGCATTAACAGCCTGCATGCTGATATTCAAGCAATCTGCTACCTGCTGATTTGAAAGAGCAAATGCAGTTAAGCTTACCAGTAAATACACACCAAAGAGTCTAAATGTTTGCATTCTGCAATACGCTTCTTCATGAATTGTAAATGAAAGGTTTCACACAAAACAGACATATACTGTAATTAGCACGTCTGAAAAGTCTCAACACATGGTTTTATTTTACACCTGTAAAATTCACTCCAGTTATACTTGCATCAAAATATTTTACTATAAACATAAAAGATCTCTTAAAACACAGTTACTGTATGCTGCAATTATACAAATACTGTAAATTATATAGAATAAATTGCATACATTTATTATTAATCATAATCCAAATCTTAACTTGCAAGTTAAACATTTTCTGGATATATCACACTATACCTTTTAAAGGATTTTTTAGAAAATCCTTAAAAATCCTCCCTTTTTAAATATATTAAATAAGAAAATGAAATGGAAAGAAAATGTGGGTTTAAAAAAAAGTTGAGAACAGATATTTATATAAACTAATTTTACCAATTATAATTCATGCTTTTTCTCACATTAAGAGTGCAGTTACATTCTCAGTGGGCCTGCTAGTGTCATAAAAGACGCATATATACAGTACGGTGGTACAGACTAACAGCAGATATGCAGTGCAACAGACTTACACTCAGATATACACAGCTCAGATACAAAGTCAGATTGTACTTATCATTAATATCATCTGTACCCTGTACAAGTATGCAAAGATTTTGTTTGCATTACAAAATAAATATCAGGATTAGCTGTTAGCATAAAGTGTCAGTGAAAAAGTCACCATAGAATCAGTGTTTTCTACATAAAAAGGAAAAACTTTAGAATAAAAAAAAGAACAAAGCAAAATGAGTAAGACCTATGTATTATTACACACTCGTATGTACAGTATACTTCTACAGGGAACCAGACTGTGCAACCTTTGAGTAAAAATGGGGAAATAATAAAGTAATTAAATAATGATCAAAAACCTTGTTTCATGATGCTGTGTGGATTCCTAACCACTCTAAACAGAGTGGTTTACTAAGTGGTGCACTAAGAAAGTACAATACATCACTGCAATCAGATTATAAAGAATCACAGATTTTTTCTCATTTATCAGTCACATCATAAAATGTCTTTTTCATCACATGAGGTTTGTCTGCATCAGTAGTACTAGAGCTGCAAAGGAGCAAATAGAGGTTAGGTCCATGGTAAAAGTAGAAATAAAAATAAGACATAAAGTACATAATATAATGTAATATATTAAACTAAACAGATTATTCAGAAACACTGAGTGAAATCTGAACTTTCTGCAGCATCACAATGGGGCTTTCCAGACTGCTGCCCTGATCCAAACCCATAATTAAAAACCAGTGAGCATCCAGTGAAAACTAACATTAAACAAATTACTGATGTGCTTCAGCACTTTCTCTTGCCTTACTTGTAATTTTTAAAACACAGATTGCTGCAGTGAAGATATTAAATGAGAAGTCATATAACCCGTAGAAATGTATAGCATTATTAAAGGGAATAAAAGCAAACAGTGTGAAAAATTATTTCGGATACATTAATTGTGCTAACAAATATACATACTGAGTTTATAAACGTTTGCTATTAAGGAAATATTTTATACCTTAGAAGCACTTTAATTACTAAATGTACCATATCTTCCCTATATGACGTTAGATACTATTGTATATATTGTGTGGATTTTTTTCTTTTTACAGTTCTGCCCTTATGCAAGCCTCTGTTAAAGGCACATCTTCCACACCTCTAATTTAACCTCACCAGAGGGCTGGGCAGATTGTAGAATGAGAAACTCTTGAGTCCCAGCTCCCAGCCGCGCTGCGTGCTGCAGTCCTCAGAGGGGATGGCAGAGCTACAGTAGGGACACTGGCTGTGGTGTTCTGCTCTGCCACAGGGAAGGAGGGGGCCGGGTCTAAGCCCATGTCATCATGACACATGTGACAAGGACTCCTTATGATGGGTAAGTGACCCCAGTTGACACCTGCCTGTAAGACTTAACACCTGATGGCACATACATCATACAGTAACCATGTGACAAAACAACATCACTACAGCAGAACCCCAGAACCACAAAGACTGAAAAAATGCCTCTAAAAACCCTAGAGAGCCATGGCTTAATATGAAATGTTTGACTGTCTTTTCTTTCTCAAATTATTAATCCATGCTTTCCACACCCAGATGAAACTATCAAAAAGCTGTCCTTTGGGAACTCAAACCTTTTTAAGAAAAAGATGGTGAACATTACAGCTGGCACTGGAATCATTTTCAAAACAATTTAAGCTTGGTTAAACATGACAAAAGCATTTAATTGAATTTTTCACAGAATTTCATGCAAAATGTTATGACTGGTTACAGAAGATCAGCCCAAAGTCTTGGCTGGAAGCCTAAAGTGATTGGTCGTGGTCATCTTGCACAATTACCATCTTTTCCTTAACATTAGCAACAGACTTTTTTACTGTCTCCTGGTTCGACACAGCATGACTCCGCACACACGTGACTGACTGCCGAGGCTCATTAACCTTCAGAAACAGCCAAGCAGGTCCTATGTCGACCACCATTTTTACTACTGGAAGCTTGAAGTCTTGATTGGTGACTCATGACGTGCTCCAGTCTGCCGAAGAATGCTTCAGGGGAAATTAGTTAACTAAACAATCCCGCAACTAATCCAAGCCTTCATTTGCATTTTCCCTGAGGTGAACTCCAAACACTGAAGAAACTGGATTGCCTTTCTGCTTTAGGTTACTTTTTCAGTGACCCAAAAATCGTCTTCCCTCTCTGGGGAAAGTGTGTTCTTTCCATTTTCAGTGCAGGACACACAATCCTAGTGCTACTCTTCCTTGTAACCAGATCTCCGTCTTCCGTCGTAGGTTAAACCTGCCACTGAGATAGAAGACAATCCTACGGGCAACGTCAGATCCCAGGGACAAAAATAGTAGGAAACAATACAGAGTCTGAAATGACAGATATCCCCAAAATCTGCAATGTGCATGCCTTCCTTCAACGTCTTGCTAATACAACACACTGTAATGTATATTCCTTCTTATATGCATTTAGTGATTGTTAGATAAACAACTTACAAATGGAGCAAAACATTATAATCTGTAACATTTTCTTACAAATTTTAGGTGTTACTCCTGGTCTTGACTTATTATACTAAGAACATAGGAAAGTTACCAACAGGAGGCAGCCATACAGCTCAATTGTTTTGAGAATCTCATCTCGGCTTTTTTTTCTGAAGAAACTCTTTAGTTTGCTATTCTGAGCATTTCAGCCTGTGAGGATTTCGAATACTTGAATTAGGTCCCCTCACTGTTCTCTCCATTCAAGACGGTAAAGGTTCTTTCAGCCTGTCAGTGTAGGACACTGCATTAAGCCCAGAAATGGATCTGGCCACTCTCTGCACTGAATATATAAAGCATATTTTGTACTACAGTAACCAGAACGGCACACAATATTCTACTTCAGGACATTTAATGTATTTAATCATGTATAAAGTTAATCAGTTCCATGTCCGGAACTAAAACCTTCTCATTTTTATCAATGAGAACTTACTTCATCCTTCATCCTTTACTGTTCTTAACAGTGAGAAAAAACATCTCCCTCATTGCCTTCATAATACCCTGGGTTTGCAATTCAGTCATCTTTATCTGCATACTGTTACATTTTATAAAGGACTGTCTTTCTCCTTATAGCTTCCAAATTGGTGATTTCTTAAACCATCTGGGCCACTGTTTCCTAGACTTGGATCAACTTTATCTATTTCTGCAAACCGCTGCTGTCCTGTTTATCCTGTTCTATTCTACATCTTGACAACCCTTATTCCTTCATAGTCTGTTTGCCCAAAATTATACACCTTTGCTGTGAACTCAACCTGTTCAGTTTTAAAATATAGTTCAAAGCATGATACAAAATCACAATTCCCTAATCCCTAATGGTGCTCTCACCTAGGTTTTCTTAATTTTATTTTGATTGTCTGAAAACAGCAGATCAATACTGACATTCCCTTGAAAAGGTGATCTGACAAACTGAGTAAGAAAACCATTCAAAAGACATACTGTTAAGCATTGTATTTTACAGACCACATACTTCCAATATGAATAATAATGTTGAAGGAAAACCTGGTCATCAAGGTTGTCGGTAGCTGTATTTGAAATGGAATATATGACTAATGACTACTTTTAACTGGTCTGATCTGCAGTATATACTGTAGGTTCTCCTAGTCTTGTTTTATCAGGTTAGTTTCCAGTGCCTGAAAGCCCTTCTTAATATATAGTGCTATAAATTAATTAATTTTAAAAATAAAGAAACAAAGTCACTTTCATGCTGACCATATTTTCTCCATATGGTTCAGTGCCAGTAGATTATGCTATGGCTGGAAGGAGTTAACTGTTATTAAAACTTTAAGTAAAAATGACAACCTAAAGTGTTCATACATTACAAATGACAGTGGGGTTGCATTATGGAATGGCCCAGATATTACAGTAGGAAGCAATCCATTTATACATTTTCAAACATATTACCAGTCACATCGACAAGTTAGAAGAACTATTAAGCAACACTTTACAAACCATTTGTTAGCACGATTGCAATATTGCAAAAACAGAGTTTGAGTTTACAATAACACTTGTATTTCCAAAGGACATCACAGTTATTGGAATATGCTAAGATTTCTTAATAGAAACCACAGGTTACCTTTCATTGAACAGGACTCTGCCAATTAAACTTCACAATTGCAGACCATAATGTTTTTATTGATCCCTTTAACAGCCCATATTTCCTTTGTACACATGCCTATTCTTCTTGCAAAATAGCCCAATCAGCTGCATACAACCACAACATAAATTTACAGAAAAGCAACAAGAAGCATAATAACATAAATGCTAGCGTATCGATTACCCAATCAGCAGATTTAATTTCTATTGACAAAAATTATAAAACCTTCTACTATTTAAAAGAAACCTGCAGGACAGCAGCACTCTATCACTGCCACACACATTTTATCTTCAGAACTCCTATTATAAAGTAAGCAGTCTTTCGGAGCACCTCCAGAAGAGATTTTTTTCAGATGCCAAGCTCTTGAGTCCTTAAGGGTTTGTAAGTGAGAGCTAAAAGGCATACAAAGTGCCAGGATGTTGTCTTTCCACACTCACCTCAGATATCTGTCTGTGTTGTGCTACTGCAGTGAGGTTAGGGGAAGCCAGGCCTGACAGCAGGAGTACAGTATTATTCCCTGTGTATCCTTGTCAATAAGCACACATAGAAACAAGAGCTTGCAGCTATGTCAAAAAGTTCTAATGCGGTTCTTCACAGACAGCTAAAACAACAACCTCAAGCGCATAGCTATTAAGAAAAATATTAAAGGTGTATCAAAATCTTTGACACCAAACCACCTCCTTCTCAAGAGCCTAAAGCAAAGATGCAGTTGGAGGAAAGACAGGAAACATGATTAAATCAACATGGTCTTGACTGTACGTTTGCTCATTTATGGGAATTTTATTAAACATAATTAAAAATACCACAGTTATTTTTCCTTCCAATGCATTTATAGCTGAAGCTATACAAATCTGTAATATGAAATGTTTCATACATTAAGGTGTTGAAAATGAGAGGCTTACATAATTTCAAACCCAGAAGCAAAATACCAACCACCATTCCTCATTAAAGGAACAGTTACAAACACTCTTAACATCTTCATATTGCTCTTGATATTAATCCATGTAGACCCAGCATGATACAACAAACTGTTTATATTCACTTATTTCACATTGATTAATTAAATATAAATGACTACTGAGAAAACTTATCAGAAGGCTTTAAATCTGAACGTGTATCATTCACTTTCTCTGAACTTTTTGACAGTTGTTTTTGATGGCCCTATCTCCAGACTTTGGCCATTTTTTTTTCACAATTTGCTTTAATGTTGTAGCCCATCCAGAGCTCAGCGTCCACAGAGTCCATGGTCTCTGTGGCTAGGAGACTGCCTTGGGTTTTTGCAAGTAGCAAAAAATATGTCCTCCATGATAAAAATGCACTGCAATACAGACACGCAACCTAACAAGGCCATGTGACTGAAAAGGGGGACAAAGAAGTGCAGATTTCCAGGAAAAAGAGCGGTCTAAAATAATTCAGATGGTGAATGGAGAAAATAAACAAGCACATTTGGATTAGATAGCAAATAAAGACTAATATTAGTAATTTCACTTGAGAAAATTAAGCCTTTAATGCATCATTTTTTTTAGAATGAATATATAAATATCAGAATTATTGTGTATTTAGTGAGGTCTTCAACCCAGTCAAGGGTTTTCAAAGTGATGCTGCAAATCCACAGAATCAGCTGAACTCCGACAGTAAAAGTGACCATGAAGGGAAAGAAGGTGCTGTCAGACAGATGACAAGGCATGGCTCACTTCCAAACAGGAGCCCTGAGCCTGTGGTATACCATCAACATCCTCCGGCTTGCTCTGCCAAAGATGAGATTGTTTTCTGGCTTCCTACAATATAGTGTAGCACTCAAGTGCTTACCCTAATCTGGCCCTTTCATTGCCTGGAGGAATACAGACCTTTCTGTAAATAAACTTTTGCTTTGGGATTCACAACTATTTGCAGACCATATCAAAAATTGGAAACAAGTACATGTTGGTTGCTTGATGTTGAAGAACAATACATGTCTTATCAATGCTTTAAAAAGAAATCACTATACATCTTAGAATTATATATATGGAATTATAGAACTAAATATACTATGTTTTCAGATCAGTGGTTATGAATACATTCTTGAAAAACCGTTGTGGTTGGAGAAGTTCTGATTCTATGCAGATGAGGTCTGAGGTTTTGGTTCACAGTTAAAATGTCAACACAGAGATTTGGAGCTTTGCCTGCTTGGATTAAATCCATTAAGAGAATGTTTATTGTTGATACTCCGTGCATTGTCTGCAAATTAATCACCCCTCTGAACACCACTGCATCAGTGAAGGACTAAGGTCACTGGTAGATTAGAAAGTTCACCATGTTTGACCCTCATTAGTGCAAGGGGCTTAAACTGACAACTATCATCTGCCTGAGTAAGCTTTTGTGCTATGAGAGCAAATTCATTCTTACACATGTGCTAGTGATGGCTTAATCATGGCTTTGCTGAGCATCAGTTAAAAGAACACATTTGTGATGTGGAATCAAATTAATCACATTTATATCTTAACTTCAACCAGAAAAGTGAGAGATTTGTTAACTACAAAATCATTTACATCAATATATCAGCAAGTTTTTCTTCTAAAAAATGTTCTCAGGCAAACATTCACTGTAATCAGTGCATACCCACAATGTTAAATTTATCAATAACACAGGGCATAGGGAGAGAGCCCTTAGCTCTACAGGCTGGTTCTCAAGTCACTTGGCTCCTCTACAAACATAGTGCACTGATGCACTGCAACATCAGCTCTCTCCAAAACAGACCACAGGAAGAGCAAGACTGCTCCATTACAGCTCCAAACCCTTAAACTCTCCATGTGAAGGGAAAGTGTCCCAGTGGACAAGTGCAAGGACCTCGAGGTCTTTTTTGTGGGTGCAGCACCAGCTGTGTTGCAGGGGCTGGGACAGTCCGCTGTGGTGACTCAGGACCAGACTTTCAGGATGAAACTCTTGGTTTTCTAGTCGATCTATGTCAGCAGCCTCTCCTGTGGTGAAGAGCAATGGGTGGTGACTGGATGGGCAAGATCGCAGGTGCACGTGGTGGAAACACAGCTGGCAGCTGTTACTCTCCATGACAGACCCAGCGACGGAGAGCTTGAGGATGAGGCCGGGGCCTAAGGTTGCACCCCAGGAGGATTCTGCTGAGCTGCCCTGGACAAACCCCGATAGGTAGAGACGTGAAGACTGACCCTCTCAGCTGGCCAGAGAACACTGGAGAATCCACCTGGCGGAGCTGGGTGCTGTTGCAGCAGAAATCCTGATCCTCCCTGCTCAGCCTGTACAGGGCAAACCCCTGCACAAGCACAAGCAGACTACCAACAGATAGAAGGGACCGTCAGACATTTCTTTTCCCATTCCCTGTGATCCTGGTTAATGATCTACATCCTATGCTATTCCTGGATTCCCATCATCTCCACTGGGTCCCATCCAGTGGGGCTGTTTGGAGTATAAGATGAGACATCGCCAGGCTCAGTCTGCAAACGGAGCAGACTTTGCCCGGCAGCGACGCACACCTGGCCAAGGCTGGGGGTGACTTGAGCTGAGATGTCCTCCACTCCTGTGACTCCCCAGGTGCCTGTGAGCTTGCGATGTTGGCTCTCCTCCTGTCTGGCCCTGCAGGGGGCGCTGAGGGGGTGGCAGTGTGAAAAATGGAGGATGGCTCCAGCAGTTGTTGAAGGCCTGAGCTGTCCTCCTCCATGAATGCCAGCATGGGGAAGGTTGTAGTGAACTAAATGGATTATAAACTGGGTGAACTTAAAAAACAAGAATAACAGCGATTCCATTTAAAAAATGCAATTTTCTCAAATAAACACATTGTACTGCCAAAAATGCCAAAAATGTGTTTGTGGGCACCGTCCAACTTCAGAGCTGAACTTTCAAAATCACTTTCTAATCACAAAATAAAATATTGGTTGGTGAGTTCTTACAGCTAAACCAGAGAAGTTTGAGTAAAAACTCTGGGCTAGGGATCTTCCTACACATCACTGTAATTAAACCGCTGTATAGCTAGTTTCTTGATATATTGGATTAGCTCCATAAAATTCACTGCCCCTATTATTTTGTTAAAATGATGTGGCTTTATACACAAAGGAAACATTTCACAAGCCATTGTGGTTGCCATGGCAATCACCTGAACCCATACAGAAGGCAGAAGACAAAGTTTCGTGTTGTGAACACTTTCTCTTGCAATCTCCATGGAGCATCATGGACACTTCTGCACGGTCCCAGTGGCCAAGAGGTAACCATGGCAACTTCATCATATCTCAAGACATGAGCAAGAAAGAAAAAACAAGGCAGATCTTTCAAGAGAGAACTTTATACAGTACTCAAACCGTAACCTGCAAAAATAAACCTGAATTTCAAATTCAACAAAATTTTAAGAAGGAGACACTTCCATAACTGGGTTTAAAAAGTAGTATCATAGCACTAGTATTGCCTCTGGACTGCCTCTGGACTGCCTGTATCTGCTAAAATAATAAGGCGCGAGGGACTGTTCCTGTGTGAAAGATGCAATGTGGTTATCAAGTAACTCCCTTCAAATCAGTAGGGAGAGCAACCTCTATAACACATGAGCAGCTAACATTTATATAGAAAGATCTACCACCATCCTCGCAAAATAAACATACTACTGCAAAAAAGGCAATATTGCCACCATAACCAACAACATCTGTTTTGAATTAACTAAATCATTAAAAAAATCTTAAAACCTGCTTGACAACTTCCATAACTGTGTGTTAGATTGTATTGCATTATTATTGCACAGTATGCAGTATTTTCTGCATTTTCCTTGCCAGTACTCATTCATGACAGCTGCCTGTTAGAGCTGTATAGTGCTCTCAACCAGCTGCCACATAGAATTACAACTACTACTTCCTAGTCCCACTCTGCTTAAAGAGCACCCAGGAGCCGCCCAGCCATCTAAATATCCAAAGATATTTAAGCCGAGAAACCATGAACATCAGCAAATAGGACAAACACCAAAATTGTTTTATAGCTTTCAAACAAAAATAGTGCAATCAAAGTGGTTCCAATATGTATGCTTACAAAAGATTTATAATGCCCCAATATGTAATTTAAAAAAACAAAAACATGACTTCTATAAGATGCATAACTATGCAGATACTGTAGTGTTTATTCATGAAACACTTGGTGTACTGCTAACACCTTCACACAGTGCCTGAACAATGAAGTTTTAAGGGCAAAAGTAACACAGACAGCTGCCTACGCCCAGTTTCCCTTTGATGGCTCTTAATCAAAGCCTTGCTTGGCCTCTGAGATCTAAAGAATCACCATATACTGTGAAACAGAGAACGCCAGGCAACACACTGGATTCTAATTTCACAGAATGTTTGTTATTTTTATATTTCTTATTTTGTTGCTGCTTTAAAAAATACATTTCAGGATTTTTGATCATTTGATCATTGAGAATGCTTTATGACAAAAAGCCCAATACTTTTCCTGGATATTTAATCTGGGTGGAGTTTAGGAATAAATTTCTTATTTATAACTGTATTGTTCTGAAGACATTTTACTGCCAATTTAACACAAGTCGAACAGACTAGTGGATTGGAGCCAGTTTCCTTATAGTAATAGATTAGGCTATATTTCTTAATTACATCCTTTGCTACACTTTATTAATAACAGGAAAGGTTATAGGTGTCATGGGAGCAAAATTCAGGCTTCATGCATTAATCTTAACAAAGCTTAAACTAGAATAAGTGCTTGGAATGGATTCATGGGCCATTACAATGTCAGGAACGAAGCATTCATAAGCATTCTCTCCCTTTACAAATGTTTCATGAGTTTGTCCTTCTAATGGTGTTCTAATTTCATCACAACCCTTCTTTACATAGGCAACTAAGTTATTCAGAGTCACTCAGTCTTGAAGGTCCAGTTCCATGTGTACATTTTAAGGTCTTATTAAGTCTTTAAACAAAGTGATAAATAATGAAGAATCGCAAGAATAATGTCAGCGATAACATCCTTAAAACTAAGACTTAAAAGTAAAATTCAAATCAAAATTAAAAATCCATTTGGCAGATGACACACAGTAGGTAGAAATGTTATTGGTGTACTATGACGAGGCTCGAGGTGTAGTGTCCAGCACACAAACCGTTACTGTGTCCCCGGGTACACTGATTATAAGGATATGTTAGGGTTAGAGTTGGAAGCAGGTTGATACTTAAATGTACATACCCAGAAGCATTATATTGAAGATGCTGACAATCCTATGCTGAACAATAAGAATTGTCCACGCTAGCTCTCACTCTTAATTCCATTACATATTCCCCCAACACTATAATGAAAATCACAGGGACAGATTAATCACTATTGGTGCGGCAGTGACCTTTATGAATTTTACCGAACTAAATTAATTTCCACAGAAAGAAATTCTACAAGCGCAGTGTGGTGAGCACAGTACAGTGGATTCCGTACTCCAAGTCCTGGTTTAGACCTCTGTTCTGATTAAACCCTGCTGGCACTTGTTGAACGTGGCTGAATTGTGGGTTTAATTTAAAGTATTCAAATTTGTTCATCAATAAAATACCAGAAACATATTTACATTCTATATCTAACATCCTTTTTTCACACACTTTCTATTAACTTTTATGCAAAGCTAAATTCATCCTTGGAGTATTCTTTGTCTCAGAGCTGTTTCTGTCTTAT
This sequence comes from Lepisosteus oculatus, assembly GCF_040954835.1. NCBI lineage: Eukaryota > Metazoa > Chordata > Actinopteri > Semionotiformes > Lepisosteidae > Lepisosteus > Lepisosteus oculatus. The sequence goes on along the minus strand of NC_090701.1, from coordinate 477,798 downwards.
GAAAATATAACCTAGATTCCATCAAAATACTTCCTTATTTTATTTTTCCCAGCAAAGTAATAAACAAACCCTGACAATATGGCTTAGTTCTGTCTGCCTTCAAACCTTTCATTGTTTATTCTGTGCTACAATAACAGACCGTGCTTTGCCTCAAGGTATCACAGAATATTATTTCCAATTCAGCATTTTTCAAAACCTTTTTTTTTCTCCCTATCACAATATCTTGAGGGAGCCACATAATTATCTGCCTCTGCCAGGATGAACAGTAGAAAAAACTCTCAAAAGACGGGAAAGTAATTTCCGTGTCTGGGCCTGGGCCATTCATTCTCTGTAGCCTCAGAGTGGCCCACGAGAGGCACGGTCAGGCCGCTTGGCACCGAGGAAAAAGCCTGCCCATCCGAGAAACCTGCTCGTTCGAACAAACCAGACATGCTGAAGAATGAACCGTCAATACAATCAGGCACCATATTAGCACTCTAATGGCAATGCTGCAAACAATCTCACTCACATTTTAATGGTCAAACACACAAATCGATCCCTTTAGGATTAAAAAAGTGTTGCAGGAAATGGTGACTGAAGGAAAAATGCACACATTTGAAGCTTTCAGCTTTGATATTCAGTGTTTTGCTTTCCCACTGTTATTGTTAGTAATAACTTGCCAAAGTGAATGGCATTGGCACTATTTTGTTAAGCAGGGTATTTCAGTAATGCAGCCCAAGACAAGTTCCTGCTCAAGAGTCCCTCTGGGTCCCTCAAGGGACTCTTGACTGACCCTCCACTCCCAGTGCCATGGCCACTCAGCCACAGAGCTCTCAGGGCTTCCAAGAAAATCCACAGCACAACCCTGCGACATGTGCAGACCTACTGTGCTTCAGTTTGAACCTGCTGAAGAAATGCTCAAGTCACTTTGATATTATACGTTTAATTAATTAAATCAAATGCAGTGAAAGAAACCCCAGCGGTTAGAAAAAAGGCAGCATCTTGGGATATTCAATTGTTTATAAATGTTTGGGGGTTTTTTTAAGGGTCCTTTTTATTTATTTTTTGTTAGAATGCAAACAATATCACTGGAGGCTAATTTCAACCCCTCGCACTACAGTATGTACATGAAGTTTGCTCCTTTGCTTCCTTCAGTACTGAACCTTGGAACACGACTCAAGAGTGGGCAATGTCACAAAACTGGAACAAACCAATGAGATCAATAGATTTAACAGTGGAAATTAAATTAAATGTGTTAAAGTCCAACGAACACTCCAATGAGATGCTTCCATGTGAATCCTACGCATTTATTTAAATAAACATACTTCAACCGGCAATTATGAAATGACTAGAGCACAAAGCAATCTATCGCCCGCGGAGATCAGTCATTACTCTTCCTTGAAGTGACATTATAAATGCTTTTCTAATCGCTTTTGTCTTCTCTCTCTTCAGAAAATCTGGACTAAGTCACCCAGCGCAGCTCTTCAGAGAGAAATGTGAGCTACTGTACTTCACCTTGTGGTCTGGACTGAGCTTCAGACAGGGAAAAATAGCACGCACAACTAAAATGTAGAGGCAGCCCGTAAAAAATACATCAAGATTTGTTGTAAGAGCCGCAACATTTCAGGACTGTGCTTTTATAGTTATTGCCGCAGATAACGGGAAAATTATATTTTAACTGCTCTGTTGCACATCACTTGATTTTCTCACCTCTGCAATTATAATTACAGAAGTTTAATTTGATAATGAGAGTTTATATATAAATCAAATCGAGAGATTCACTTTTTTCTTATGATGATAGAACATATTTTCAAATACCAAAAACACCGCAACAAAAACGCCATATCAAAAAACATATCCTAAAGAGCTGCTCATACATGATAATAAAACTCGGTAGAAAATCAAACCACATTCTAGGAAGTTTAACTAAAGAGAAGCTAAGTACAGTAACTTACGGGCAATACTTATCCAAACTACAGTAAGCCTAGGGTTTGTGTTACAATGTAGCGACGACAGTCAGGAGATACTCTCGGTAGCAGCACCACCAAGTGGTACAAAGACTTCGCTATTCAATCCTAAATAATAATTAATCAAAAAACTTTATGCCTAGTGTGCTTTAGCTGCGAATGCTGCTGTCTTGGTAAAACCGCACTACGAGCGCCCTGCGTTTCAGTACGCGTTACAATTCCCGTTCCCTTTAAACACGTTCGTTCTATACTACAGTCGGATTTCAAAAGTAAAGTTTATAAAATGACTAAGGAAAGGGGCTCATATATCTGTGTAATGTGAGAATTAAAATCGGCAGCTACCTGAAATTCAAGACCTGCAATATGCAAGAATCATACCCAGACTCGAATTCTTTATGATAACGCGTTTATCACTGCATCAGTTCTGATTTGCAATACAGAGATTGAGAGGGGTTACTTCTGATGATATCAAGATATGTCACAAATCACTTAAAGGTCAGAAAGCCAGATCACTCTGTTAGCTGACTTACCAAGTGAGGTGTCCAACTACTCCAGTTCATCTAGCTGGGACGATGCAGCGAGTCATCAAGTTAAACCGCTAGGTTCAGTCGTCGCAGACGCGCTCAATGAAAAGTTGCAGTAATCCCAGTTTATGTATCTGCGCTTTCCTCAAAAACGCAGTCCAGGGAGTCAGTCTCCGCTTTTATTTCCCCCCTCCGTGATCTCTTCTATCGCTCTCGCTGCCTCCCCCTGTACTCAAATATCTCTATTTCTGAATCTCCTTCACTTACTCTTTGAAACAGGAGACCAGACACCCACTTTACTACCAACAATGGATGCGGCCAGTCTAAGGGGGAGGGTGACGTCTATGAAAGTCAACAACGTGGCGTTATAAACTGTTAATATGATCCTGTAGCTCGACACTACTGTAGCGCATTCTAGACTTAAACATCGCAATGTTTTCTTCATTTTTTCTCAATCAAATAAGTTTTAAAATACAAAATAGAAAATGGCTATACCCCCTCTGGGGTTGCGTAGTTAAAGCCCGTTCCATAAATGGACCAGTCCAGCTTCTTTTTTGCACAAGACGTGGCATAGAGGTTAGGCGATGTGATCAAACAAGGCAAAATAAAGTGAAAAGCTTTGATTGACTGTCAGAAAGCAACTCAAAAACACATTGCACCTACGCCGCAGGTAACGCCTCGATCTTGTCAACGAATCGCCCTGTGTTGCTGCAGAAGATTAACAAAGATATTTGCTTCAACACCACAGATACCCTTTATGACGAGAAGTAGTAACATTATTACTAATTAACCGTTCTAAAAGAAATTAAATACAAACACTATTTGTAAAAAAAATAATCCACCCTAACGATTTTGTAGATTGTTTGGGTAATACGGATCTCAGAAAACAAATTAAATGGAAAAGTGTTCAATTTGCTGAGGTTGTCTTGGACTATAGTATTCGTTCAAAAATCAAAAACAATCCATGTGTCAAGTTTTTCAGACTTGAGTCATCACAAAATATTAAGCTTCAACATCTTCCTTTGGATCAACGTGCATTTACAAATGTCATATCGAAGGGATTTCTGACAAAAGGGTGATCATAAAAAAAGCTATGTACTGTATTATAATTTGAACTTGTCCTTATTATTAATGGTGCTGTTATTGCGATCCCTGTGCTGAACTCGTACCAGATTCTACCAGCAAGGACAGTTTTCCTCTGCACTGGCCTCTTCGTTGTTGTGATTATTTCTATCCAGTCATGGAAACGCTGAAAAGGCGTGTCCAGTTCTGCGTTTTGCTTATTTTCTCTCTAAGTGATGCACGGCCCCCAGCGCTGCCAGTCCAAAGGTGATCAGCTATTAATGAGCAGAGTTATCGGCTCCATAGTGCACAAGACTCAACCGTCCATCTCGCTGGGAGTGAAAGTGTCAGGTGTCTTAAATGAAGACGTGTTACACTCCTAATACAGAACACAAAAACAAAACAAAGGTATGGAACAGAGAAAAATAAATCCACACAATAAAATTTTATTAATTGTGAACATAATAGATTTTCTTTTTCTTTTAGTACTTCAAACTGATTTATTATGCCTTTGTTTCAGAGCAAATTGTGCTCTATTTATTTTTTACTGAACAAAATGAAACACCACTATTGTTGCAGATCTGGAAATACATAAATCTGAATGTCACTTCTGTACGTGCTGCAGGCACCTGAGTTGTTTTTTCCAAGCCCTGGAACAGTTGTAGTGTGTTTATTTCGCTTAGAAAAAAGTAGAACAAAACTCTTTGAAAATCTGACCCACAGAGCATTGACCTGTTTGCACATTTAGTTTAAAAAATCTCTAATCTCAGCCAGTGGATTATTTCCCACACGTCTCTCAAGATCTAAGATTCACAGACATTGGGAACCCCGTTTTTTCAGATAAAGATCAGGTCTGTTGGGGCCTCATCTAAAAGATCATCCAGTTTAAGTCAAAATCCACTTGAGCAGTCTTATCCCACAGTAGGGTCTCAGTTCGGAAAAGTACAATAGAAAGTCAATTACAGACCTGAACTGAAATACTTCACTTCCACCAGACTTTTTTTTTTAGGAGTGCCTGCATTTCATGTGTTTAATAAAATACAGCAGAGCGGTTATGTCATATTCTAAAGGAGAAAAAATGGGGAACATTATTGCGTTACAGCAAGAAAAGTATTCCCTGTGCCACAGCACACAAATCAGAAAGTGGAGAGAAAGCAGGGATAAAGTGACCAGTGTCACCACCGAGCACATTACTGGCTTTATAAACCAATAACTGTAAGTAGTGCAATGCTCTAATGGCATAATAGCCAATTCCTTGTACCTTCTCTTTATTGCCTCTAGGAAAACACATTAAATAACTATAAATTGAAGCCTAGGGTTGAAAGAAGGTTCATTCTTGTGGTCTGAATTTCACAGAAATTCACACATGATTTTATAGCTGCTGCTTTTCTAAAGCAACCTGTAAAGTCACCCATGCTGTAACTCGGCCACCGAAGAGGGAGATCGCTCCAAATTTGGTTTGACATGAATGATTTTGTGCTGCATCAGTTATATTACCTCCCATAAATAGCTCTGATCAGCATGTGGAAGGATGTGGTGGAACTGACGCAGTTTGAAAACTGTGCTGCTCAACAGTAAAACTAAAGATGGAACAAAATAACCTTCTTTTTTAACACAGCACTGTCTTCATTTAGAAGCTGAGTAGACATTCAAAGTCATATAATGTATTGTTGGTTCTAGCTATGATTCAATCCTGTTACATTCATAAAGGAGAAATCCACAATCAGAAGTGATCTGAGTGGCTCTTCAAATTGTCATAATTATGCCTCCTATTGCTGTCATCTCTGGAATGAACCAATCTGGAAAGAAACAAACTCAAGGTACCTGAGTGAAACCAACCTGCAGGCGGGGCAGGAGGCACTTGTGGTCGTCCTCTGTGTAGAGAGGCCAGGCTGAACCATGGAAGACAAAAGGAAACAAGAAGGAAGATGAAGATGTGGTCCAGGTTGTGGACCTGAAAACCATGAGCTACACTCAAACAAGTATAGAAACTGGTCTAGTAGTTCAAGTAAGGAGCTGCGTCAGCATGCGTAATCAGCAAAGGAACAAGTAATAGGTTTATTCCATGCTGAAAAGGGACGAAAGAAAACACAACGTTTCGGCTGTGGAGCCTTCTTCAGGTGTGAAACTGTTTCCTTTCTTTTCTTTTCGACATGGAATAAGCCTGTTACCTCTTCCTAAGAAGCTGGTCTGTCTGTTACTGTCTTTATTTAAATATATATACTAAATGGTACTGTATTTGATATAGTACAGTATATCACTTATTGTAATATAAATTATAAAAATATGCTACAATTTACATATAGTCAATGATATAGTATATATTTATTTAGATTCCTCCCGTAAGTTGTTTTAAATGCAAAACTGCTCCCATGAATATAATCTGTTTTACTTCTGCTTATACAAAGAATTTTTAGCTGCTTGTCAGATTCAAGTACAGTGGCACTTCAGGAAAAGATGTAGTGTGACAATTTAATGAGCAGACTTTTTAAATTAAAAAATCAACTGTTATTCCCAGACCAGCAAGCCTTCCCCAAAGATCTGTTTTTCCATGTGACATATGTTGCACTTTTTCTTCAATTTGAAGATCTTGAAAATACATTCAGGGAAGTATTGTCATCTCAAGCTCTCATGTTGACTGGCAGATGTATAAAAAGGACATGGACTGTGAAGTTATAAGAGTTCCAGCATAATGCCTGTTTGCAGTGTGCTGCGTTTCCCACATTCTGCATGTTAAGGAGTGAAACAATCTTATTTGAATGCTACTTTATTAATCAGTGCCAATCATGGAGCCAAAGGCACACAAAATTCCACCACTGTTGGTGAGACAGGAGGGCTTGCTGCAGTGATTAAGGAGAAGGTAATCATCCCAACAAACTTTACGGCAACCCAGAAAGTTTACGTTAAAGTTAACACTGATGCATCAGAATTGCCATTCATTGTGATTTATTAAATGCTCTGTGCAAACATGACTTTTTCAATGTTCTTAAGCTTGTGCTAATCAATCAAAGCGTGTTTGATTTATGACGGCAGCCCTGTTTTGATGTGTAGAGTGCGCTTAATTCTATTTCACACCTCTGCTCAATGCCAAGGTATATGGGTTGCAGCCAAGCCTGTGAAAATGTCTTTTCTTGATTTGAGAGCAGTTTCTGGAAAGTTTTAGTAATGTGTAAAAACATGGAAAGACACCTAAACAAGAAAAAGCTGGTGAGTCCTTCTTTTCACTGGACTGATAGCCACTCAGTGAAAGGAGAGTCATGTGAAGTATCATTTCTATAAAAGATGATGAAGTGTGTTACATAATCCTGTAACTCTTTGTGTGACCCCTGAGATCTTAATCTTCACATTGTATCTGTACATTGTTCTCATTTCAATTTCAGAACACTTTTGAGTTGATCTTGTTACTTTTGTCAAATCACCCTGAACCTCTTTCCTCTAGGCTGTTTCTTCAACATATAAAATATGCAAGTATGAAGGAGAAACTCATTTATTATTACTGTTGATGGAAGATATCAATTCCCAGTGCATTTTATCACAGTTTGCCCACATGGACTCAGGAGAGGTCATGGGATGAAGACATGGTGCTTGTCTTCTTCATGGGCACGTTATGTTTACAGGGCAGATCTGCAATCCAGGCCTTTTTGGGGTTAACAAATTGTTTGCCAGATGGCCAAGCATTTATTTTCGGCGGCAGTTCAGAAGAGAAGAAAGAGAAGAATACTGATTTTGCATGTTTGTATTTAAAATGCTGTAGAGTCTTTAGTGAAGAAACAAAACCGTATTTTTAACCATTTTTATAATTTTACTAGTTTACATTCATACCATGGAAATATTTTTTTATAGGAGTTTATGTCAAAATGCATTGTTTTAATCTTTGCTGTTGTCCTTGAACATATTCCAGGGAATTTGCCTTTTCACTCCAGAGACAGCACAATTCCACAGTTGTCACAATAAGATAATGAAGGTACAGCTTGAATGAATAAGAACTACACAAAGGAGAGAAGCAGATGGTTTAAGATGTATTGCTACCTGTTCCAGCAAGCTGCTTTACACACAGCACTTGAAAACACAGTGGGAAGGCATTTGTTTAAATTGTGTTAATGCACCTTGTTAAAAGTGAATTTCTGCTTGATGAAAAACTGGAACAAAATAAGACAAATACCCTCAATCTAATTTATAGTCTGCGAGCCAGTGTAATGGGGGTATATAAACTACTTAAATAATAATCACCGAATGGTTTCTGTTGCATATCCTCTTTATCGGGAAATAACAATTGTTTATCCTCTTTCACCTCTCAGGAAAGGGTCCTGTGTACACATTCTGACACACCACACTGCACACATCCTTTTGTCTTCTGACGTGCCACGAGCTCCCCTGCACCTAACAGGAGAGCTAACGCCAACTGGAGGAGCACTGTCTCTCACTGATATCAGTCACCATAATCCCAGCACCCCTTTGTTTCACCCCAGCCAGAAGACAAACTATGCAAATTATTGAAGGAATTCACGAGCATGGTTCATCCGAAGTGCAAAAGAGGTTGATGCCGCTGCAGAGATGAGATCTGACAGAAACACCTGACGTTTTTTTCAGGCCAACCCTAAACTGAAAGTAAACTCGATTTTCAAAATTGATTCGAATGCGTTTCCCTCAAGCAAGTCGCCATTTTTATCAATGACACATTTTCAATGATTTTTTGTGCAGCATAAAAGTACCCCTGAAGTTATGATAAGCCTTTGACATGCAGAATCAGTATTAATTCAGCAGACGTTGCGTGCTCAATACGCAGCTCATTTTCCTTCATGTCAAAGGCAATGTTGAAAACCTGGCCTCCACCAAGGCATCCTGGGATTGCCCGGCCAAGCTGGACTCCTGCCTCGCTGCCAGCACACTCAAGGCCAGCAGGACCCCCACTGACTGCAGCCCAGGCCCCTAGCAGCCGGCCCAGTCGCTCCCCCTCGACTGCACCCGTGCAAGTCGGGACTGCTATCACTCTGCACACAGTGAGCATCGCACCAAACCCACGTCGCAGCCTGCATGCCAGCCAGCCCCACCTGTGCTGCAGATCCCGTCACCTGCTATTTGTGTTTTATACCCACTGGTCTCCCGATTCCATAATTAATTCCAGCGCTGTACAGCACAGGCACACAAAATATTTAGTACCTTAGAGACCTGTCAGTCCTGAAGATCTTGACATATTTTAACTGTCATCTTTATAGATTATAAGTTGCCAAACATATGTTGGAAGCAATGGACCTGCGGTGAGCAGATGGAACACATAGATAGATTGTTTTTGCGGTTAATGAGACTGCAAATGTATTCCGAGATTTATATTTCCATTCATCTGGAAAAACTGCAATACTAGTGGAAAGTGTCAATTTGATGTAAAACAGTGAAATAGTATTTATTACTTACTCTGTCAAAACATTACCACCTTCACCACATACCTGACAGTCCATCTTGTTTAACAGCTTGATCAGAAATATTATTTCTCAAACGATCACAAGATTCTGAAATTAGCTTTAGAATACAAGAGTTTTGCAGTCTGTTATAATGCACCAATTCACCAACATAACCTACAGACTCAAAGTCAGAATTTAATGGAAATTCTAATTGGTACGGTAACAAACAGGGAACCACGTTAGCTTTGTAGTTCTGAATTTTACATTGTTTTTAAATTGATGTTTTTATTTTGAGAAAACGAGCTGGGAGTAGTGACCTGAAATTTCCCACATTTGCACATCAGTACCAGCTAATTTCGACTTCCAGCACAGAAATGTGAAATGATTATTCATCTACCAAATAGGGCATTACTGATATAGACTCTTTTTAATCCACAGAAAACATAATTTAATCTGAAAATACAACCTTAAACAACCTTTAATTGAAATTTAATAAGTTTTGTTCATTAAAGTCAAATTCATCGTAGGGGATTTTATTAATTTTTATTACTTGAATGTGATGTTGTGGGAGAAAACAGGAAACAAACCTACAGTACATGTGGGAAAGCAGGGAGGATGTGAACACATGGAAGGAAACAGTGCGTGTTTAAAAATAAGACATACAGGCAGAGAGAGTGATGAGAAATTCTGTGTAAATTCTGTAAAAGGCTTTATTAAATCTGTCGGCAGGTAGTTTGCCAAGGTAAATATAACTGACGCTGAGGGACTCCTCATTCAAAAAGCAAGAACTGAAACTGAAGTCAAGGCATGAACTCCTGTTTTATATAATCACATTTTTACAAGAGCAAAAGTCCTGATATTCTATAACAGACAACCCAACTCATATCTGCTCATCTGAAACTTTAACAGGTTTCATGGATACTTAAATGGAGAGTAATTATACAGGGAAAAAGCATTTTCTTGTGTGTGTGAACAAACAAGTCTAATTTTAATTAGTCCCTGTTGTGCTTACCTCAAAGCCAATGAGAAGCCAATCAACTCTAATAAAGAGAGTTATCAAAACACCTCATAAATTCACAAAGTGCTAAACATTTGCATATTCATGAGAGAAAAATTGCTTCAAATGTTTTTCTCAAGGAGTGTGCTTTTAACATAATTTAATTTCCCACTCACAAGCGTTAAAAAATCAGCAACGCTACCTGAAGAAAATGCACCTGCATTTTTCATTTTGGGTTCCTCTAGCTCCCGTCCGAACTGGGGGCAGAGCAAAGACCAATTCCGGAAAATCCAGCAGGTCTCTCTACCTGTCTTTCAGAACAGAGCTCGAGTCCTGCAAAGGTAAAACGTTGTAAGAAGTGACAGCCATAGCTTTGCGGCAATAATCCATCATCATTTAAAAACTGACATCAGGGTCAGCCGTGTCCAATTGCAATAAGTCTGCCATATTTCTCCAAACGAAAGGTATTAGTTGCCTAGCAAATATGTACTCAGATAAGTGTCTGTACTTGCACAGCAGACGAGTTAATTAATTTTAATTACTCAGAGGATGCAAGACAAGGCCAGAATATCTGTCAAGATAGAGAGATGTGGAGAAGAACCTGCCACAGGACAGCCAGGGAGAATTAAATGTCTCAGAGATTATCAGACTCCTGGCGGTGAATATTTATTTCGTTTTAGGCTGCGTTTAATTTATATTCAAGGGGTGAGAATGCTTTATTTTGAAAGGTTGGAAATGCAGTGCTGCCTGTCTTTTGCTTGGCAGCAGCGTGAGGAGGAAACAAACAAGTGTGCCTGCTACGTTACTTCACAGGTGGCACAAACAACATTTTTGATCCTGGTGGTCAGACACAGACCCCCGGCTGCCATGCTCCTGGAACAGGGCTGGGATTACTGGCCGGACTGCTTTGTCTCTGCCGTGATGAGCTCCTGCAGGCCGGCATTCACTCCTCCGGTCAGAGGATGGCTGGGTGTGTCGAGGAGCTCCTTCACAGCTCCTCAAGCTTCCCAAACAGCACCAGCCGTGCTCCACAGCGACTGAAAGTTCCTCTTGATCAGCACGGCAATGTTGAGGCTGGAATATGGAAACACTCTGAGTATAAAGAGAGGACAGTGAGGCCCGGTCAAGACAGATTTATACTGATGAGAACTGTAAGCAATGCCCTTCCCTGCAGACTGAACATGTCTCGCATGTAAAGTAGCACTGACATCTTCATATTCTTAAAGACAATTAAAATCGGTGGTACAAATTCACCCTCAATTTCCCCCCCAAAATCTCCTTTCATACTTTCTACTGTCAATGTGTTGAGTGCTTGTGCTACAGTAGTTTCTCTTGCAAGAACATACATAAGAATGTTAATCTGTGGTTAGAATAGCACAGCACTAAGCTCTAGCTACTTGTATGATTATGATAGCTATAATAAAGCAAAACCAACACAGAGAAGCTCATTGTGTTGTATATTATCTCAGGAGTCTTGGAGAGTGAAAGGAATTATTAGACTAATAATTAAATTTTCAATTTTTCTAAAAAAAAAACAACAATAAAAAACACAAATAACTGAGAGCCCTGGGAGTTCTTGTCAAATACTCATCTTATATATGATACACTTTATCTCTGAAAAGAGCCAGAACAGAACAATGAACATGATGTGGCTCCCTCTCACCCCACACATTCGATTCCCTGAATGAATACTTTCTTGCCTTCCACTTAAACATGTAGTTGACTATCGTGGCAAATATCGTATGTAATGCCTCTTTTCACTTGCAGTATAAAATCAAATAACTGGTATGAATCCAGCTCACACCACAGTATCCCTGTTCAGGCTGATCATATCTCTGTCCTCCTATTTTAAATTGTTTATTAGGGGAAAACAAAAATAGGTCAACCTGTCTATCTCTGAAGTCTAATTATAAAGTATATTTACACAATGGTCTTGGTGCTTTCAATGGACTGTAAGAAAGGCTGACGTAAATTAGTTATTTGGGCTGTTGTGAACAATTCAATGCTGTGAATATAATGATAAGAAGAAGAAATAATGTAAAAAGCCAAAATTGTCTAACAAATAAATGGAAATTAACAGTAAATGAGAAAGATGATAACAATAAAATATGTACTATGAGTATTCATTCATGGATTGTTTTCAGTAAAATTTGAAAAAGGAATTGTATTGTATGAAAATAAAGCATTTAAATACAACTCAAGGAAGAGAAAAAAATCCTTTGAATTGTTTCAGAATAGATATTATTTTATCTCAGACTCCAGTAACCTTCTTGATATATTAATTAATTCAAGAATTCTGATGAAATGGCAGTTATTTACAAAATATTTCAAAAGCAATAAACTGTAGTACCACCACAGTGAATCATTAAACCATAGTTATGAGTTCAGCTACTGAATGATCTCTCAGCTAATAATTTTCAGTAAAATGATGCTAAAATAATGATAGAATTATGTTTTGATTTTAATTCTCTAACTTAGTTTATACAGCCTTTTATGCAGCTAACAAAATGCATCCCTTCCTATTCTACAAACAGTAAATATTGAATTATCTTCTCTTGCTTGCTATTTTTAATCTATATTAGCAAGCCTTCCAAGCCTAGTGAAATAATCATAAAAAGGGGAGTATACAATGCTCAGAGCTACAGAATATGCTGAAACTACCCAAGACAACACTGGTGAGTCTTGGCACAAAAAGGTTCTGTGGAGAAGAGAGGTTTTTGAAGCCTCTGAATCTCAAGACTCAAAGCATGACAACATGGGCATGATGCTTTACTAAATATATATAGGCATCAAAATAAATTTAGACTCAACAGTACACCAGCCAAACACAATCAGGTCATTTGACATGCAATACCTGTTTTCTGTTTGCATGGAATACGCATATATATAAAAGTCAGAGTTTAAGGAGTTTTAAAACTAAAAAGAAACTGTTAAAATGTCATAAGGCTGTTCCACCTATAAGTATGCAGTGTAAGTCCAGAATCCCTGAAGATCAGCTCTCTAAACGGCTTGTTCACCTGACCGGCATCATCAATCCTTCTCTACTTCCAGAAATCCTAGTGCTTAACTCAGCAACCTGTGAACGCCAGTACAAAAATAATTGTTATGTGGGGGCAGTAAGCTGTGCTACAGTAAGTTCGGCTCAAGCTGTCAGTGAGGAGCTGAGTTTTGCAGGGAAAGCTGGGCTGTTTAAAGGCTTGTCCAGCTGGTGAGGACCAGCAGTGGCACCAGACTTGTTTCCCGTCCAGCTCTGGTTACCAGCTCTGCTCAGTTCAGCTCCATGGGCGCCTGTGCTGGAAAACCCGGCAGGAATCCTAAATGACACAGCCTGACATTCAGCAGACAGCAGTGTCATCACAGACAGCTGGACCACATCAGAGTTGGCCACAAACCATCTACATCATGTCATGCGTATGACTAAAACACGACGTGCTGACAGCTGGGTCCAAACCACACAGCCTCTGGGTTCCAAAGGTTTTTTTAAAGCAGTGTTTTTCTTTTCCTGTGTTTCTTTTCCTGCTCCACTCTCCTGTGCTCACGATCCAATTGGCACCATGGTGTATTTGTTCAGATAGCACGTTGCAAGGTTAAATGCCTCAGGAGAAGGAATCCAATGGTCTTCTTGAGATCAGTGCAATAATATCCTGGTTTATCACAGGATAATCCACCTTTAACATAAGCACAGTCTACTTTCCAGGCACATCTAGGGCCGAAAGCTGATGAAATTTGAATTCTCTCTAGGTAGAGTTATTGAAAACATGCAATATAGATGTAGTGTCAGTCAGCCGCAATGGACTTGAATATTACATTTTAAAAGCAGAGCAAGCAAAGTCAATCTTAATTTCATTCCATCAAAACTGTCATCTGCATCAACACACTCACAGAGACTTACAAAAGCGCCCTGCAGCGCACTCTAATCAGATCAAATGAAAAGTAGCATAAACATGAAATTGCAATGCATTATTATGAATTAAACCAGAGATGCATTACATAGCACACATGATAAAAGCTAATATTGTTTATTTTGAACTTTGCACTTCATATGTTTAAGCATTATTACTATTATTTTTGTCACCATGTGGCATATCTGTTCTCACCAGATGTGCAACAGAACTCAAAGTGATAATTCCTTCTACAAGAAGCCATGTACCCAGACTTTTTCACTGACACCACTGAGCCACCTGATCCTATTTTCCTGCAGATGTCTGGGACAGCTGCTGGAGAGCACATTAATCACAGTTATACACATGATCACGACAGAAGTCAAGAGGATTCATCTGTTTGCAGCAAAAGGTTTAATTCAAGAATACCGGAGAACAGCAGACAGTAAGATTTAAACCACAAAAGATATGTGCATGTACAGTATTTGTGTTAGTAAGAGAAAAAATATAACATTAAATTAGTTTAGTTTAAAAATACATTTAGGAAATCTCTCAAATGTATTATACATGACCAGCTGAATTCCCACAGTATTCTTCTAACCTGATAGTGGTTGGAAACTTTATTATAAATAAAGCCGAGCTCTGATTTAACAAAGAATCAATGTCCTCCAGCCTGTGGCCACACCACTAGGCCTGTTCCTTCAGACTCTGATATCTGACACTCAAGGGGTCAGCAATGAAACAAACTGCACATTTACTCTCGTCTGAAGAATGCGGATTTTCCGTCTAGGGGATGCTGTTCCAAAGAAATATATGAAAGTGTTTTGTATTTCACCCTCATTTACCCCTTTGTTACCAAATTCCGATGTTATCTGAATCTACTGTACCATTTTAAAGCCAGTTGCTCTCTGTTACATCCCACTGTGTGTTCTGTGTGTTTTTTTTATGTTCCACACTGCTGACCCTTGATTGTTCTCCCTCCCCCATTGGCCCACCATTACACCACTGTTCCGTATGATGTCATAATCAATTAGCTCTCAGCCAATCAGAACACATTTTATTCAGCATATAACATGGAGGTTTTCTGAAGGAAGAGGCCTTCCCACTTTGGTCCCGGTTATCACTTCGTTTTTGGCTATTGCTTCGGCTTTGTTTTGTTGGTTTTCTGTTAGTTTCTTTGTACTTTCGTTTGTGTGTTTACCCTTGTTTTGTCATTTCCTTGCCCTCACGTGTTACATGTTCAACTTTTGTGTTCTTTTGTACCCTGTTGCTGTTGATTACTCTTGTTTTCCCTTATTTGTATTCCTGGTTCCCTTGTGTTTTTGAGTGAACTTTTGTGTATAAGGTTAGTTTAGGTTGTTGGGTACACTTTACACACTTAGTTGATTTTGTATTAGTGACACTAGTTTAGTACGGGTGAGTGCCATTTGTTTTGTATGGTTTTGGGTAGTCAGGGGAGGTTAGTTAGGGTGTTGAAGACGCCGAAGACCGTGTGTTTCAGGTTTTCTTTTGCAGTCCGGTTAGCTTTCCCTCACTTCCCTAGCCAGCTCCATTTTGTTTGTTATTTTCTTTTCTTTGGCACCACTCTAGTTCCTTAACCTTGTTATCACGCTTCCCAATCCCTCACCAAAATCCACCTGCTTCCAAAAGAATTATCCTAAATGTTACACCCCTTTACCCCTAGACACTTGGGGTTGTAACACTCTCCATCATATTTCCAAGAGAGCAGTTAAGCTTGAAATAAATCACATTTTAGCAACAAGCAAATCTCTATCACTGAAAAGATGTGAGATGAAGAACCAATGGATTTTAAAAATTTGTCATTATTATAAACAACAGTAACCCACCTCAACTCACCCATGCATTTCTGTATTCTTACAGTGAGAGTAACCAACTCAGAAAGAACATAGATGATGCTTCAGAGGAAGGATCTCTGTTAAATGCAGTTTAATTGCCCAGATTTTTAAAAAAGAGGGTTTTACATCCAAAAGAAGAGGGAAAATCCTTTGTATGAAAGGACTTAATTGAAGCTCAGCCCCTGGGAAGAGGCGCTGAGGTTGGACTGGAGTGATGCGGCAGGCATGAGGCTGTACTCCATGTGAATCATCCTCGTCTTACAGGGCTTTAACGACAGGAACAGCGAAGACTTCCTCGCCAGCCTGTTGTGACAGTTTAAATGTTTGAAAACAGGTTGAAACTAATTGTTCAGAGAATCAATGTCGAATAATTACCCCCGTGGGCGACTTGAGGGTAGGAACATGTTTAAATAAAATGGAGCTGTACTTCTAACCCATGCTGCTCTTAAGCTACTCTTACACTAAACTGTTCAAACAACTGAGTGTGCACAGTATGTATTTAGAGGACACTGAGCCTTCCTTCGCGTCTGCAGCAGTCACTTGCTGTTGCTGATCTCTGGCTTTGCCATTTTCTTCGTTACACTCTATTAAGTGTTTTAGTTATAAACCTTTGCCGCTTACTCACCTCACATTTCACTTCATTTTTGCTCTCTCTTTGCCTCCCGTGAATAACATTATATTCTTCTTAATTAACTTATTTCTCATTTGGTGTCGCAGTTACAGCAACATCTTTAAAACTGACATGAAACTGCAAACCTCTGTAAACTTGCTGTCTTCTACTGTAGCTGTTAGAAGCTGCAAAGAAGTGCAAGAAAATTGGATATTCGGGAAATGGAAACTATATGTATATTCAACATAGGCTAATATTGATATTACTTTTAGCTGTTGTCCTCTTCTGTGAAACTGAAAGAAAAGTCTTTAACTGTAGCCTTATGATGAGTGAGCAGCTAATCTAGCTGAAAAGAAACCAGGGTTTTACTTGACACATTACTTTTCACTTCATGATTCTACTTATTTGGAGGTAATGGCTTATCAGATATGCTTTTGAAAGAATTGTAATTTTTAAGGATTAAGGGGTAAATTTGATTGTCATAGAGCTAGCTCATCAATCAGGGATGGATTTTAAGGATCACTGGGGAGAACAGCAAAGTTAATCTCAGAAATAGCTGAGTGGCATGGTCCAGAACTCCCCCTGTGATTGCGATGGTCTTTTCCTTTCAATTAACAAGTATGCGGCATGCGGTCAGCACAATCTCTCTTTTAATTCTACTTTTCTGATATGCTGTCTTTGTACAAGTTGGTCAACACATCGCCCTGCACTGCTGTGCAGAGATTACTCCCTTTTGTCTCTCAGCTGCTGGTTCATTTGTCATGAAATCTGATGCCTCCATCCAGACCAATTTGAAAAAGAAAAAAGCGGAGCACATTTCTGTGGCTCAGTTCATTGCTCCTGTTTGTTCTTGGCCTCTTAGATCATCAATCACCTGACTTTCAGTTGTAGCTTCAGTTGCAGGCCTCACTGAGGAATGACTACAAGATGTATCTGTTAAACAAGAGGATGACCCTGTCAAACACGGAGGCATTAAATGTCCATCTCTTCGTACCTAAGTGCACACTTTGCTTAAACAATTCAGTGATCTCTTCCTGCGACTTCTGTTGGGTACAGTGATCTCAGCTCAAATTAAAGCATATGAAGGTTTCAGGTCTCCAGCGTGTACATAAAATGGATAATTCAACAAACCTATCTCTCCCTGTCTTCTTCTAATACAAAGAGAACCAAGAAATTATTTGAGACAGATGTGAAAATGACTCACGGAAACCTGGTACTGCGTAACAAAGAATGGATCTGCAGACAAAAAGTAAAGAACAAATAAGCCTTAGTCCAGTATCTAAGGAGCAGCAGCATGATTAGGAAAACAATTGAATCCTTGCAGCTTACTGATTTGTGTTTTTTGTTCTGTTCACAAATATAAGGCGTTTTAATTCCTAGGAGTAAACTCTGGTACTTTAGTAACAAGGTCGTTTCTGCATTGCTAATGTAAGTGAAGTTGACTGCTAGTCATCTCTTGGAGACAGTTAATATGAATTTTGGTTTTTTCCTATCAGCCTAAAATGCATGCGGATCTACATGATGATTCAATTAAAATGTAAATTCTCATCCTATTACTAGAATAGACAACAGGCATTTGGCTTTACTAAAATCAATCCAGTGTGTTCTGATCCACTATTGTCCTTGTGTTGCAAGCAATAAAAATTTAAGACTGGCCACATTTGCAATAGATTATTATTTCTTTCTCCAGTTTCCCAGGAATTTAAATAGGATTAATACATGCTGGGTCAAACTAATATCAGATATTGCATGTGGAAGCAGAATGGCTAACTATGTTTATCTGCCAAAACAAGTTTACCATTCACTCACTGTCTCAGTACACATGTATTTACAGTCTCTTCTCAGAGGTTTACCTAGGAATGAAAACCTCTAACAGCTCCCCATAGTCCGGAGTGTGGTTCTTCCTGTATCTCACATCAGCATAATGCTATTCAACGCTATTGCAAATTCTTTCTTCAGAAACTTTTTTTTACTACACAATGACATTTTTTCAACACATGTGGAAAAATAATATCAGATTTAAGAGAACATGTATCTTTTGCTCAATAACATCAGTCCAGCAATCACATCCTTTTTTTTGCTGTGAACATCTGTCCTAATGCAGTGCATCATCCCAGATAGCAGCCAACCCATTTCCTCAGTATCCTGCAGGCAATGCATCTGCATTTGTCCCAGCATGGTGTGCTACAATTCTGACAATCAAATGTTCACAAAAACTAGCCCTTTATGCATTTCCCACCTAAGGTACACTTTGTTTTACTATTCTGTTATAGCTTTGAATAGTGGTTATGTACAGTATGAAGAGAAACTTTTATTTGGAAGAGTTCTTTTCTCTGTGGTCTTTCGGTGAAGTCTGTGCTGGCTCCTGCATTGTGAGCCCTCAAGAAGAAAGAAAGCTCCTCAGCTGAGAGTGAGTTCCACACAGAGCTCCAGCTCCATAAATCAGTCTTAAAATCTCCTCACAGAGACGTTTACCTAGGAATTAATACATCTACCAGCTCCCAATACTCTGTAGTGCAATCTCTGCTTCTTCCTGTACTAGTAGATCCTGTAGCTCCCGTCAGCACTGAGGCAATTCAGTTCTGTTGCAAAACCTCTCTGTGTAAAATCTGTGTAAAAATATATTGGACAGATCTACAGTATATGATATCGCAGAATCACAAAGAAACACTGGACGTAACACCACAGCAAAACTATTTGGGCCTCCTAGACCGAATTTCAATTCATGAAGTCTGCCGAGTCGTAAATTTGATTGAGTCATTTTTCTGTCATTTAGCAGTCAGGAGGTGTGACGTGACGGGAATCATCTTAAGCAAACCTGAAGTTTTAACCCAGGGACGACCCTCCACCCTTCAGAAGGCGTCAGTAAGACGGTGAAGGTACCTGCAAAATCAAGTCAACCTTGAGGACAGGATGTCAGTGAAAACAGACGTACAAGGTTAGCAGACCTGACTTTAGTTCAGAGATTTCAACATGAAAATGTTTTATGCAATATTTACAAAGGATGTATTACAAATTACCATTGCTGGCACGTTCTCTTAAAAGAATACAACACAAATCAAAGTTTAGTGTAGTAGGTTACAGCACATTATTTTACAGGCATGGTGTTGAGCTATTCTTCATTCATTTCAAGCCTTCAGTGGTGAATTTTTATAGCCCTCAGAGAAGACTGTGCTGATGCTTGAAATGCTTTGTGAATACTGAGTTATCTCTAAAGGCATTCTTTGATCCATACTGATCCCTTCTGTAACCTTTTCTCCTTTGTTTTTTTATTGTGAAATCAGCATCTATCCAGTTTCCACACATTTCATAACACTTATCTTATTTTCTAAATATGTTGTGTTAGAAACCACCTCCCAATAGTGTCAACCTAAGACGTAGAGATGATGTGGTTTCTGTGGGACTGACTGTGAATGTGGTCATTAGACTTTAATAAATGTGGCCCCCTAAGTGAAGATAAATGGATTTATAATGTGGTTTGGAAGAGACAATTAGTAAACAAATCCATAATTGGGAAACTGATGACTTTTTTGCAAAAATATAATTTTGTAAAATTTAAATTAAATTTAATTTAAATTAAAATATTAGATGTTATTAGATATTAAAAGTTATTTTTAAAGCCTTATTTTCTTTAAACACTAGATAGCCAAGTCTTAAAATGCTTGTTTTTTAAGAGCCTCTCAGGTCTGTATACAGTATATTGTATATTGTTCTTTGAAAATTCAGTCCATAGTGTGGAACATTCACAACTGTTGCATTTATTTTTATTTTCTTAACCCCATTTATTTGCAGCTCTGCATGTCTTGGCAAGTGTTCTTCCCTGCAGATTGGCACACAGCTAATAGAAATTAGGCTAATTGAAACTCCTCATTAAGAGAATCAGTACTCCAACCTAGAAAATGCTACCCCCAGACAGCATTTCATTGTTCATGGATTTATTTTGCTCATGTCTCATTCTGAAAAGAACACAGCTTGATAGACATCTTATCACTTATCTTGTCCTGCTAAAAGAGAACCGGAAGGGAGTCTTGCCCTTTTCATCTGTGATTAGTTCTATTATGTCTGGCTATCGAGATTCTGACTCAGCTATTTTGCTTCAAAGGCCACTCTTAACACAACTCATTTCTGCTTCTCTCAGCCATCAAGGAAGGGGTTAGACAACAGGGCATCCTGCACAGACTTCAAGAAGCAGTGACATTTTCTATTGACTCCCTTAAATTACTCCCTTGGTTCTGCAGAAATTGCTGCAGAAATGTGAATGCGTTCGAACAGATTTGCCAGAATGTGACACATCGTACTCCATTGCTCCCACCTTAATCAAAGTGAATGTTAAAAAATTTGCACAGATGAAAAAGTCTGTACCTGAGACAGGTACAAGAAGGTACCTCTTCCCTAAGAAGGGGACCCTGCCCATTGGGGCTGCTATGCTCCAGTTCAGGAAGCCACGGCGCAGAAGGACAGTCTCTTTAAATCCTCAGATCCCTTACACCTAATTAATCAATTAATTTGTTCAATTTGTTAATTAAGATCCAAGTTGAAATGAAAACCTGCCCTCCAGGTTCAGAGGCAGTGATTTTCATGTACAGCAGGGACATTTTCTAGCCCTGATAAATCTCGGTTTGCAGAGATACCAGCTTTTCTCATTCCATCATTGCAGTCCTGATGTATTAAGGTGCCAAACCAACCTGATTTGCCTCAGAGTGGCCCCTGCTACACATTGAACAGAAACTCCAGGAGCAAATGGGCCTCTCTCCGACGGGAGACTAATGGATCGACTGACCAGCACGGAATTAAAACAACAGTCGCTGACCGGCCAGCCAATGAATCAATTGGCTTCTCAGACAGACAGTGCATTAGAAAAGCTGAGAGGAAAGTGTATTTTTAGCCTGTGCTCAGACTCATTAGCTGATTCAAGCTCTTTTCTGCTGCAGACTTCGAGACAGTGTTTAGGAACAGGTTGCACCTGTTCTATAATTGGTTGAAAATGCTTCGGTACACTTTAGATCTGTTCCTTCATTATGAATCAAGACCCTTTTTCCACCAAGTTTAACTCTAGATGCATGCAATGGTCCTGATCTGTCACCCTCAAGTAGTAAACAAGTCATTCTCACTTTGCGTTAGAGGGGGGGCAGTCAATCTTAGTCATTCCCTTCCATTACAGGACTACGCATCTTCAAATAAATCATTGAATTGATCCTTAATTTGTTTAAGACCCCAGAAGCTGAAGACGCCTTCAATAATAAAATATTTGCTGGAGTGAAGACTTGCAAGGGAATTGAAGTGATCAGGATTCTCTACCTGCTGTAGAGAATCAGGACATGGAGCCTGCGCAGTAGCAGTTTATTCTGTAATCATGTTGACCATTTTCTCCTTCTTTGATTTGATTAAACCTTGCCATCCTATTACACATATGCTGCACATATTTTAACGTGACCTCCACTTCTTAAAAGCTTAACAATTAATTTAAGCAGATGGTTATTTCTTGATTTGAATGAGATAACATTCCTTTACCAAATTCCATTGTTTTGAATGCTGACTATTGCCAAATGAGTGAATTACAATTCACTAAAAGTGATGTTGTGAACTAGAGAGAAGATCAGGGGTGAGCCACCTGAATGGAAAAGGGACAGGTACTATACACAGAAAACATATAAGAAATGTTTAATCATCGACTGTGAATTGGATTGATGACAGGCCTGTTGCATTGACAACTTCTTTAGTACACCACATAAAAAATGTTTTTTTTTTTAAATAAAGATTTTTTAGAAAAAGCCAAACAATGAATGTAATGCTGGTGCAAGTGAATGAGCAAGTATTAAATGTGAAGCTAACAAAAGGAATCAAAAAGCGAAATAATAACAAAAAATACAAACTGCAACTTCTGCAATGAGACTCAAACCACAAATGCTTACAATTAGCTGAAACTAATATTTGAAACAAAATGTTTAACTCCTTTAACTTTGGATAGCAATAATTATATGCTATGGATTTTTGTCATGGATCATGGATGATTCTGTATTTAATGAGAAGCTCAAATATAACTTTTTTAAGCCAAGTATCTTATTCTGATGCCAACTACAACTTGAGAACTCCACAGCTGGCAGTAAGATAAACCAATATAGGAAGAACGTGCAGCAGCTGAAACTTCAAAGGATCTGGGGAACAACTATGACAGACTCAAGTGGGTCCAGAGATAAAAACAGAATTTTGTAACAATTTCTGATTTGTCACTGTATCAATTATGCTGTGTGTTACAGTGAGAACTGGGCTGCAGTGTTCAGTAGGTCAGTGTTACAGCACTGGGCTGCAGTGTGTTCAGAAGGACAGTGCTTTTTTTTCCCGGTCACTGCAATTTAAATGGAATCGAGTAATAAAATAAGCATCAATGTAGATTCTCTTGGAAAATCTTAAACATAAATTACAGCCCAGTAGGTTATATTTTAAGTATAACACACGCAAAATGTGTACTGGGGGTTGGTCCAGTGGAGATCATGCTAATAATAGACAGCACACCAGCACAAAATGCTCTCAGGGAAAGATTTTCTCTTGTGCTGCTCCTGCCCATTCACCACCATGTTTTCAGGCAGTAACATATCCACAGCACCACCTTGTGCTAATATACACTATACTGTCAAAGAAGAAATATTATTAACAGTAGATGTTTGCCTCGTTATTTTTAATTCCCAGGATAACTGATAGCATTTACCACACAAGAGTGCTACTACAATCTGCACACTCAGATCACTCACAAGGCAGGGACCCTCACTGTACTACTTCATCACCTGAACATACTGCCGCTCGTTTGCTTTTACCCAGGAGAGAGGAAACCATTCATTTTTGTTTCCACAGTTATCTCCAAAGCCATATCTACGTATAAGAATGTAGTATTTCATGATCTCATTCAGCATGATTTAAGAGCCCATTATGCTTTAAAACACACACTTATTAACGGACACTCAAAAGCCAAGTAAAACCAAGCAGCCTTGAAATGGAGAAGGGTTCTCCTGAAACTGTACACACGCTGATTCAGAGGAACAGTGAAGTAAGACAGACTGCCTCTTTCCTGTCCTTACACGGCAGCTATATATAGTACTTTACGTTCAACCCAGTCTTGGAATGCAAACCACCACTCTCTGGCTTCAGTCTTTGAAACTGGTGACAACAGTTCAGTAAGCCCCTTATTGTGTTGTTTCTCTTTTAGTTTTCTTCAAAAAGTCTAAAGCATCCTTTGCCCAAACTCCATTTTAGAAATATAAAGATCTGATTTGCAATTTCACTCCTCTTGGTGCTGCCTCCCTGTGCAGCACAGCTCCTCTTGCAGGTCTCGGATCTCCGGCTGACGAGGGGATCTGGCATCATACACCCACACAGTGTCCATTCCCTCCCCTGTCACCTGCGCTGGTACCCACGTGGGAAACGGGAATCGGCAGGCGATGACTTTGGCGGGAGGCTGTAGTTCGCGTTGCAGTTTGTCTTCCAGCTGTGCCATCTGAGGGACAAGACACACTGTCTTTGCTTTACTGTGCAAAGGGAACATGACGGCCTTTGTACAAGGCCACACCATCAGAACGAGGATGTTTAGGATAAAATGCTTTCACACCCTCATAAAGGTCATAGCCTAACTGAACACCAGGTTCTCTGCACACTTGGTTATCTATCAGCTTTTCAATAATGGAAGCTAACAGAGACATAAGAAAGTGCTGGAAACAGGAATCCTGCAAATAAAACCCGGAAGTGATACAGGACAAAAGTTCATGGGCGTGAAGGAGTAGCACAATCCACCCTGATGTGTCAGTGGAAGAAATAAAAATGTGTCCCAACACTCTCTGCCCAATGTACTCCACCAGAGCACGCGTGTTAGCAGAAGGCAGGGAGTCAGGGTCAATAGGAGATTTAGGCTCTGGTCACTTCATGTGGTGTAGCCACACCGAAATTTAAAATGGGTTAATGTGCTGGTCGTGATGTTTTTTTTGGCAGTACACCGAGCCACCCAGCATATAAGGACTGCTTG
This sequence comes from Lepisosteus oculatus, assembly GCF_040954835.1. Classification (NCBI taxonomy): domain Eukaryota; kingdom Metazoa; phylum Chordata; class Actinopteri; order Semionotiformes; family Lepisosteidae; genus Lepisosteus; species Lepisosteus oculatus. The sequence goes on along the minus strand of NC_090701.1, from coordinate 453,512 downwards.
GAAATGAAATCACTTCCATAGGCAGGAGAACAGACCCAGGTAATTTCATTGGATTTTTGACACTGATTACAAATGTCACATGACAAATATGACCAATTTTCTGATTAACTACAGATTCACAAGGTTCAGCCAACTTCATGAACTCCTTCAGATTGTGCAGATTACTATACAAAGATGAAGCCCACGAGTATATTGTGGAACTTGATTTTCTCAGAATTCTCTCTCACATCTGGGACTGCTGCCAGAGCCTATGGTTAATTGATTAATTAATTGAGAGCCAGCTCCATTTAGATAAGGAAAGTAAAGATTACTCCAAAACTGCCCTTATCTCCCTCCATCATCGAGGACCTGATAGCTGGAATTCTTCCTGTAGTACTGTTACTAAGAAAGCAGGCCAAGTATATTACTGAATAAAAATAAGCCTCCTTTTTTGGTGTCAAATTACTACTTAGTCTGAATCAGAATGAGAAAGATTATAAATGATATAGCACGGAGGCACAGAGGGGCAGTTTTTAATGTGATTTGTTTTTTAAATTTAGGCAAAGACTTCAATGTTTTGCTCCACTTTATGATTTCAAGTGATCAACCATATATTTGATCTTTTCATTTTCTTCTAAGAATGAGCCTGCACACAAATCTGCTAATAATCCTGTATCCAAGACATTCAATTTAATCTCTCTCATTTCAAGGCCCTGAGGTGGATGTGTTTACACACAAAAGAACGCCTCGACACAAGCATACAAATGAAAACTGCTCCTCGTTTAATTTTTAAGGGATTACAGTATTTGCCCAGTCAAGACATTTTTTTATGATTAAGTACATTTTACAACTAGTGTGCAAATGACAATGTCAGCAATCTAATTTAAACTATGCACAAATCCATACAGAGTTTTCTTTAGAAAATATTATAGCAATATAACATAAAAAAATACAGAAGTTTGGAATTTGTTTAAAAGAAAACAGTCCTGGACAAACTTTTGAATTGAAAGTTGGTGAAGAATCAAAACCTACCATCTGAGGGACTCCAAAGATGACGACATTGCTGTATTGAGAGAAGCTGACCTAAAGAAAAATAAAAACAATTCATGAAATAACTGGAATCCACTGAGTATCTCTAAAGACTACCATTTCCTTTCCACCAAGATTTTCTTTTTTATTCATTATCCTGCTGCACATTTCCTTTGATTAAACTACTAGATTAAACTGGCCTCCAACAAGACTGGCTCAACAGCACAGTCCTGTCGAACACTCAAACCTTCTTATTATTATCCCCATGGAGTGCAAGACAATAATACAACGTAACAAAAGGAAAGAGGTCGGGACAAACAACAACTCAGGAACATATCCCACTAGAACTCCAACAAAACACACAGAATTATCTTACACCATTCAAAAGTGAAATTGCAGACAGGATAGGCAAATTCCTAGACCTTTAACAGTTACACCCTGGGGTACACAGGCATCTCCCAGGTGAGCGTACTGTAAAATCCAAGAGGAGTTGCTGTGCCACACACTTCCACATTGCTGTTGGCCTTTTTTACAGGCCTCTGTTTGGGGAGGTCAGGTGGAATAATCTGATTTACCCCAATGATTTCAATGCTTATGTTCACCACTGTCCCCAAACTATTACAATGTGCACTATGGATCTTTCCAAACCAAAAGTTTAAACTGTACATTAACAAACTTTTAGTTGAAGATTAATAGAAAGTTGTAGAGAAGTTACAAAACATTCTCTGTTGGGCTTTTTCTTAGAAATGGTCTCCTAACATCTGTCTTATCTTAAATTCCTTATCTAGACCCAGTCAAAACACTCGTAATTGTTGATGTGAAGACCAAACACTGGTACAGCACAGATACACATCTCCACTTCACTGTATGACTCAGGAGAAAATCACAGCATGAAAGTAAAACCAAGGTACAAACAGAAATGTTCTTAATCAAACAATATATTACCCTAAATGAAAACACACTGTGGAAAAAAACCTGAAAACACATAATGAAAATGATGCAATCTATTCAGCAAACACTTTAAGAGTCTTACCGAGAATTTTGACTTTAATAATGACTGACTAAAGGTTCACCGATACAAACGACTAAAAAATGTATAACGTGTAAATGGGTGAAGGTATATACCCTGTCATGCAAAACCAGTTTCTTGAAACACAAAGAATGTGTTGGTTCAAATGTGTATTTTTAAACTCCAAACTGAAAAAAGTTCTGAACTATGAAACAGCACCATTATCAGTGTGTATTCTGTCAGTTTTAAATGTAATTGATATCCAATATATTTTTCCCAAAACCTCTATGGAAAATAAGAGAAGAAGAAAGCAAGACTTTAAGCTCATCTCCTGATGGAGTAGAAGGCACTATTCTCTGTTTCTTCTACTAGCGTCACAGAAGCGCTGGCACAGAGTTTGGCTTTTCATGCACAGGGCAACATCACGTTATTGGCCTGCAAATAACACTCATCCTTTACTGGCCAATCGGCCAGCCCAAAACATGTTTCCATGGCTACCCGTACACTGCTGCCGGGCGACGAAGATCCATCTTAAATCAATGAAACTCCAGACGCAAATGCAATGCCCTGAAAATTAGTGTCGCACAGGATGTTAACACCTCTTTTCGATCTAGTGAATGGCAAATACACATTTACTAAAAACAGCAACCTTTTTGTTGAAGGACAAAGACTCAGCTGCTTATCTTTTCTTCAACTGCTTCTTGAAGAACCTGAGTTCTTCAATTTGAGAAACTGAGACAGCTTGGAGTTGTGTTGCTATATTCTGTTCTCAAATCTTCCCATCACTTTATCACAATGCACATAATGAGTCTCACTTATAAAGGTGCCTTGATAATTAGGGTTTTATGGACAGTAAAATATAAAACCTATATTAATGCAAGAAAACACTTTCTGCCACAATAGACACAGATCTAAAAGCTGATTTCACAAGACTGCCATGTACAGTGCACCTTTGTGGAAACAAAACTAAACTGAATCTTTCTCTCATATGATTATGAAATAGTATCCACACCTGTAAAAATGTAATTTAATCTGCACCATCTGAAATATGCCTTCCTTTCCTAAAATACTGAATGCAAAGATATCACAAGATTAGATGGGGTGCAGATGACAGTACTGTAATGAAACATGAAAACGATTAATGCTGCTCAGATCTGAGTGAACAAGCACAAGCTGGTGAATTGGCTCCCCCTGCTGGTACATTACCGCATTGCGTTCTCCCAAACAAACTTGAAATATTATCCGCCTACAGTAACACTCGCAGCCACCCGCTGTTCGACCGTTCAATCGGATTCAGAATGTAAAAAATGACAATTAGCTTCCTAAAGACTATAATAATATTAACATTTCTGTACAAAACTCTTAGACATGTCAGATACCACCAGATACAATGTAACACAATGTGAATGTGAATTATGGTTGTTAAAAATTCACTCCAAATCTCTACTAGTATTTTGTAGTATAATAAAACTGCTGATATTAACATACCTCAATTGGGCAACATTAAAACAGTTGTCGCTTATTTTTTTATTCATATTGATCAGAAACACTAAAAACCTCATTACCTCATCTCAAGATAAGAAATATGCTGACTGCCTGTCCAATGTTCCTCATCCAAAAGACCGTAATGTGCATGGAAACGTACAGATCAGGAGTAACAACTAGCTTAAAACCAAATGGCTTGAATCTCAGTAAAAGCTCAGCACAGAATGGTTTCTGGATAAAGAATGAGAAAACTGAATAAAAGGAGTCGAAGCAGTGTGCAGGTCATACCATATGTTTCATGGATGTTGTTACAATATTAAATTAAAATTAATTATCAAATTAAAATTACTACCCCCAGATCTTAATGATATCCACTTATAAGTTACAAAAAACTTCCTTCTCTGACTATATGCACTTGTTAATGATACTTCTTCTGTGTTTACACTCATCTGTGTAAGCAAGGGGTATTGGGGACGTTCTGGTAAAGCATTTAAGACGAAGGGGAGGGTACCAACACTTACATCTCAATGCCAGATGGACCAGATGAACAGGAATACAGAAAAAGAATCATATCTGCAGCATTCATGAAATAAACTAAACACGGGAGGAGAGGCTGTTGTTGTTTTTTGTTGTTTTAAATCAGTAAAGCGGGTCACAACGGGAAAGTAGCATTTCGACTCGCTTTACAACACAAAAACGCAAACCCAGTACCCAGAGGGGTCAGGAAAGTATCAAAAACCACAACGAAATAACAGACCAGCAGAGGCCAGCAGTCAAACATCGACTACAGGCACACCCAAAAGCAACTACAAAAACTAGTAATCCGATCAGCTAGTGAGGAAGGGGTTTCCAATCTGGAGAGAAACCTCAGTTTCTGTGCAGCGAGGCGATACCTTCCACAGGTCGGAGATGTAGAAGTCGGTGTGGCGATGGACGCCCTCCCTCCATGCGCGGTACCTGGAGTACCACACCAGCCAGGGGTTCAGCTCCAAGCCCACCGCCCGGAATCCCCTCTTCGCCGCCGCGATGACCTGCGGAGAGGACACGGTCACAAGCTCATTCTCCACAACACTCCGCTTATTAAGCCACCGCTTATTAAACACCGGCTAGCGCTCAGGGACCAGGGTCCCAGTCGTGCGTTTCTGCGCATTGTCACGTTTTGTGTTTTATAGCTCCGCCCAACAGAGCCCCATCGTTTCCGACAGCAGGCGTCTGGGGCGGGTGTCTTTTTCTACAAAGTTCATGAAACTGTCATTCGTTTTGCGTTAAGGCACGCAGTTTCCTAGCGTGTCTCTAGTTCTTATGAACTCCTGGAAAAGCCTAAAGTGGAGCTACAGTATACCCCATCGGACCACGAGCATCTGTGAGGGGGAAGGTCGTGTGGTGACCGGAGTTATCGCTACTTACGATCCGTCCATCCCCGCTTCCGATGTCGACCAGCGACCCGGTCCGCGTCTGCAGCGCCTTTAGCACGTTTTCCACCTGGGCTGGGGTCGCGGGTACGAAGGGTAGACAAACCTTTCTGAGGGCCGGGGCGACAAACGGGGTGGCCACTGCGTAAAGAGCGACCAGAGACCCCCCAAGAAGCCCGGTCGCCCACAGCCCCCAGGATGGCCTGTTAGAGTTAGCGGCACCGCCGGGCCGAGAGGTTTCGGACCCGGGACCCGCGTCTGGCTTCAGCTCCGACATAAGGGCATGGTGCACACCAGTGCACTGCAACAGTCAAAGACAACACAACTAGCGAGTGTCACCAATAACTCCCTGAACGCGTTAAACAACAGTTAGTTTATGACGTAATAAATTCCCCACGCACAAAAACGATAAGCATTAAAAGCACAGCGTTCGGATTTCAATGATTTTGAAAATTAAAGTCGGTACTTTTATAGGTCACTGCAGAGAACCACATGTCCCGTCCTCCCTCGCCCCCTCCCCCTTGTACAGCACCGAAACCTGTCCGACTTTCCGCAGACCCGTCGTTAATGTTTCCGAATTTAAAAAGTGATCAGGTAGAAGTTAATTTCATCAGACGGGCCTAAGTACTATTATAATTACTTTATTTAAAAAAAAAACAAAAACTAATTTAAATAGTACTAGTACTATTTAAAAATGTACCTCAGTCGAGTTAAAAACAGCAAGTGCGACGTATACTTAAATATTTGGCAAGAACTCCAAAAATGTAAAAATTTCATTTTTAACTTGTGAAATATTGAAATCATGCTAAACAAGAGTGTCCTAATGTAAAAAAAGTTAACAACATGCAATATAATTTGCTGTTTTTATGGTAAAAATAAACGATTAATTAATCAATCAATTAATTAAATTAATTTTTAATCGTGATTTTTTTCTATATTGCCTAATATGGAAATCTGCTTTTTTATAGATTACGTTAATTTTAATATCTCAGCTTTAGCCTAGTGGACTTTCGTGTAGTATACTGATAAAGGCAAACATGAGGAAGATCGATATTCAAGAAAATGAGACTACATGGACAAATCAATATATTTTGCGAAACATTTAAGTAACACAACATTTTTTTATTTTTATAATAGAAACACTAAACAAACATAATACACATTTTGCGTTTTGTATTTGTTGACGTTAATTCTCCTTTAATTCAAATCATACAAATAGATGTTTGAAAATGTTTAATTGATTAAATTCACAACAATATGCTGCATGCTACTGTACATTTCATTTACCAAGGATCTCAAAGTAAAAAAAAAACAATACTCCAGTAATATACTCCACCACAGGAACCGGTAAAGGTTTATTCCCTGCTGAGAGGCAAAGAAAAGAGGCACAAGGTGTCGGCGGTGGTGCTTCTTCAGGTGAGGTAACTGCGGGTACTCCATCTGAGCTCAGGTGCCCAGACTGCCCACGTTCTCAACACGCGTGGGAAGACCCTATTCTTACACACCGCTTAGAACAGGATGATTCATGATTTAGAATGAACACCCTTAGATATTTATCGTGCTATAACACGTATTCAGTTGACGATGGGTCTATAGTTAAACTGCGGGGGGCTTACGAAGTCCCCCACATACAGAAATGTTTGACTACGCTTAATCAAAGTATCGCATGTATGAACATCTCAGTCCGAGCATCATTCTTAATAAGAGTAATAGAGACACCGCTCCCTCAGCCTATAGAGAGCCGAGACACACCGCAGCAGTACCCAGCTCCTTAGGCAAAAGAGTAACAATCTCTCTGTACCCGTCCGTTTCTTGGCTAACTTTCCTGGAGCCCCCCGCCCCGAGCCTGAGACCCTTGCGGGTGCCGGAGAGGTCACACTTTGGCGCACTCTCGCCACGGGGGCCGGTCTGGATCACTTCTCGGGCTCCTTTGCTCTCCTTCGGGACCTGGGCCGGTCCGGCGAGGCCGCGCCGGCGTTGTCTCCGCCTTTCTGCGGCCGGGGCCCGTGGACGAGGCCGCTGGCCAGTCGGTGCTGCCGGTGGAGAAGATCGCCCATCCTGCGCAGCTCCTGCGCGCACTCCCGGACGGGCCCCTCGCCTGGAGCAGCCAAGGGAAACACATCAACACCTTCGCACAACCGCCCTTGGTCTCAAAGCAGCGGCATCGGTAACGACAAGAGCGGGTCTGTGCGCTCAAGGGCCCCCTACAGCAGCTGCAAATCCCACCTGAAGAACAGAAGACTTACTTTTTGCCATTCCTTGGAGAAAATCCTCTAGATTCAGACGCAGCGCTCCGACTTGTAAATCCTGTTCCTTTCGTGGACAGACTGTGCCATTCGGTTGTTATAAACCTTGATGTGCTGGGAACCACTTTCTGTTTCGGTTTCCACGCCTCGGCTGCGGCCGGGTTGTGAATTCCCAGGCGCCTTGTGATCGGACGTCATTGCACCGTCTCCGATCACATTGCTGCACCTGTGTGCAAACCTGTGACATGTTCACGGCCACGGTAAAAAACCGCAGTCGCACGAAACAGGAATGGAATGAAATACGCCTAAGAAAGTGTTTCACAAGATTGTAGTTTACAGGACAAATGTTTTTTTTTAGAGAAGAGAAATTCATAAGCCAGTTTCCAACACACTCAATTTACATCAAAGTATAATCAGAACACAAGTAGTTACCAGCTATCTACATTACATAGCCCAGGTGCGAATACGCTGTGGTTTTGGCGAACAGACATGACTTGTTTGCTGTTGGTGTATGTGCGCAGTCACACTATGCTCACCAGGTGGCAGTAAATATTCACAAGCCAAAAATGGCAAATGACGCAGGATGTTTTTTTATGTCTGCCTGGATATTTCCTCCTAAATTTACATGTATCAGATATTTTCACAAACCCCACGGTTGTCCTCACAAACAAACCAGTAGTGCTGGCATTAGCTTGATGTGAAATAGCGTTACTTCCAGATTCTCTTTTTTGCTCAGTTTTACTTGAGTGTCACAGATACATGTACTGCATGACTTTTTGTGGATTTATAACGAACAGCAAGGTTGTCTCCCTGGCGTATGCTGACAAAATTTAGTTTTGTAATTATTTATAGCAATTGTGAACAGTTATACAGACGATATACTGGTCAAATTTTAAAAGCTATAAAACTTTATTTTTTCTATTATTTTACATAATAGGACAATAATGCAATTTACAAATTAAAGTTCATACAAGTGAGTTTGGGATTGTCTGTACACATCCTTTAGCAAGATACAATATTTAGAGAAATATAACATTTTTGGTTACTCTATAGTTTTAAGCCTTTCAAAGCACCCGTCTCGTGACATTCTCCTAAAACCCCCAGTTAAACCCATGAAATGTGAAACAGCATCAAGACATTTAGAAACAAAGAATAAAACTGAAAATAATGTCATTCTGTTCTCTTTAAAAAGTAAAACTGATATTCGACACTTCTGTAACAAGCACAATCAGGAAATAACCATCACTAAGGAAAGCTAATCAACTAAGCACGTCAGTGCACTCTGTTCAGACGGTCACTCCAGGACGTCCGGGCAACTCGGCACAATTTCAGTGCACAGGAAAAAAAAGAAACCTTATCATGAAAACTGCTAGAAAACTCACACACCAACCATGTTCACCGATTCCAAAATCAATTCCAGTAACTTTACAAAAACAGGTACCTTTCCACGAGCTAAAGTGATTTTACAGCAAAAGCAAGAGTCATTTCCCTTTGAACATGTTAACATATGAACAATTCATATTCAGAGTCACATTAAAGTTGAATGTCAAGTAGCCTCCCCATCACAGAACTCATCACATTGAGAGCACCACTAATAAAGCACAATGTTTTTCTAATACAGGTTAATAATGGCACCGGTTAAGGTGTGTATACTGGTAGGTAACTAGGTCACTAGTTACTTCCAGCAACCACTTCTGTTATTAATATGAAACAGCGGACTGTGGGTTGTTCCTTAAATTTGTGCTTGAAAACTACTGGGCAGGAGGAGACAGGCTGGAACCTGGCCACTAATTTTATAGAATGCATCCACAGACATTGGGGGAAAAAAAAAATCAAGCAAAAAAAAAAGTGGTTGAAAAGCAACAGCAGCAGCAAGAAAATGGGTCACTTCAACAACAGATCAGTCTACAATCAGTTATATGCAGCAAAATATTTTACAAAAATAAACGTTGACAAAGGCTTGGAAACTGTGAGTCACAAGCTGTTAATATTTCTTTTGAAAGAAAGAAGGAAAAACAGCTCATAGCCGAGAAAACTGCAAAGACAGTCAATAGTTCTGTCCTTATTTCCTGCTGCTATTGCATTGAACACCGAGATGCAATGTCACGGACTCCTGCTTCTTCACAGTCCACAGAAGCGACTGGGGCTCTTTTGCTGAAGTCCGCAAACCTGGGCACGCTCCCTTCATCGCAGAGAGGAAGAAGATGGCACCGAACGGAGCCTGCCTCAGTGTACTCTTCGGCAAGAGGGCAACGTCGCTGTTTTGAGCCTGCGCAGTAGAGACGATGCCACCTCAGGCCCCAGGGTGAGCGTCCCGGCCTAGTTCTGGGAGTCCGGGATGGGGGTACTGCACTCCGCCCGGGGCCCCGCCAGCGCCGGGCCGTCCTGCTGCGGGGTACCGCTGGCCAGGCTGGGGGTGTACGGGGGAGGCGCGTCGCTGAGGCTGCCGGTGTCCCAGCCCTCCGGCAGGGCAATGACCTGGGCGTCCGTGATGGCCTCCCCTTGGGCATATTCGCTGTACGGTGGAGGTTTCAGGTCGTCGGCTGCGGGAGAGAAAGCACAGGCAGTATCATAGGACGCAGCAAAACCCCTCAGTTCGCTCACCTGGAAGAGCCACGGACCACGGAGGGCAGCTTTCAAAAACCGGGCCTGCAGGAAACGTTCAAGTCCCGGATGAAACTGGAGTTACACAAGTATGCAGTAACTGCATTATGCAACTGAAAACAAAAAAGGTTAATACTTCCACCTTATCCACACAGTTGTCACTCGTGCCCTCTGGGTTGTGCTTCATTGTTTAATCCGAAGAAATCTTTGTGGGTTTACACTGTCTCAGGATTTTGAATGCTTTTATCACTATCACATCTTCTCTATTCAAGTCTAAAAAGGTTCAATTCCTTCAGCTTGCCAGCAAAGGACATTCCCTACATGGTATGCACGGCCTGGAATGACTCCAGCGCAGCCATAGTTTTTCTATAATGTGGGGCCCACAATTACACAAAATATTCAAAGACCTTAAAGTTTTATCATCCATTGATTTAAACTGTATGCTTTTAACTATATGTACACACACACACGTGAACAATATGCAAATGACAAACATTAATACCCAACTCTTCTTCATATGTTGTTTCTTCTAGCTTAGTTTCTCATTCTGTACTTCAAAATTTTGCTTTTGCTACTTACGTGCAATACCCTACACTGACCTGCATCCGTTAGATGTTGGCTAAGTCGTGAGTTTTATTTAAGTCTGTTTAAATTTGATTTGCAGCTACTACAGTTTTTGCTAGTACTTCTAATTCAGTGTCTGCAAACTTAACTAGTTTAGTAACTATTCTGGAATTTAAATCGTGTATTAATTATGAAGAGCAGTGGTCTTAGTACAAATCCCTGCGGTAGTTCACTAATTACATCATCCCAGTTTGTGTATTCAATCTTATCTATACTCATAGATGAAAAACCTATGTCAAAGTTTCTGACTTGGTGTTGTCTTTGACTTAATTACTATTTAGCTGTTACTCTATGAAAAGGAAAAGGCCTTATTTTATAAAACAACAAATGTAGGACATGCTTTAGATCTCATCATTTATAATGTATACATCATATTTAGTAAAATAATAACTTTTTTTTATCTGAACATTCAACAATAACTTATAATCCTATTAAATACAGTATTCTGCTTTCTGCCTTTCTTCTCTCCAGTCATGTGATGACTCAGGTTTTGCACACATCCATAAAATGTGATTTCTCAGTTCCCTTTGTGTTGCCGACACGGATGGTGAGAATTTAAGAGCTTCACACTACACTGGCAATCAAATCGCAACATTATCATTTTTAGTTCAAAATAGCATGTGAGAAGCACATGCTGGCTTTCGTTTAAATCTTACTGTAACACAATACAGTCCTTTAGTACTGCAACATTCTTATTACAATCCTGCTTATAATACAACATATACAACTGTACAGAACAGGCAGAGATGATGGGTGGTAGTGTGATTGCAGAAGTATTTGGAATGAAAAAATTAAAATGCCTCAAGCATGTAAAATAATGACTCAAACCTCCATCAGTACCAGATACACACCAAACAGATCCTACTGCAGGGCTGAAAATAGCCACTTCCTGATAAAGACACCCAAGGACACCACACCAGTAATACCAGGGGAGGCTGACTTCTCCAGAGACAGCACCATGGTTGTGCATTTACAAGTCACAGACAAACCAGTACAACTGCAAACTGAATAATTCCACTGGCTTAGACATGGAGTTTAAAGAGGGGAAAAAAAACCAAAAGGCCCTTTGTGATAATGTTTCATTGTATGACACACAGGACAACTTAATCTAGCACATGCCCCAACAGCAATTCAGAGACTCCTCAAGTCTGTGTCCTTGTGCAATGAAGGACTACAGATAATAGAGGTTTGCGCATTAAACACATGGAGATAGTGTTAGTCATCGTAGGTGACGGATTTCTAAATATGTTCCACACAGCATTATTTATAATCCATCCGAAGATGTGTAGAGAGAAATCGAACCTCTCCATGTTCAAACCAAAACCAAAGATATTTTTTATTTATGCCTTGATTTTTCCTGCTATAAATGTGAAAGTCTGACTTCAGTTCTTATCCTTGTTGTCGCTGGCGTCTCAGACTTGGACTTTGCTTTTGTGCTGCATACGTTTTGCCCTCTTGTGTCTTCGCTTGGTGAAATGTGCCAGTGTGGAGCTCACCAGTTCACTGCAGGTATTTTAACAACCAGGCACGTGGGACTCGTGGTAGATGCTAATTTCTTAAATTCCCTTGGGAAGGAATTGCGTAACTGCTACTTCTAAAAACTGCCCATCTACCGCCAGTGAAACATCTTCCTATGACTAGTCCCATTACACCACCGTTTTTTGATGTAAGCTCTATTGGTTTTAATAACTGGGGACCATTAACTGCTCTGTTAAATGGTCTTGCACTTTGTGAACTTCTGTTCTCTGTGCTTTCTGTTGCCTTCAGGTCTGTCCCTTGTTAAGAGAAACAGCAAAGCCCAAGCAGCTTCCTCTACACCGTGGCTCTCGCCCGCACTGGCCGAGAAGCGGCCATCAGCTGGTTCTGCAGCATATTGTGGCCGTCTGCTTTATCAGAAATTATTTATTTAACAATGCTGCTCGGGCAGGCTGATACAGAGATTACTTCATTCTTTACATCCGCCAGACATTATGGAAGAAACGGGATCTCATAAGCACAACAGGACTGGGATGGGAGGCCTCCATGGAAAACCAGATCACCGCTGTAAGTGATACTGGTGAACCTGTAGGTGGTGCTCTTCCCCCTGGACCAGAGTTTCCCATCCCTGTACTGACCAAGCTCAGACACGGTTAACCGCTAAGACCTGATAACATCAAGCCAAAAGGTGGAAGCACTGCTGTCAATGTGCTTTCTGCATTTCAGAAAACATGAACACTGCGCTTATTGGTTTAAGTCCAGCATTCATAAAAGGTCAAGGCACTACATGTTCCAATAGGAAGCACAGCCCTGCGCCCCATCAAACAGTCAGAAAGAGATGGCAGGCTGTCAAGAGCAAGGAATGCAGAAAGCACGGAGGTCTCTTACTTCCAGAAACGGCCTCGTACGGAGGAGGCACGTCCAGATGACTGTATGAGGGAGCTGGAGGCAGGGATCCAGAAGGCTCGCCAACAGAGCTGTCATCCTGGACGCCGTACCAGCTGGGCCAGACGGACGTCTGTGCAGCAATTGGAAGAATAAAGGAGGAAAGAATCAGTCAGAGTTTAACTCCCACAGTCGCATCACACATGCTCGAACCGGCATGCTGCGCCAGAGCCGGACTGGTTCGGACACTTCCAGCTTTCCCGGTCCGGGGCCAAGTCCGAGACCGATTATCGTTCTTGTTTTATTTGCATCAACTTGACCTGAAGAAACCTGTAGGGAAAGAGTGCAAAAAAAAATATTGCCTACCCTTGAACACTGACTTTACATTCATGTTAAAGCAGTCCAATCCTAAAAACTCAACTCAAAAAAGTGTGCGAATCAAGGCTGGTGAAACATCATGAGGTATTTTTCGTCGGAGGAGGCCACAGCCAGGCCCTGAGTCAGTCCTGTTTAGCATGACTAGAGTCACCAGTAGCACCTTTGTTCAGTAAGACGCTGGGCAGCATCCTTAGGAGTCTCAGCAGCTCGTTCCCTGGTACCTGTCAGCCTGACATTCTAACCAGCTGGGTCGTGAGCTCATTAACGTGTATAAACAGCTGGATGGTTCATAAACAATTACTGGCAATCCACAGGGAATTCCAGGCCTGTACTGCTCATCATCACAACAGGAAATGAACAGAAATGGAGTTTACCAGGTATTGTTTTTTTGTCATTTTAAATGTTATTTATACATTTGTATCGCAGAATGGACTTTTGCTAGATTACTTTGTTGTTCATGATTTGTGGTATGACATATCACATGCTGTCTCCAATGAACAATAGTTTAATTTGACTTGGGACAGTTTTAACTTCTATATTTTTTCTTAATGCTTTAAAACTTATTGTTAAATACTATAAAACTATAAATAAAAAACTAATTTTTCTTTAACAAAAGCATCAAACTTCAAACTTCTGAATACTAGAAACCACAATTACAGTACCTTACAATGTTTTTTTTCCTTAAACTTAAAGCTTTTTTAATGAGCCGTTGTTTTACAGCCGACTTGGAGCCCTGCTAATCTTTCATTGCTCTTGAACATCTAACTGTCGGTGCCTGGAACTGGCGAGTGTAAATCTCACTGCACAGCAGTAAGAAAGCAGAGGCACTTTCATCAAGAAGCACCATTCTGAACTTTGTCACCTGCAGGATGTTTGCTTCACATTTCTAAAACTTGCACAAAAGAAAATGTAAATCTATTATTACATGGGTATTCCTGTAAGTTAAAATAAAAAAAACTATAATTAATGAAGGAGTTGAAAGCTTACTTTTACCAACTTATTCTGAGTAAACTATCTTCTAGCATCTTGTTACCCCACTGGAATTGTGCTAAACCTTCATGAGATAAATATTAAGATTAAGATCACTACTCATTCCCTCTCAGTGCTATGAGGGAGACAGAATGCTGGATAAATGGACCCAACACTACAGTATTAACAACAATGACCCAGTATAGCTGATCAACACACTACCAGGGGAGCTGGGGTTTAATTGGTATGAGATCACTGCCAGGGTGCGAGTGTATGCACTGCCTGCTGTGAGCCAGGCCAGGCCCCTGGGGAGCGCTGGGACAGGGCACTTGGTGCCGCTGGCCGGACGGGAAGGGACACTCACACTCTGCCGCTCGCACATCTGGTGCAGGTAGGCCCGGCCCCCGACGATGACGATCTGAGCGTTGCGGGGGTTGCTGAGGTAAGCGTGCAGCTGGCGCTGCCGGGAGCGGTACCAGCACACGTAGAAGAAGATCTTGATGATGATGAAAATGATCACAATTCTAGGTGCAGAAAAAGAGTTATTCAGGGAACGCCATGAAAGCTCTCCTGTATTACCGAAACTTAAAAAAAGAAAGATGAAGTCCTGCAGTGTGATACAATGGAATAACCTTGTTCAACATACCGTGAGCGCCGTCTTCTGCTCGCTGCATAATCAGCGGCATCAGAGCGACTCGCTGTGTTGATGGGTGCACTACGTACCATAACAGATCTGCACATTGAACAAAACTGGAACCTTCTCACCTCGCTTCCCAATATGACATATGACTGTTCGATTGAATCCACATTCCAGTGTGAGCCCATTTCGTGAAAAAACTCAACAACACAGCAATCGAAAGGAGAAACAAGATTTGTACAACAAGAAGAGAGAGTATCTGTGGAGACCTGGGGTCACTGGACACAGGAAGAGAAAGCTCAAGCTGCTGGCTAGTGTGGGAAACTGGCTCTCTGTGGCTGCTGTGTCTCACGAAAGTGGGTCCACTCCTGTATGCAAAACAGCTGGCCATCCCTTGGGATCTACAGCACTAGTTAAACAAAAGGGATTGTTATACTTACATGTACCAGTACAGCTCCATTCTAGGCTTAGTTGTGATGTGTTCTCATTACGTACTTATGCTAGAAGATAAAAAAATGAAAAAAATATGCGATAATGATTTGTTCATCACAACTGACAGATTAAAGGCAGGAAAAAAAAAAACTACTGGGACCTGCCAAAAACCACACGGAGAAGCCATACCCAGACTCCTTCGGCCTCTCTGCATTTATAGCTTGCCATTACTCATTTGTTTTTCATCCAAACAATTTTGCACTTTGAAATGTTCATGAATTGTGGAAGGAAAGAAGTTGTCCGGAGAATGCTGTGAAAAGCAATATTCGTAATTAGCCAGTTCTATAAAAAGTCAATGAAAAATGAGTCATGTTAATCCATGAGAAGGTTTCACTGTTCCTCATCACTTTCATCATTGACAAAGTGACAAAAAATAGCGTTATTGTTTGCTGGTTAGGTTGTTTGACAACATTAACTCCATTAAGTTTCCATTAAGCTCAACTAATGCAGTACAAAAGTCACTTTCCTTTAGCAGCACATATTAAAACAAATTTTACAAGGGTTTGCAAGATCAACACTGTTTATCATTAAACACTGAACTACTGTGCCCTTAAAGATTTAAGTCTTAAATATTAAATTAACTTGCGAATGTAGTTAAGCTCTTCATCAGGCCATCAGTGCAAAATTTGAATTATGATTTATCAACTGTACTGAACATCATAATATTCTTGCACATTTTAGGCTATTAATTGTAAGAAAACCTCAAAACACTGGACCATATTACTAAAGGAAAGGAATTGTACTGGATTTTGCTTTACATTTAGATGAATGAGAGAGGTTCTTTTTTAAAGAGTACAGATCATCTGACACGTGAGCCACTCTGGTGTATATACAGTATATAGATGACACTGCATTTTTTCTGTTTCAGGCAAATCACCCACTCAAACACAAATGCAACTACTAGCCCGTTGTTAGTCGCCCATTCCTTTCTGTATAAACCCTCTTAAACGATAAAGACCACAACTTCCCCGTCAGGTCAGAGAGTGTGGTCTTAATTGTGTTGTAATCTTCTGAACAGCAAACCTGAGCTAGCACAGCCTTGTTTCCTACACTGCGTTAAGGGCCGTGTCCCTTACTTTAGAGGGATCCTTAGGCAGCTAGGGACTCTAGACAAGCCTGTCTATTCCCTTCTTAACACGTCTCAGTGAGGTCAGCATATCTTCAGGGAACCTGATAACACACCACAAACAACAGTCTTGACAAAACAAATCTGTAATAGAACAGCCAGGCAAACAGAACCCAGCCTATCCATGTCTTCGAAGTCATATGATGTTGGCTATATCACACTGTTTTGGAATAAACATGAGAAATGATTTGGGAAGACTAACACTGAAAGTAGGCAAGCCTTACAGCCAACAGAAGCCCCTGCATAAAACTAATTCATTCAGGCATTTAAATTGTCAGGTTCAGTTTGACCAAAGCATCATGCTACCCCCATTTAATCTACAATCAGATAATACTTTTAAGAATGGAAACCACAGATATGCATGAGATTTCACTAACTTTGAAATTTTTAATCAAAAATACTCATTCTCTTAATATTAATAATAATAGACAATTATGCAATACGGGTCATAATGGGGTTATACTAGAAAAACTCCCATGAAGCAAACAAGCTAATATTTTGAAAAAACTATATCATTGATAAGTGCACCTTCCCATTTTGTACACTGTCCTCACCTCTCTTCTGTTACAGCTCATTGCACCAAGCCTGGATGTGGCTAAGGAGCAATCCAAGATACTCAAGTCCAAGACAGACAACTCAAACTACCAAGAAATTATACTTCCATTTTGAATTGAAGACGTACACGAGGTCATGAAATAATTAGAGTATATACAGGATAGCTTAGAAGTTATTAAAATGGGACACCAAAATACAGACAAAAAATATGTTGTCGCTCACAAAAAGCTAGAAAAGGGATGCTGGAATACAGGAATATATAACACAACAGTCTGAAAAGCAAGACTGAGGAATCCAAAGAACTCAAAACCCCAGGGTAGCATCCAGGTTTAAGACAAGGAAAACTGAAGTAGAACCATCACCAGCCTGGAGTAAAATATGATGTTTGTTTCCCAGCATTATAAAGAGAAAGATGCTTTTATGTTGTCAAATGGCCTGTGCCAGGGGCTCCAACAAAATATCAACTAGGGACTGAGTGGTGGCTCTGTGGCTAAGGATCTGCACCTGTGCCTTGAAGGTTGCCGGTTCAAATTCCACGGCAGGCAGAGGAATCCTACTCCGTTGGGCCACTGAGCAAGGCCCTTCACCCCAGCTGCTCCAGGGGTGCTGTACAATGTCTGATACTGCGCTCTGACTCCAAGCTTCTCTTCCTGTCTGTGTGTCTCATGGAGAGCAAGCTGGGGTATGTGAAAAGACAAATTCCTAATGCAAGAAATTGTATGTGGCTAATAAAGTGATCTCTCTCTAACTAGGAAACCCTACCAAGCATCACAGAGGTTAATATGCTGTCCAAAAAGGTGGAAGATGAGAAAACGGAGTGTGGCATCATGCAGGGGGGGCGTGTTCAGTGTGGAGGCGGAGCCCTGGATTAGCAACCACAGCTGCCCTGGCTGATTAATAATAATAAAAAAAACTTTATTTTATATAGCACCTTTAAAGGTGGCTTCTCAAAGCGCTTAAGGACGAACCGCAGCTGTGGGCCCCTTTAAGACTCACTGAGCTCTTTAAGAGCAGATTTTCCCCGCAAGGGGAGAACCTTCCAGCGACTGTCCCGCAGGGGGATTGAGACCGAGCATAAGGCAATCGGTTTTCTTTCATTTTTTTTTTCTCGCCTGTCCTGCTGTGTATCTCCACGGGGCAGGTTGCACGTTTTTCTCCCCCCCCCACCCCTTTTGTTTTTATTTCATTTTTCGCTAATCTCACATCCTTCGCCCTCTCAGACGGGGCGTTGACTTTGACCAGCGCTCGCCATGACGAAACACAATTGAGCAGAGTGACGTCATACGAGAGCAATCTCTTCCCGGGCCCTCTGCTGCGCTGCTGTTTGTCGATGGGAGTGCACCTCTCATCACTGCACAAGCTACAGAATGTCTCTGTCCTTCCACAGAGCTCCAAGAGTGTTCCTCCTCTACGGTCATCAGAAACTCCAAATGCAGTGGAAAACCAAACCCAAGCACAGGTCATTCAGAGCAGCTCATTTCCTCATGACAGATGTGCATCTTCCTTTCTTAAACTGCATGATAGGCTTCGCTTTTTTTGAGAATTATTTCCGTGACCACAGGTTCAGATGTTAGGTCTGAATCATTATAACCACAAACCCACAAGAAATACACATAGATATTTTTCATTTTCTGGAAGTAAGAAAAAAACAAACACTGAACTGCAGTACATCATACAGAATCCTGGTTCTTCAAGATGGAACTTGAAAAGAACTCCATGAAAGAACTTAAAAAACACACTGGAGACATAAGAGATGTCAGTTTTACTGACTGAATAAATGGTCACAGATACTTTTTACCCTACATTGGTGGATGGTATTTACTCTTTAGAAGAGCCTTGAAGGGAGTTTCATTGATGACAATAGACATATGCTCAGAATTCTGAAAGACTGTTATTGGTAAAAACATTCACACATGTTAAATTAACAAAAACAAGATTCAGCTACATTAGTCAAAATAATACCAATATAAGTAAATATTTGTTTTCTCTTATAAATTCTTAAGTGGACCTTTCACCAATATCCTCTTTTTTAAAAAACGTATCGAATATCACACAAAAACATCTAAAAGCAAGATGTGAAGTAGCATTTAAAATACCTCTGTGCTTCATCAGCCCTCTATGCAGAGCTGTTGGGAGGAAATGTGGAAACACTGAACGCTACTCTGCTCCCCTGACTGGAGTTCGTGTCTTGATCAGCGCAGTGCTATAATAACAGCTCAACAAATTATTACATGTCCACACTGGGGCTGACACAGCTGTGGGTGTCTGCTACACCCACTCGGCTCCAATGGCAGACTACCCCTGCAGCAGGGCTGGTATGCAAGCATGCTGCTGTTGCCCAGGGCGAGCTCTTACCAGTATTCCTGAATGAGAACCTCTATTTGCGAAAAAACTCCCACCTTTCCCCCTTATTATCAATCACTACCACTACTGGCAAATCTCAAGTGAACTTCTTGGCACTCTGCTCCACTGATCTTGGCCAGAGCCTTTTTCTCCAGCACTGGCAGAGGTAAGGAAGACGAGATGAAAAGGAAGACAAAACTGTTCCACTTTCCTGCCCATCTGTATCCTTGAAAGATCCACTAAATCATTCTGAATTCAGACTTCACCCACCTCAAAAAATCATCTGCATAAAGTAACAGAGAACCGATGGTCATCACAGAACCTTCCCCTTGGAACTGGCAGGAATTGAAAACAAGTGTTTACTGAAAACAAAATAAATGGGAGGAATTCATCTTGCAGAGAGTTTTTCATAGGTTTCTTCCCATCAGCTACAGCACTTGCTCTAAGGGGCCGTATTCAGAAAATGTAATTAAACCCAACTGCCCTAGAAATGACAGAGACAGCATCTCATCACATCTGCTCACTGATAGAGCAGAGCCAATCTGCTCTGCATGATTCCTCAAACCGCTTAATCTATCATAGCTGTGACAGAAAAGACACAATGAGGGAAAAAAAGAGCACTAACAAAGTGAAATGATCAATTTTAAAAATAAAGGTTCACATATTTAAGAACTTACAAATATAATAACTGAAAAAAGCGTAACATCAATATATTGCAGAGTCTTCTTCAGTGTAGTAGAAAAAGAAACCAAAAGCCAGAAACTAAAACCCGTGAGCTTTCACTGATGAAGTACAGTCATTCAGAAGTATGGGTAAACAGCAACTCCCATACGTGCGTAAATATTTATATATAAATATACAGCACCGATATTATCATCTTGCTCCAGGCCTTTATGTATCGCACTGACATGATAGAGATGTTACACTTTCACAATGAATTGAAACAGAGCAAACCTCTCTAAGGTACAGTATGCTCACCTGGCCAAACTGACTTGAGGAAGACGCTTTGAAAAAGAGTCTAAGAGCTTTTTACAGTATTATTTCAAACAAATGATGGCGTGAATGATGAAAATGCAAATGAAAATGCTGGCATTTTACAGAGAGAGCTGGTTTAACAAGTGGTGTTGGCCTTGTTTCACCTTTGAAAACAAAATGTGTATGAACTGGTTCAGACCTGTATCAGCCCAGATAAGTCATAGTCTGGCAAAGCTGTTAAACTAGTAGTACAATAAGGAACAAGTAAAGGTTAATTAAATAATAAAAAGATAAACAACAAATTGGCTATTGAGCCAGTGTCACAGGAGTACAGAGTATAGTAGAATCAGGTGTGGGATTTACAATCGTATCACTCATGGTGTCTCTACCTTGTAATTAATCATTTTACTCTCTATTATTCAGATGTGTGTAATAAAATGAAACATTTACAGAACACCAACACTACCAAAGGTAAGACTAGTTAATTTTCTTATATGTTGTAAAAATGTGGCATATCTAATTAAAATACCTAATTAACACCCTTTTGCAACCTCTTACACAAATCTGTCAAACTGCACACGGTACATACAATTCTATCACAGACTGTGATCCAAGGATAAAAGAAATCTAGTTCAAGCGAACTAGCCCCAAAGATGTGCAAATGTAAGTAGTCATATGTGGCTTTATACAATGTTCTGTTCTTTATCTTTAATAACAACATCTGAAAAAAGTAATTTCAAAATTATATAAAGTCACGCTTTGCATTACAGGACTTCCTCTTGGTGGTCTAAATGGTCTGAAAATAACCATAGATCTATACAAGCATTTCCTTTTCACATTTAAAGCAAGATAAATTAATAATATAGGCCTACAAGATGAGGCAGAATTCAAAACGTATTTCTTTCTAAATTAAATACCTATACAAGATCAACTATTTCCTGAGTTGTTTTGTGACAAACTTAAACTCAACCCAGTATTTCTGCACAAAGCCCATACAAATCTTAACTACAATCTGAAATACAGCCAGAACTGTTCTTAAAATTCAAACAACAGTCTACAACCTAATACATTTAGTTATTTAAGACGGACAAGGCTGTATTTCACCACAGACACTCCTGTCGTCCTTCAGACACGGCTATTGAACTGGCCAGGAAGTAAAGGTAAGCTGAGAGACAGCGCAATGATGGAGGGCGCACAGGCAGTAAGCTCTGAGGACAGCCAAGACAGTCAGCGTGTGCAAGAATTCTTTGTGTGCATTTCAGCTCTGTGTTTAATTCTGTCATTCCAGAGCTCCTTTACAGTACATTGTTGCAGTTGAATGTTCCACCACAGAGGAAAGGCAACAGGTTAAAACATTGGAAACGTGGTTGATTTCCAAAACCTCTCTCTCTGATAATCAGCGATGTGGCTGTGAGTGTGGTGTCCTTTACATTTTGGAGAATAATGATCTCTACCATCCTTAAATGGGACATGACTTTTACCAGTATCACAGCAGAGAATGTACTTTTGCACCAACTGAAACACTTTGGTGTCTCTCAACCAACTCTAATATAACTGTTTATATTATACCTTTGGTCTGCGCGCTCCAAAGGGCAAACTGCAGTGCGTTTCCACTTGGCTGTCATTGCCCTTTGTTAACGATTTGTACAATTTCAGATCAAAGAAGCAGGTAGGAAAGACTGCTGATGACCCCTCCCACCCGGGTTACCAGCTGTTTCATCAACTTCCCTCAGGAAGACACTACCAGTCTATTAAACCCAGAACCGCCAGCATATGAACAGCTTCACTGCTAGGGCTGTCTGTTTGCTTAATTAGAACTTCTAGTTATATGTGCACTGTCTTAATGATGCCTATTGTCTTGTTCATGTACTTAAAATAAAGCACACACAAATAAAGGCTATTCTGATTCTGACATGCTTCTTGTCTCTTGAACTGTAGTTTCCTGATTTCATTAATGTTCCTCACATATTTCAGAAGTATCCGTCTCTAGGATCAACGGAACATTGTGGAAAAGTCACAGCAACGGTACTCCAACATATTAAAATCCTTGATAGGACTCCCAGGAGGTAAACGTACAGAATGCACATCGTAATAAAAGTTAATTCTACCTGGTTTTACACTACACTATTCCATACATGCCCCCCTGGGGATTTTATTCCTGGCGTAGTTTTGGAAATTAAATAGCTAAAGCAAACAATAAAACAGCCAATGTGGACTGAGAAAAGAATGGTCTTGTTATGAATGCTTTGAAAAAGCAAAAAGGACAACCAACACCTTTAAGTCACAACACAATATACAGCATTTAACTATCCAGAAATCTTTTAGGTGGCAACCTAACCAACAAGCTGTGCCATTCACTTAGATGACCAGAACTTATTTTGAGGAATAACAAAAGTAGTTAAAAGAAAAAGCACTCTGTAAGCAACTCGTCCTGCATCACAGTTACAGACGCTGGTGATTCAGCCCCAATCTGTTTCTGTGCCATGTGGTTAATCTTCATGCTAATTAGAATGCCATCTGCATTCCTTCAGCAGTACCTTCACTCACCCAGCTCTGTAGTACCACAGGAACACAAGGTTTGACCAGCAAAGGATTTCTTTTGAAACTTCAAAATCTCTTTTAATAGCAAAACCTAACACAAGCTTTTCATTCTTTCTAATAAAGACTGTAACATAACCTTTCCAGCATTTCTGTAATTTACACTGAAATATAAAAAAAAACACAAGTCAATGGCACTGTAAGAGTATTTTGTTTCAATGTCAGAAGGCTGTTTTCAAGCCAGCAACGGCAGCTGCTGCAGATACAGTCAAACAGTGGAAGTTGGAAGAAATCTTTATCACTGCTGGGAGGCTAAAAGAATTCTAAACACTAAAATGCACACGCTTTATGTAAAAAATAAACAACACATCTTGAGAGGTGAATACAGGTGGATCCTGAGATTACTCCAGTATTGTATTAAGACTGAAATAGCCTTGACCAGAAGCTACTGTAAGCATACAGAACATGTGACTTCCTGCTCCTGGCTATGAATGCCCTAAAGCTCCCTTTTACACAAACAAACTTGCCAAGTCAGGTCAAGTCCAAAGCTTCTGCAAGAGACCTACGTTCCAGTAAAGATACTGGGGAGGCATGTGGTCAAGAATGGAAAAATTGAAAAGGTGTCCCACAGTGTAAATGTTTTGATTTTTGTTTGCAACATCGGTACACTGACACCTGACTGATTGCCTGCTCTGCACCTGCCCAACCCCAGCAGCCACGAGGCAGCGACCAGCCCAGCACACAGAGACACAAGGCCGGGCAGCGCTACGCCTGCCCACTGCCAAGCAGTGCGTTCGCCCAGGCCCCGGACATACAGACCAGCCGCCGCACTCACAGAACCTCTTCATCCTCATCTTCTCTCGATTTACTGGGAAGACTGAAAACCACCTTTAACGTCAGAAAACTCTCCTACAACCGAAAATAAGAGAATAGACTGCACCAAATTACAGGTGTGGCTAGCAGCAGCTCTTCTCATTTCTTTTGGACAGGATTTGCTGGATGCTGAACTTTTACTGTAAACCTTGTAAATCTCATCATAAGAACACACCTAACAAACCTGCTCCCTTTACCTCCATCGCATTTGGGTTTGAGTTCCCAGCGGATGCAGGAGCCAACGTTGGGACCGACGGCGAGTCAGACACCTTATGGCTCCGAATGGTAGGAGCCTTTGCACACTGAGCCCAATCGGTCAGTTATCACCCATATCATCCACATCATCCAAGCAAGAAACATTAGAAATCTAAAGCCACTTGATGGCAAAAAAGTCCTCATGTCAAAAGCATAGTGAGATGCAACCTACAGAGGGTCCCAACCACCTGGAGCTTTTACTAGGTGAACAAAATATTAGGCTTTAATTTACATTTGAAAAGTCCATTTATACCTACACAAGTCCATCTGTTTTTCATCGGGGAAAAAAGAACATCTAAAATTCTGCCCGTACTCATTACATACAATGAGAAATTCCAAAATTCAACAACTTTCATGTATTTCCAGTTTTACCTGGAATGAAGAAAAAAGCACAGTATCATTTTTACCCTTTACTGCAAAAACACTATTTACATATGCTTTCTACATGATTTGATGTTAACCTACCAACAGCAACAAGAATATTGATGAATGCTTTGTCAAGAAAGTTTTGCAGCAAATTTAGAAAATCTGTCAGAGTTTGATGTAAGTGGTTCGATGCACCGCCGAACTTGGCTCAGTGATAAATTCTATAAATACACAGCAACAAATGACATTTAACACTTAACTGCAATGCACTCTCAGTCATGGGGACAAGAGTGACAATTGTTTCTGTAAAAAGTGAACAAAGATTTGATTGAACAGACATGGCATGTCATCTGTAATCAACAGGTGGTCTACTGTGACAGTTCCAGGATAATAGAAATGCACAGTTTTAGACTAACTGTAAACATGCAATGCATGCAGTGCACCAGGTTGTGGAAGCCTTTCCTTTCCATTCCCAGACAAGCTTGTCTGGTCTCTGAGCCCTATATGCCACAGATCATCCCAGCTCATCCCACAAATGTTCAAAGGGGCCCTAGTCTGGCACATTAGGCATTCATGGCACAAGTATCACCTTCTCATCTGGCCAGAAAGGCCTCAGTGCCCAAGCGGCATGGGGATGGGTGCGGTCAGGCAGGTATGTGGTCATGTCAGCATTAGCCGTCCACAAGAGGAGAGCTTTCCTTGAATAGGGACTTTCTGTTGGCAAGGCTGCAGGGTAAGTCCTCCACAGATAAAGGAATCAGGGTGGATTTTTCTGAAACGCCTCCTGGTTTCAACAGCTTGTAACATGACTAGCACACTAAGCAGTTGCATCCTGATTAGCACCCTTAGAGGTCCTCTACAGCTGGCCAAAGCCCCACATTCCCAAAGCCTTTATCAAGTCCCTGATAACTCAAGTGACCACATTCCACACTGTAGGGTGGACCTGCTCATCCTGCGAGTAGGCAAGCAAGCGGATCTTCTTTCTTCCTATAGTGCAGGATGAGGGTTATGTAAGAAAAGGGTTTATACACAGTTTTGCTGGTACTCAGTTATTAAATTTATGAGGAATGTTGAACATTTAACATTTTTATAGACAGGCTGCAGCTGAACAATTTGACATTTTCAATTTCCCTGATTACATCTGTCTGCACATTAATAATACATACAAATGGTCCTGCTGCAGCAACACTATAATCAGCAGCACTAATCCTAATTGGCACACAGGGATTATTGAGATTTTGGTTTCATATTAGCATTGTTTAACCATCTGGAAAGGCACTTACTCTACATTGTGTCCAGAAAACTGTTTACTTGGACAAAAAGCATCAGCTGTGACATCAGTGCAAAACTAAACAAACCTGAACCGAAATGGGCTGATGAATTTACCACCCAGCACACAGAAAAGCTGGTGGATATACGGCAGTACATGGCTGCCCACATTCACCAGAAACCACCATTTATCTTGACGTTTTCAAAGAATTTACCTTTCAATAGTGTGCTTAATGTTTAGATGCTGCATTATCAAGAGAGAACTAGGTTTCAAGTAATATTTTCTTGCCAAGAAGAGCCTCAAAACACAGGCTGTGATGCTATGTTGTATGCTGACAGGATATTGCAGAAATGTCTTCAAAGCCTGAAAGCAAACCAAAGCAAATCGCTGAGCGATGGATAGGAATCCCTCTAGAGTCACACAGCACATATAATCCAGTTATTCAGAAAGCACCTTCATTGTATTACTCAATTCCCTGGTTTAAAATGTACATTTTTTGTATTTTTAACAGAAAAAGGAATCTGGGAATAAATGGGGCTTCCTCAAATCTATTAATAAAGAGAAAACGTCGACCTCATGTGTCGGCAGGAATTCTTTACAGGAAGGTAGGTTTAAATGATTTACATTTGCTGATATCCAAGATCAGTGAAATGTACAGTATTGACCTGGACTGAGTCCGTGGTATTTTTACTGAGTGTTAGAAGTAAAACCTGTTGAAAACAGGAGGTTTCTTCCGTTTGACACAGATGTCAAACAATTCTTCCTGCCTTTCAGAGATCAGCGCTTGCAGCAGAACTGACAAATCTATTGATCTACAGTCCACACACAAAGCGTTAATGCGCAACTCCTAAAGAAAAAAAAAAAGGATATGTCTTTGAATAAAACTGAGTAATTAGTTTCACAAAACGGAGATACTAGAAAATGATTTAAGAGTACCTCAGCATGCTTATGAGTTAGTTACAATGTCGGGCTAACATACAATGATACTAAAACACCAGGACTCTGGCAGAGCTCTTACTCTCTGACGAGCCACCCCACGCCGCTGAAAGGACAAAGCCTTACACTGGGACTGGGCCTGAGTCTATATTCTCAGAACGGCACTGGCTTCGGGGGGGTCTTGAGGGAGCTGAGCTCCGCACCCCCGAGATCTAATTCTCTACCAAAACAGATAACCGGTGAATAAAAAATGCATATGCTGTTAATTAATTGTTAGATTAATTTAGTCTGACAAAATAAATGCTAGAATAAAACTAGGGCAGTATACTAATACATCAGCTTCAGAACCTCATTTTTTTCATTCTGATGTTAAGGAGAAGGGTCGCCCACTAGCCTGCTGACCAAGCTCTGGTGTTCAGGGTCGGAAAGAAAGAAGTTACTTGGCCGCCCTGCGTCGTTGTGCTCTGGAGAAGCTGGAGAAGCAGAAACCCGAGTGCAGCTACTGTACATCTCCTCCTGCATTCCAGATCTCCAGCAGAGCAACAGAAACTATGGACATCAAACAGCTACAGTCAAAGCAGGTGTATTCAGATATTCACATAAGGGTACAGAACACCTTCTCCTGAAGGAAAAAAAAAACAAGTGCCTGCTAACAGCCTCTGAGAAGCTTACATGTACACTATACATTTTTTTACAAGATTAGTGCAAATGATATCAGTCGCACTTTAATACAGAAGTGTATATTACCTACAACTTACCATTCCTTACTTGTTGGAAAGAAAAATCAATGCGTTAATTTGTCTGTTTAGGGATATAAACTATTTAAAAGGAATTAACCCCTGTAGTATGCAAGACTAAACAGTCTACAATGCAATTTTTGTACATTAACTGTACAAGATAAATATTAATCACTAAGGTGCAAAGATAAAATGTTCCCTTTACTCACAAAAACTCAGGTATGAAGGAAAAGGTGGACATTGGGCACAGACGTCTTTCAGTTCCTCCCTCCACGATTGCTAAAGTGAAACCGATGATACGTTTATCGAGAGTGGGCAAATATAAGTGGACTCCTGAAAAATGATCCTCAGTTTCCAAAATAAATGGTATAAGAAGGGTCCTTAGGCACTTCTTTTTAAATGCACCTCTCTTCATGTTTCTCCTGATGCATTTAAAAATGTTACATAAATACATCACAAACAGACTCCTCAGCTGCTTTATTCCGTATTTTCCAAATTTTCTTAAATGGAAAAATATTTGCACAAGCTTTTATAAAATCTTACTGCATCAATACTAGACTGAATTACATAATTCACTACTGAACTGTGGATTTTAACAGGCTTTACGATACAGTTTATATGCACAATAACAGGACGATTGATAGCATTTAATAGCCCTTCTTAGGAAGGAGAGCTGCATACCAACAGCACGTTCCATTGCTGAAGAAAATGAGGAAAACAAATCTCTCGTTTTGCAATGGAAAGACTGAGGAAAGTCGATGTGAACTTTAAAAAAAGCTTGAAGCCCAGCCTAACAGTGGGACATGCTGCAGCACAGTGGGAACATCACCTGCTGATCAGAGCATGTGTGGAGGGGAGCCTGACAGCAGCCGAGACATTCCAGATGCTGCTCATTACTTACCAGTATATTCAGCTGATGCTTACATTTGCACCCATTTATACAGCTGAATGTTTTACTGGCGTAATCTGTGACTGAGATTGGAGCCCATGACTTTCCAGTTACAAGCCTAGACTGCACTTTCTACAGTGACCAGGCTGTCTGCCTCATTATCCTGGCCTGTTCGGCTCAGATGGGCTGTGTGGTCTCTTCTCATTTGTAAGCTTTCCCATCTTCTTAGCACCAGGCAGACCTGTATTCAACACAATGAAACCTGGCTGCCCTGAAAAGGCTTAATGGGTCAGCATGGTTCTTAAAGCAGAACTAAACCGCATCCACAGCGTGGGTTTAGATTGCAGGAGAGACGCTACCGCTGCACCGCTGAGGAGGACAAGGGCGCCTCACGCAGGTGCGCCAGCTGTGTAAACGAGCACCAGAGTCTCTTGGGTTCACAACGTCAGCCCAATAAAAGCTGTAGTAATAATCAGAATAACTGCTCAAAGCAAAGCAGCTGATGAACATTAAATGAAAAATAACTTTTACCAGAAGCTTACATAGTTTTTTTATTGCTTTCAAAATAAACTGACTGCAAAACAACTATCTCCATGGAAACTGACCCTTACATTTCATTACCAGCACGAACAGAAAGTGCTCCCTGCCATCACACTCCCACTGCAGGCCTCACCTTCCTCGCCAGGGACACAGCAACGACCTTCTCCTCACCAGAAACAGACACACACGCTCCCTCCGTCCAGACCTGCTGACCAACTCCAGACGGGCAACATCCATCAGAGCACCTGAGGCCTGAGTTTAAGGCAAAGTCTCCCCCACCCCAGTCTCTAGAGTCTACAGGACTGATTACAGGAGACTGCAGGTGTGGTCCTTCATGTGAGATGTTAAGGCCTTTTGTAAAGCACTTGTCAAAGTGTTTTATTGTCGGTTTCTAAACATGTAGCGTCTCTACAGCTGCAAGTCCATACAGGGCTCACCACTCGGCCCTGCAGGCTGGCAAGGGTGAGACACATGGCAGCGCTGATCACAAAGACCCAGGAGTGTAGGATTCTGCCTTTGTCTCTGAACTCTTAGGGTTGCAGCCGAGACAACGCAGCCACCGTGGGCATTAAAAACGGAAGCCTTCTTCACGAGAGCAAGGGCCTGAGGAGTGTGTCACAGTAACCCCGCAGCCAATGAGAGATACAGTCCTGCCTAGAACAGCGCAAGGACATCCAGAGAAGAAAACCTGGCACAGGCTTTCAGCCTCTACATTCTTCAAAGATTAAATCATAGCACTCTTGCTGCACCCATTTTTTAGAAGTATTAAATATTCCCTTGAATGTGCTAGGCCAAAAGTGTCTTCATGTCTTCAGAGACTTCTGCAGAGCACACACCCATCTTTCTATATGAAACATTTAAAAAGGACAAGTACAATTTTCCATAGAAGCACTTTCAAGGTCTTTGACTTAAAAGCTGCATCTGCCAACCAATCAATTAAAATGAAATGTCTCCAGTTGAAATAACAGCATATTTTTGTTTAGCACATCTGTTCCACAGCAGATTACAAACCTTTTCAGCCCGGTTGAAGGCCCATGTGTTCAAATAAAATACAAGTGTTTGCGGAGAACATCCCTTATACAGACATTTTCAGCAACTGCCTCTCAAGGTATTTAAATCAGGAAACACTCGTACTGTTATCTGAGCTTTCCCAAGCACTGCTCAAAAATCAGCTAGCTTAACCAAGGCGCTGCTTAGACGCTTTCCATTTCATACAGAGAAAATCAGAATTCACAGCTGACAGCTCACAACTGGCACAGAGGGAGAAGGTGTCTGACTGGAAGGGACGTGTCCTCCTGTTAATTAAGGCTCATTATTAGTTCTGGGTTTGTGGTCCTCACTTCACATTTGATTAAATAAGTTTAGGCAGAAGAATTTCGCCGCGCAGCAGAGAATTCTCACTCGGGGAACCTGATTTCACGAAGGGGGTGTCGTCTGGTTGTCATTTAAAAATAAAAAAACAATAAAACAGTCAACAGACAGAACTCTGTCTGGAGGCGATCCACACCGTTTTTCGAGAGCCCGGTTAGGACCGCAAACATAAGCGAAGACTGGCTGGAAGCTGTCGTATTAATTACACGTCTTTACCTTCAGAGACAGTACACATTAGTAGGACCAAACCCTAGAATTTGTTCCGGCTGCATCCAATGACTTAGGCTTGTTATTACATGCCGTCCGTTTCAACCGAGACAGCGGGTATTGCGTTAACAAACTGCGATCACTAACGTTAAAATTTAGATTAAAAGACTAAAGTGGCTATTTCTTCCTCTCCTCAACGTACCCCAATGTCTCATACGCTTTTCCCAAACGCCACCCACTATCCTGAACAGCCAACGGACGACACAGATACGGCAGCCCGTCTCACGGAGCAGAGACAGTGGGTGTGGCGGCGCTGGAGCCCCGGGAGAAAAGCCCACATACAGGGGTCGGGGATCGTTCTCGTCCTAGCAGATGGAGAGAAACACACACGAAGCTGAAGTCCGTTTGATTGGCCTCTCACGAACAGAGTCGCCCGGACTCGGCGACCCGCACCTGCAGACAAGCGCGGTCCGAGCAGCCGGAGACAGACTCCGCCAGCCAGCACACACCGAGAGACAGAGCTGGGTTTCGGGGTGAGCACACCCGCACTGCCCGGTCCTCGGGGTGTAAGAAAGACCCGTCCGCACCTCCGAGATATACTGCCAGCGCAGTCAGAGTCGGCACCCTCCCCGGCCGTGTAATCACGAAACCATCCCTAAGGCGAAGAAATCCGGATTTTCCCTAGCTCTGCTTAAGGAAAGGGGAGCGGAAACGCTGAGCTAATTTACAACACCCACACGCAACTTACTGGCAAAACTTTTAAACAGTTCACAGATCATGATGGTGAGATCTGATGTGCTCACACACAGATCTCGATCCCACGAAATTAACGTTACTATTTCCCGAATGAAACTTACCGTGTCACCAGTTTCCTAGATGTGTTTTTTTTTTACCCCCTTTCATCACCGTGTCATCTCCAAGCCATGCCACCCCCCTGCTCGCCCATCCGCTTCGAGTTTCAGACCCCAAGAAACATAAACACGGCCAGGCGCTCTCCTGCCAGCCCTTCCGCCCTCCCCACGCTTCGCCCCGCCCCCACAGCCCGCACTCCCGGCAAGAGCGCACCGCGGGCGCCGTGGGCCAGGACTCCGGGCTGCCGCCCCCTGCTGGCCGGGAGGCGACTGCACAAGGGCTCTGCGTCTGCGTGACGGCAAAGCTCCCGAGCTCCGGTGAGAGAGGACGAAATCGAGCGTATCTTCCGAAAGGAGCGCTGCTAAGGCTTAGTTTGGCCTTACGTAGTTGCATTGTCTGACAGAGTCTCTGGTACTGGTAGAGACCAGAGTACCCCTTGCTATTTCTTACAGCTTCATCACCTGAGTCCAGAGTGATCCCTCATTTAGCACAAACCACACAGAGCGTGTTGTGTTGGCTTCAGGTGTCACATGAATGACTGCTGTTTTTGTTTTTCTCTCTTGAACTGCACAATCATCCTGTTATCAGGCAGCAACGACAGAGCCCTAATTTCCTGCTGGCTTCTCTGAGAACTGTCACACACTGGAACCCATTTCAGCAGACAGGTTTTATAGATCTTTCCTTAAACCTCAGGAAGCCAGACGTTATCAGTGGTCGTAAAAGAACAATCTGATTGACAAGTTGTTAAAAGTTCAGAGTGGAATGAAGACCTGAACAGACAGGACAGCAGCCCTCCAGGACAAAGAGTCAATATTAAAGGTCTCCACTGAGGCTGGGGCTTCACACACTTCAAGCTACCCCTTGAGCGCCCACTTGGGGAACATGTGCCCTGATCGCAGCACAAGCTGACGTGTCCTGCTGCTGTCAGGTCTCTGTGTGAGAGATATACCAGTAGCTTCCAGCCCTGGTCCTGGAGGAACACTGGCACCTGGTTTCTGCTCCAGCTGAGCGCTTAATTGTGGGATGAGTGATTTCAGTTCTCGATCTGGGTCATATCTGTACATTGACTACGGTCATAGGGGATTTTCAATTGGAATTAGCCCTGTACCAATATTTGAATATTTTAACTGCCCTCTTTCAGGTTTTTCTTGAAAATGGATCTCTGTAGGAAAGAAAGTAATTATGGGCATGTTGGATATAGCGTCACCCCCGCCCGCCTGTGTCTGCTCGTCATCAGTTGGTTAACCAGCAGGAGCTAGCTAATGGCCAGGAGGAGAGAGGAGACTGTGTACAGGTCTGTGTGTTGAAGTTGTTGGAAACAATTTAGATTGAAGAAACAAGTTAAAAGACAAACACTTTTCAGATTTAGGATGTCTAAAAACCAAAAATAATCACTCTCAGTCAAGGGAAATGCAAATTACATTGCTATAATGATTTCTGTCTACACAATTATAATACGTAACAAAATTAACTTTTTATTTTATTTATTTTTAATTTACTTTAAATTTTATCAATACAAAGCAATATATAATGAAAATATGTTCATAATATAAATCACATAGTAAATAATGGGAACTCAAAAGATGTTAAAGAATTAATGGATAATGGAAAATTAACACTAACAGTCAAATAAAAGATGTATTCAAAATTCTCTTTGAACATCATTTTTACCGTTAATCCAAAGCCTTGTGCATGATAATGTGTATTGTTGGCTAACACTTGCATTAGAAATTGAGCAGTTAGTACTTACACAACAACATTCATCAAGTCAGACAAACGAAGTAACTGTTAACAGTGTCCTGACAAATATCAGGTACCAAACCATAATACTAGTAATCAATTTCCCCTCTGCTCCCTACAGACACAAGAAGCTAAACACAAATGAAGCACATTATTATAACCACTCTTATATGGGATATTACAGCTTTTCCTTGGTTCTCATTGTGAAAATAAATGGGAGAACGTGTTGGGCAAAGTTGACTTATTTTAAGTATTGTGTCGTCAAACACCTTATTGAAACGACAATAAGGACTTTTGCTGTACCTTTTGCACTGTGATATTAATGCTACAGGTGTCTGAATTTCATTTTACAACCAGATCTTCACAAGGTGCAACACTGGTCAGTTACTGGCTATTGTGCTTCACACTCAGGGCACCTTCTCATTTGCATTTCAATCTCCTTGGTGAAGTAAATGTGCCCTCTACCACACTTGCGCCAGTGATGCTGTTTAAAAATAGTACAATCAATCACAGTATACCCTGTCTCATCCAACATCTTGTCTTTCACATGCAGATGCAGCATCTTTGCAATGCTGTCAAGCTTTATTCTCAGATTTTTAATTTCTTCTTCTTTAAGCATCATCACACTTTCTTTGAGTCGGTTGATTATTTCCTCCAGTTCCCCATGTTGTGGAAACAACAATAATGAAGTCTGAAATTTGTTACGCATGTGAGATATGGTGTAGGCCTCCGCCAGGAGAGAAATCCTTTTGATTTCCCTTTCATATTCAGTCATGTCACGTTCCCCTTTGGAGATAATCTCATTACATTGGTCTATCTGCATTTTGACTTTGAACTGAAGGATTCTACTTGGCAAGGTCACCTGAACATTGTGTTTTAATTCGGCCAGCTTTGTATGAAGAATGATCTGTTTGCTGTAAAAGACTTTACTGTGAAGGTCTATTTCAGGATTCTTTAAATTGGACAACAGGTCCTGGATCTGTGGTACATGTATACCGAGACCCTCTCTTTGTCTCAGTGAACTCAGGGTTTGCTCTGTACACATCTCTGATATCTTCCTTTTCACAGTCTCTATATCCATCAGCATTCTTTTGACAATGGGGCCGTACCGTACACTCCTGCGGATGGGAGTTTGGCATTTGGGGCAAGCCTTCAGCTGAATGACCTCGTCCTCTTCAGCCTGCATCATCCAGGCATCAAAGCCCGTCACCTCGAACATGTGGCGACAGTCCATCAGCTGTACGAAGCGGGCACTGGGCTCGGCCTCCTTCCCGAAGAACACCTCTTGCACTTCCTCGGGGTTGCACACGCGGCACTTCTCCGGGCATGGCTCTCCGCACATGCCGATGCATCTGTGGCCACATCTCAGCTTCTTGGAACAATGTTTGAGACACGGCTGCCTGTTGCAGGGTTCGAAACACAGCCTCGTGCAGCGGCAGTGTTTGCAGCCCCAGCCGCATTTCTTTCTGCAAGGCCAACATGGCGCCGAGCATATCTTATTACAACTCCCATGGTAACACCTGGTTTCACAGGACTCGGCACAAGGCACGCATTCTGTCAGACACTTCCCTGGACATCTGTGGGAGCAGATCAATCGTTCTCCACAACGCAAGTGGCAGGGAATGTGCGACGTTCCACGGGAGCACTCCGTGCAGTTTCCGGAGCACGCGTGGCCGCAGTCCAGCTGTGCATCGCATTTCACCCAGCATGTGATCCTTTTGTTCTTTTCTTCGGCCTCCCTCTTCTTCCAGCACTGAGTTTTCTTCTGGTGGCCACAGTCCAGGTCAGCTGTCACCAACTGCGGGCAGTTGTGAGTGCAGGGGGAGCCACACTCACGGACACAAGGGTGGCCACATGGCAGGCTCTTATCACAGGGAATGTGACAGGTAAACTGGTCCGGGGGCACTGAGCAGGGCACCTCCTGCTTGTGCCCGCAACTTGGGATCGTCTTGGTGACTATCACCTGACACGCACCGCATTTTTCAAAGCATCTTTTGGGGCATCTGTGCCCAACCTCACACAGAGTTTTTTCACAAGGCTTCACGCATCTAAATTCCTTGTGCTCCAAATCGCTTGGATGGCAAAGCCTGGTACAGACATGGCCACAGTTCAGACGGTACTCACAGGGCAGCGAGCATCCACCCAGGGGCACCCTGCTGAAATCCTCTTCGTCAGACACAAAAGTAATTGTTTTAGGGTGATTCTCACAGCGCAGCATTAAGGCTTCACCGATTTGACCATTGTTGCTCAAAACATTCATGATTTTGCTCCACAGAGGAACCCTGGAAAGCATGGACATGTTGCCAATACAGAACAAGCCTTTCTTTGCCCTCGAGAGGGCAACACACACTCTGTTGGGTATTTTCAGAAAACCAACTTTCCCTTCCAGGTTACTCCTGACCAACGAAAGTATAATAATATCATTTTCCTCTCCCTGGTAACGGTCAACCACACACAGCTTGACTCCATCAAATTTTGTCTTGGGCATCTGCTTCTTCAAACAGTGCAGCTGCCCTGTGTATGTTGTCAGAACTGTTATCTGAGAAGGCTTATACCCCTGACAGATAAAGTAATAACAAAGTGACTTCACAAATTTTGCTTCATGAAGGTTCTGATGGCTTCGACCTTCGTGGATGTTTTCTTCCAGGTGTTTGTGCTCCAGAAAGAAGACATTTGTGGTGACACCCTAAGTAAAATAAAAAAATACTATGATTTCACACACAAGGCTAGTTTTATTATTAAGCTGAAAGTTTGTTATGACATACAAACAACACAAAAATACTTAGGAATCAGAGTACAGTTTTTTGTCAAGTGTGACTCGTGTCAAAGTTCATTTGTGCCCCTCAAGGTGTTTTCGTATGTTTTGTAAAATTTCATAATCATGTTAGATGTCTTATATTAACCATATTTCTATAGATGTATTTAAAATATGTTCCATACTTAAATGTACTTGAGAGAGGGAAACACTTTAAGTAGAAATCGAGGAAGTTTCAGAGAATCTGACCTGTGCGAAGCTACCCTGTTATAAGTAATCCTTATCACACTGTCATTTACTGCTAAAGATGAACACTATTGGATTTATTTGCAATTCTCAAGTGACTGTTTAAAACATCATCTTTGTCATTAAAATTATTGTTAAATAGCAAAGACAGATTCATAAAGATTTTAGACTTTTAACCCTTGTTAACTGACACATTTGTGTTGCCACTGTACTCATTTTGTTACTTAATAAACACAAATCTAATAACTTGGTGTGGCTGGGCATCTTAAGATGGGGCTAGCTGCAATTATGGCTGTCTAAATGTTGTAAATAGCCACATTGGGTGTTCATTATTTAATTAGATGACCATCAGTGATTGGTGTTGTAATGCACTTTCTCACATGGGTGTAATTAGGGGTTTTGCTCGGGATAAGAAGGGCATGAACGACATGCATGGTGGCTGGGACTTGGGGACGGCTGCTCTGGTGTAAAGAATGTGCTGTAAAGACCTGCACATTCTCTGAAACAAAGCCTCCTGCACTACATAGCACTGCTGTTGTCTGTTTTGTTTGTGCTCAGATCCCTGTAGAGTCCTTATTGAAGGGTGAGGACTCTCACGCATGGTAAATTGAGGCAGCACAACATTTTTGCATTGGGTAGCAGAAACAAGACTATTGCAAGATTACCTTGATATTGTCGTACAGGTTGACTGACATGTGGTTTTCAAGCTTGTCATAGATGTGTGGAGTTAACAGCTGGGCGATTTCGGGACGCATACGATGCTACAGAAGGGGATATTAAAACAAAAAATCTAATGGTACAGTTCAATGTATAATTTTAATACTGTTTACTAAACTCACATCAGTGCAAAGTTAAACCTTATTTGATAAGAGTCAATATGAGGAGCTTTATCAGACTAAATATCATAATGTACACTGGTAATAAAGTTAAGCACCATTACAAAACACAGATGCTTTCACCTGCAGGAAAACAGATTCTAATGATCTTTCCTAGACATCTATTGAGTTTTTGTAGAAAAAAGCTTAACTAAAGAACATAATCTTGCTGCTGATATTAAAATATCCAATAAATAATAATTACTAAACC
This sequence comes from Lepisosteus oculatus, assembly GCF_040954835.1. Taxonomy (NCBI): domain Eukaryota; kingdom Metazoa; phylum Chordata; class Actinopteri; order Semionotiformes; family Lepisosteidae; genus Lepisosteus; species Lepisosteus oculatus. The sequence goes on along the minus strand of NC_090701.1, from coordinate 416,627 downwards.
GACCTCCTTGTGAGCTGAATGTTTTTCTCCACAAAACATTCAAGAAAAACAAAGATGCAAATTCCATGTGAGCAGAGACAGAGTGCATACTCACATGAGCAGCTAAACCATTACCATCATACACAAGTGCTCAGATGTTCATTGGCAAAGGTACTTTACATCCTAACACTTGAAGGAACACATTTGTGTACAAAGTACTCAAAAGGCATCATATTTACCTGATAGTCAAGCCTAACAAACGGTACATCCATTCTGATGAGCCTCTCAAACAGGGACACTTCCAGGTTGAAATTTGTTGCCAATTCGTACACTGTAGCACTTGGACGAAGCTAAAATAAAAACAACACAAATTTTTGTTTCTGCAAACACTGAAATCTGATTCATTGAAGAGCAATGAGCAAGAGCAATGAGCAAATCAGGTTTTTCTCAGTAACCTAGGTCTAAGGGAAAAAAGGTACATCCATTCTGATGAGCCTCTCAAACACGGACACTGTTTATTATTTAAGGGTTAAGTAGGAAATGTACTTTACCTTCAAATAATAAAAACGACTATGATCCTCATAAATTCTCCTTGCAATAATATGGAAAATTAAGTTTCTCATATTAATGCAATAATATGAGCATTAAAGTAGTCACGAAAAAACAAGAACCTAGTTGTTTGCTATAAAGTATTTGAGTGATCTTTGGGATTATTAATGAGATATGATATGTTTTGCAACTTGTAGAGACAGTAGCCTTGGGCCAGGACAAGTCCTGATTTCAGAAGACAGGATACAGCAGTGTTTAGGATCAAATGTTCACTTGGGTTCAGAGTGTCAGTTTAACAATTTAAGAACAGTTACAAATGAGAGGGGGCCTTGACACCTCCAGCACAAAATAAGTCCCGTGGTCTACTTTTCAGTCACTTATATTGTCTCTCCAGGCGCTTGACTCTATCATTTTCATTGCGTGCCATCTAGTACCTTACCTGTAGAATTCAGCCTTTGTTCTACAATTAATACACCCCAAGGAAACACTCCAGAAACAATGTCAGTGCTTCAGTAGGGGTGCTCACAAGGTCTCATTGACAATCATGTCTCATTGTGTCTTAGGCCACAATTAAAGTTTAAATCAACAGTGCATGGCAGTCACATTACCAACTAGATGCAGACTAATTTGCTTAGAAGCACAGAAAAACAAACAGCCATCATCACAATTTACAGTTGTCTGCCATGCTGGCATTTTGGATTTAATCCAGGCCTCATTATGTACAATCAAGTGAAAAGCACATGTTCTGTTGTGCTTTAGGGAGGCACTGCTTTTATTCAAAATAACAACACCTCCCGTGTCTGCGGGTATCTCTCTCACCTGCTGGTGGTCCCCAATTAAAATGAGGTGCTCACATGCGGGGGTTAGTGTTGTCACTATGTGAGCTTCCAGCACCTCCGCTGCCTCCTCGACAATGACAATCTTGGGCTTGATGTCCTGTAAGACTTTCCTGTATCGGGCTGCACCTGGGGACGAAATTGTGCTGCATGTATCTCAGCTCCACTGGAGGTACACAAAACTCCATTCAGAATACAGGATCAATCCTCATAATGTGTTTTCTGTGGCAGAATTATAAACAGTGTAAACCAAAACTGCACTTGGAGTTACAAGCATGAAAATTTCACGAACCGTAACTCACTTCCTCTCAGCTTTCCCAGGTCAAAAGACTTTATTCCTGAGTGGGTGTGGCTTAAGATCTGTGCCTGTGGCTGGAAGGTTGCTGGTTCAAATCCTACAGCCAGCAGAAGAATCCTACTCCGTTGGGCCCCTGAGCAAGGCCTTTAACCACAGCTACTCCATTTATACTCCAGCACCGTATAAATGGCTGACCCCATTTGACCCCAAGCTTCCCCCCCTGTCTGTGTGTCTCATGGAGAGAAAGCTGGATTACGCAAAAAGAAATTCCTAATGCAAGAAATTGTATATGGCCAATAATGTGATCTTATCTGACTGTAATCAGAAGAGGGGTTTTCCATTAATGGTAGGAGATAAGCTTGGGATAGCCCTTTGCTTTCGTGAATCTGCTGCTCTCTTCCTGCCCAAGATCACAGCCATTCTTGGAAATGACTTGTCCAGACTCACAGGTGGTGGTCATTCCGATGACGCTGGCCGTCTTCAGGATGGACTCGTCCTCCAGGTTTCGCAGCTCATCAATGCGGTTCACTATCCTTTGATACTGTTTTTCGTCCTCTAGAACTCTGACCCGTAAGTCACATCGGTATTTGTGAAGCCAGAGCCTGGGAGAAACATTCATACCATTTAACAGCCACACAACAAAGGCAGAGAAGAATGGGCTGATCAATCTTTCAGGCTGTCACTGTGGTGGAGAAATGGGTTGTGGCCGAGTACATGTCAACTAAATACAGAAGATCTGGACTGTTATTTAACTAAGGTCAAAACATTAAATAACACCTTGGATATTACCTTTATTTTAAAATAAAACAGAAGACTGTGTTAATGTTTTGTCTTTCCCCTCCAGAAGTGTAATCTAAAGTCTACAGTAAATACTGTTGCTGTATATTTCAAGCCTTATGGCTACAACAACAGTGGGCATCAGTCTGCTCTGCATTCAGAGACATCTTGCTATTGAAATTGACACAAGCACGATGAACTCCTTTTTCCTGGGGACCCATAAACCTTCTGCTTTATTTCCGAATCTCTGCACTCAGTTAAATAATTGAACATTTCATAGATCAAATAATAGGTTTCATTCCAACCATCTAATTGTTTTCGTGTAGGAAATTGCCTTTTAATTACTGTTTCTCAAGTAACTTGAAATCTCCAACATTTGAGAAGAAAAAACGTGATAAGACTCTAAACAAGCCAGTTTCATAATCTTATTTCATAATAAATAATTAAGCTCATTTGCACTGAAACCCAGCAGATCTGTGGATCCCCAGGGCCAAGAATGGATTCCCCTGTCCCAATGTTTAAATAAGTCTTGAGCAGGCTGCATTTGTTCTTGTGGCCCACAGAGGGCGCTGTTTACCGGTATAGGCTCCAGCGCTGTCTGTATGACAGTGCCCAAAGGTCAGCGATCTGAGCAGCTTCTTCCTCCAGCATATATTCAGTTTTCTGAATCTCCTGCTTTACAACTTGTTTCAGCTTTTTCTTCATCTCTTTTGTTATCTGAGAACAGAATAGAAAATTTGCTATTTTATTTTCCATTAAATGATGGGTTGATGATGGGTTGGTAGATGGGTTGTGGTGGTCAGTGATAGTGTGTTGTGTCCAGGGCTTGGTTCCAGAATGGAGCACATTCTGTGTGGAGTTTGCATGCTCTCCCACTGTTCACATAGCTTTTTCCCTGATGCTCCGGGTTCCTTCAGTCTTTCAATGAAACACTGGGTAGGTTCAAATGAGCCTCTGAATCAGCCCCGTGTGTGTAACCTAAGACAGACTGGTGTTTTATTCCAGGGGGTGTTTCCACCTTGAGCCATATGTTTCTGGGGTAGGCTGTGTGGTGCCACAGTACCTAGTAGGAATGATAGTGATATCTGAAATCTGATGATGGAAGAATTGATAGATGTCATTGTCCTAGTGCAATTATTTCACTTACAGCATACTGTCCCTGTTGCATTGAGGTGGATGTGTAATGACAAGGGTGGGCCACTAGGGGTCACCAGTGTTGTAATCAGAAAAGACTGCAAACAGGTAGGGGAGGAGACATGACATTCTATCACTGACTGGCCCATTACTGGAATGCAGGCGTTCTGGGACTCGGAATACAACAGTCTGCTGTATAAACATACCTGCCATTCCTCATCATGGGCTTCTTCATTGTTCTCTTCCTCGGGACCCTCCTGCTCTGCAGGGATGTATACAAGAAGCTCCTGCTGCGTCCTGGCCACTCTCTTCTGAGCATGCTGGATGTGCTTCTGCACGTCATCCCCCTCCATCATTCTCTCAGCCTGAACCAGGTCAGCCTCTTCGGTGACTTGGATTAGGTCAGATGCAGCCTCATCCCCTTCTGTAGTCACGCTGGCAACATCACTCATGCTGTCTGAACAAACACAGAAAGACCTGCCTTAATTCCCCGCCATTTCCCAGCATCTGCGCTTTGTAAAAGTGCTCCATTTCCTCCCGATGAAGAACTGCATGCGGGAATATTAGGGGCCTGGATGAGACGCTACTTCCACTCAGCTTCAGAAAGAGGCTCTTCCCCATCCAGCTGCGTTAAGAAGTCTGTTTTGCCATGTGACAGCTTTGCTATAACACACCTTCTTGTTTGATGGCGTCTGCCAGCTCCATGACTTTTGCTGCGTTTTCCACGTCTTTGTCAGAAGAGCTCATCTCATCTGGCAATGAACCAACTTCATCTTCGTCTATCTCGTCTTCAGTATTATTCTCTTAAATTGAAGCAGAGTTGTCATTCTGATTGGTGTTTGTTTTGTTTGGGAATGATATACTGTAAGTGTGGTATCACTCAACTTTATACAATACTATAAATAGATGTGGGTTTGGTGGTTCCATCATCTTTTTTATAAATCTATAAAGTTTTTTAGAAACCTAAAAGTGATTTCCATTGTTTCCAACTCATATAAGAGTTTAACAATTAAAAAATGTATTGAAAGTTCGTTTGTCATTGGCTCCAGCTATACTGTATACTATATTTCTTTCTAGATAAACAGCTGCTCTGTTAATCCCTTTCAATTTCTACACGCTGTTGTAATGCGGAGTAGATTGACAGTGGAGAGCTCAGAACTAAATCTGTAGCAGATAAAATCATTAGAATTTTTCAAAATGTATAATTGTTCTTGTGATGTGTATAAATCAAGGAGCTACAGTAACAGTGTAATTAATTACAATTCATTAATGAAATTCCGTATCTTTAAGATTAATTTACCATCTTCAGGTTCAGCTTCTTCGCCTTCAGACTGATAGAGATTTTCTGGGTCAGTGCTTTCCAAATCATCAAAACCTATAAAGGAAAGAGTAACCGCAATGCAAACCATTAAGTATAAAACTACCACTGAAGTAACTCCTTAATGAGACGAAAGACTGAAACATGCTGGTTCAGTGCGTGTCCTTGAGTGAGATCCATCGATGTGTCCGTCTCATTTTAAGACGGTCTGAAACTCTGTCAAAGAGTAGCGCCGCCATGGACCTGTCCTCCACAGCTAATCTTGGACAGCTGGTACCTGTGGCTTCCTGAGAGGAAGCTTCCAGTTCCTCGGACCCTCCGAGCTCACTCCGCGTTTCACTCATCCTCTCATTGTTGTCGTCCTCCTCCACAGATGCACGATCGGGAAGGTCTGGGATTTCTGCAACCCGTGAGTGAGACGTGAGAGCTGAACCAGCTGCATGAAGACATGCTGTCATGGCTGTGCTGTGGACGGCCAGCTAAACCCATGATTTAATGTTTACGTGTGGGCGGAGGGGGGATATGTTTTACTTGAACGATTTCCATCTGAAAATCCCTCTTCTAATATGCTCCAGGACAAGCTTTATTTTTTATTTTTAAGTCTTCTCTGGTTCTTTAAATTCTAACAGATTTCCACTTTCCTCATCACATTAAATCACATGATTTGAAATTGTATTTTGATGTATTCTGTTGGATTCTGAAGTTTGCTTTCCAATAATTGACAAATATGAAAAACTATCTCTGCAGAGGATCTGCAAACTCATTTGCAGCGACATCCATTGACATCACACTGACCCCAGTCACACAGACCCACAAGCCAGTGACATCATTGACTCTGAAAATTAACACTTGTCCCTCACCATCTTCCAGTAAAAATAATATTGGAATACTATGTTAACCATATAGTGATATTTCTGCTGGATTTCTTAAGCTACATTTGTCAAAGAAATCATTTTTCTTATAGATGTCAAAGCCTCTCCTGAGGCTGATGAACTGATCTTTTATCTGATTTCACTTCTTTGAGTACAGAAATGAGGTGCAAAACAGACGATGTGAGAGATGCAGGAGTTAAAAAACATTAACTTTCTGCTCTGCCTTATTTTCTCAAATTTGAACAGTATCTGCACATGAAATAGAAAACAAAATTGTCAAAATAAATATGTTAAAAACTATGAATTTTTAGAAACTGAAAACTAAGAAAAAAGTACACATACAGTTGTCAATGTACCTTACTGAAATTTACTGACCACAGAACAATGCTATATCTTACAGGCTGTACATTACTAATCAAAACAAAGTGCAGATGTAAAATATGCTGTTATCTAATTTTCAAACATCAAAATTTAATATATACAAATTATTCTGTAACTTATTTTGAAATACGAGGATATAATTATTTGAACATTTTGGCTGTTGAGGTTAGCTGTTACTGTATTTCAACATCTAGTGTTTCTGAACTGGTATTTAGGAACTGCTCAGAACGATGAAAGAGGAGAAGAATCTATCTCACCCATTTGGCTCAAAGAATTGCTCAGCATGGAAATTCCAAGCCATTCTAGCATCAGTGACCGTTGTTTCCTGCCTGAGACACCCTGTTGCCCAAAAAATGACAATTAACTACAATACAATACCTCTTAATTTCTGGCAAGCCAGGAATACTACACTGTAGACTAAGAAAGGCTCAGAAAAATGAAATAAAACAGGTCAACAAGCCGTGTGTGTTTGGCCAACCTTTGCTTTCCCCAGGGTGGTCCCATGAAGAGTGACAATATAATCTTCGAGGACACTTTCATGCACCACTCCCTTGGAGGAGCTTTCAAGCAGAGCTGCCATCATCCCAATGAGCTGCTCTTTGTCTTTCCTCTCATCTGTGAGCTGCAAACAATAGCACTGTCATTCAAACATTGCATGCTGACACACCGAGACTACATCTGTCTTTCTTTCCTGGATTGTATAGTTCATAAAGGCTATCATCCTTGAAACACAGAAAAAATACCACAGCTGGACCCTTTTGGAAACCTGTAGGCAGCTTTATCCACCAGACAGCATGATATCCCGCAGGAAAAGATGCACTTGCCTAATGATGTTTTATGCAATTGACCCAACAAATTGATTCAACCAAGACAAACAGCATTTTATTACCACTGAACCTACCTTGGAACGGCATCCACAACCATGCCAACCATACAATTTGTCAGTTATCATTCTGTCTGGGTTTCTCTTCTTATAATACTTTCTGCCATATCTTGTGTCAGATCTTGTGTTCTCGGTTTTTCCTGCTATTAACTGGTAATGTTAAGTCTCTAGGTACTCCTACAGTAAAAGCCCACTGCAATGTCTAAAAGCTATGTGTACATAAATAGATTTCAAATCTTACGAATTTCTTTTAAATTGGAAATATCAAAACACATTATGTGATACTATTCCCTATCCTCACACGATTCCTTTATGGTTCAATATTCCTCATCATGAACAACAATCTCTGGATCAACCTTAAAAAATTATGCCTGGGTCTATACTACAGCTCCAATTTTCATTCCAAAATGTTAGAAAAGAAGCTAAGCAATCTTTTTCTCCACATTTTCAATGAAAGGCCTTTTCATTTCTGTAGACATACGGTAGGAAAATGTAGGAAATTTGTTCACCCAAGAATATACCCAAAGTTGTAACAATTATTAAAAAGCCATGTTTTGGACAACAACAGAATGTATTCTGACTCTCTTAATCTCTCTCTCTGAATAGTTCTAACAACTTTAACTCTAGCTATAACATTAGTAGAGATTCAGTAATGGCTCTCACCTTTTACACACAAGATTAAAATCCCTGTATGTCTGCCCTTCTGAATCTATTTGTGAAACAATTAAATACACATTGGCTAATTAAAAAACTAAGGATGTCAAAAGTATGTCTGTACCTCACCTGTGCAAACATTGCTCGCAAATGTCCAGGAAGGTTCTGTTTAAAATTATTAGCTTTCCGCAGATTATTCAAAGAAAAATCATTGAGGATCTCACTGGTGCATCTTCCTCCCACTCTGACTAGTCCTCTGCGACCTCTAAAAATCTTGTAAATTCCTTCAAAGAAGCAAAAACAAAATAACATTATAATAGTTAATTTGCAGTCAAAATATTGTGAAGAATGTTGAAAATGATTTTGAGAATTAAAACAAAAATAAAATACATGCCTGTGGTACATAAATTAATTCTCCAAGGCATGTAAGACACGCAAATGCTAAGCAAGATTGGAGTCCTGGTTTTCAATCTTTCCAGTTAATCAGTAACTGAAATGGTTGGTTAAAACTGAAATGTAGTATTTGGTTTAATTAAAATCAATCTAGAAATGAAAATGTGCACATTAAATTCCATCAAAAATTGTAGTCAGTAAAAACCTGCCTTTTCTGTTTCTAATTATGTTAGACTTTTGCATGAACCTAAGAATAAAACATTTTGTAGTTGACAACTGCGTACAATAAAACTTTGTAAAATATCTGTGCGTCACTCCATACAATGCAAACACACAGTGTCAACAGTGGGCATGCACCTTCCAGAAACTGATCGAGCGCGTGGTTTGTGTAGCAGACGACCAGAATAGGACAGCTGTCTCCAGAGCGCCAGAGGTGGGAGTTCGCCAGAAGGGCCTTGACGATCTTGAGACCCACAAACGTCTTGCCTGAGGGACAGAAACAATATATAAACTAAATAATACTGGGAGAAACTCAGGGTGACATAGAGGGAGAAGGAAAGAATGGAGGAGAAAAGGAGAGGGACTGCTAATGATTTGTGATAATTACCTGTTCCTGGGGGGCCTTGGATGATGGCAAGCTCTTTCGTCAGGGCCATCTGCAACGCCTTCATCTGAGAGTCATCCAGATGCAGCTCCTCCTTACTGGGCCAATGACTGAAATTCAGTATGTCTGCCTCTTCTTTATCATTAAACTGTAGGCCCCTTAAACTGTGTTTGCCCAAAATGGCAGCATCTGATTTATTCTCACTGCTACATGTCCCGCCAGAGTCATCAGGCTTCTGAATATTTGGAGTCTTAGCACACTGCTGTGGTACGAGAGGCTGATCAGTCTTCAGGGCTTGGAGGCTGTAACTATGCTGTTGTCCCATCAAATACTTTGGAGCCGAGATTTCAGCATCACAGTCTACTATGTACTTTTGCATTGGTAGTTCCTCAGTAGCCATCTCTTGTAGGCCTTTAAGCACGTGACGATAGGCTTCGAAAAACGCAGTTGTCTCAATCATTAAGAAAGTATCACTCTGAGAAACGTCACATAGCTTCAATCTTCCTTCTTCAGTGAAGTTTAGAGTCGTAATGCCCTTCACTAGATCTTTCATGTCTCGATTGGCCACAGTGGCAAAAATCATTGTTTCAAAGTCATCCTTGGAGAGGCACAGCAGTGCTCCGAACAAGAGCCGTTTCGAGTTCTCCCAGTTGACACCTTTTAAATTGTGAGTTTCGAACTGCACCCTGTGGAGAATCCCCTTAGGCGTACAGATTGGGGAAAGAATACGGGTATTGAAATAGATGCGAATGTCATCAAACCTCCCCCGACGCAAGTCTGTCCCTTCAAACTTCAGAAGCTGGGTGATCCCATCTCTGAGAGGCCTCACAAAGTCCTCCCTCAGGAGACGGAAATGAGTATCAAGGTAGGTGTTGCCATCTTCAAATTTCTTACCAATAATGTTAGGCCTCATGAATGGTTTATCAGTTGTATGTATGTCTTCATACATGGGAAAGATAGACATCTGTCTGTAGTTCTTAACACCTGGTTCAGCCTCATTTCCCATTAAGAAGGTATAGTTGTCTGATCTGAGTGTCCCTTCTCGTTTTCTCTCTTGCAGATGGTCTATGATTTCCTGAAGGGACCTTAAACTGTTCTCTGTTTGCTCTAGAACAGTGATTCCTGTGGACTGCAGGTGATGGATTTCACTCTCCACGAGAGTGGTGATAAATGACACATCGATGACTGCACTAGCAGGGAATACACTAATTAATGTGAGGAGGAGGGCCAGGATTTGGTCGAGCTTAACAAGACTCTGTGTTCTTTTATCTGGGTCAGTATGTCTGCTCACCCTCAGTACAAACATAGGTAGGATCTTCTTCAGAAACTGAGATTCTTTGACATCAATAAGAAGATGCTGCAGATTTTGCCTGTTGGTCTTATTGGTGCACACTTTACTGAGGACCTCAAGAGCAATGGAAATGAGATCATCAGTGGTGTCTTCCTTGTCTAAAAGTTCCTTCAAACCACTTCTTGGAGCTGCCAGCACCATGACTATTTCGGATGAATCCTTCTCTAAAATCTTTTGTAGAGACTCGTAGTCTAAACAAATAACATGGGGACTCTGTCTTGCTCTGTTGGACTTCTCCTCACTTCGCCATCTTTGCTTGTGGTCCTCTGGATGACAGCTGATCTCCAGCAGGTTGGGTATACTTTTGACTCTCTTTCCAGACAGCATTTGTGTGCCATGTCTCTCACTTGCAGGGACAGAATCTAGAAATGTTTAGAAAAAAACTTCTCTGAGTATTTAGCTCAAGGTTTACAAGTTTGAGCTCCTGGGCTCCCTTTAAGAGAAGGTTTAAAATATAATGTTTAACCTTTCTAATTTTTATTGTTTGTAAATATAATTTATCTTGTATTTTAGATTTGTTTTTAGGTTTATCAGACTTTATTGTAAAGAACATATTTTTACAAGCAGAGGAACTCCAAAAAGAATTATAAATAAAATAAAATGAATACAAATGATGAGGAGCTGAACTTTTCTAATTCCCCTCACCTTTACATGTTGCGTTCTGACTTCTGGAAAGACTCTGAGGCCTGCGGTCTGTGAACAGCTTGAGTCCAGATTCCCTGGGTTCAGTGGAGACTCTTCTTCCTTGGGAGAGATGTTGGTGACCTCTCTGCGAGCCATGCTGATTAACTAGAATCAAAACAGATTAATGGGATATCTGCACAGGATACATCGAAGAAAGAAGGTGGTTTGAAATGCAACAGATGCACAGAACTACATCAAATAAAGAAAAAAAAACTAAGTATTGTATTTGAACTAATGTGACATGTGGAAGGAATGTTCTTCACACCCTTGCAGTGTTTTTCCTTTACATAAGCAGCTCTCACCTAGTCTGAGTGGCCTTCCCCTGTCTTGAGCAGCCTTGCACGAGCCACCCAAGGCCCAATAAGACATCATGGCCATTGGATTCTTCACCACGCTGAGGGGCTGTGGCATCTGTGGAAAACGCCCCCTGCCGGCACTGTGGTCACGCCTCCAGCGAGGCCCAGCAGTGCCCTCACTGGCTCTCCCTCGAGACGCAGACCGGCCGCCCCTTCTGTCTTCCGACTGGCTGCCTCGGCTGCTGTCTCCATCGTGCGTCTCTGCAAACCGTGGAATTGTTAGACATTTGACACGAAAAACAAGATGAGGCTAATCCTATAGTTAAACGTACAACATCCAATATTCAGAAATAAGCTAATTAAATTCAACTGCTTCTTAGAAATTGAAAAGGGCATATGACTGGTCCTATTCAGACTTTTTCATTGTTTAATTTGAAACCACTTGTTGGTATTATATAAAAGCTCAGCTGGGCATTCAGTGTGTGAGACATGGATACAACACAGAGGCATCTTTCCACAAATGTCCTCCTCTACAAAAAGTCCCCTGTGGTAAACTACAGGCATCTAGAGAGAATCAGGATATTATACTTGAAAGGGCTTTTAGCCACGTGCCTCTGGCCAAGCACATGGCCTCAATACATGTGTATTCACCAAGCTTCACGACAGACGGCTGTCATCTTCTAGTGTGTTCTGGACACTTTTCAGAAAAGCACTTTAAAGAAGCAGCAAAGGCCTTGATTGCAATTCAATTGAATTAAACCGTTCTATTGGGGGCTAAGAAAAATATTGCAAACTTTTACATGATGACATCCAGAGGGGGTTGACTGATTACAGTACTGAACTATGCTTCAGTAGTAACCTTTTACTATATGCTTAAATAGAAAGTAGAACACTGCTTTCTCTTCCTTCATTTTTGAATTTGTTCCTTCCAGCGGGAGCGAAGAGACGTCTCATGTGCAATGGGAAGCAGCTGTCCGGACACACACCCTTGAGAGTTGCGCTGTGCGGCTCGCGATCTCTCCCTGCCCCTTGTGAGCGAGGGTGACTGTCCCTCCTGGAGGAGCCACTCCGCTGCTGCGGCCCAGGCTGGGCGCCGCTGGACACTGGAGGGGACTCTGGAAAGAAGGACAGGGTCTTCAGAAAAGGAAGGATCTTCCTCTGCTGCGAGAAAGACTCTTAAGACAGCTGAAGCTCTGAAACTGTACTCTTATACACATTCAGTATGATGGTAGCTCCTTTATAACCGCCCTCTTGGCTAATGCAAACTACGTGTCCTAAACAAACTGTTGTTATTTTATCACACATCCTAAAAACATATGTATATGATTAGAACGGTGCCCTTTGCACTTTGTACCATTTGCAATTTGTATATAATATTTCTGCCCTCCAAGGTTTCCACAGTCAGATTCTTTTAAATATACAAGACACTGTCTGTCTTTGGTGCCGATCCATTGCCAGGCTCTGAGCTCCTGGTGTGGGGATTGGTCAGGGCTCTGGCTCTGGGGGTGTAACTGGATGGGTGCAGATCTGGCACCTGCTGCAGCACAATGCACAGCTATTCATATGCAAATCGCTTTGGATGAAAGCATCAGTCAGAACATTAAGAATAATTCCACACAGGAAGATTATACAGTAAGGTGGTTATTGATTGTACTGCTCAGATTTAGTCATTACTGATAATTATTTTGAGACAACATAAAACAAAAACACAGTATCATGATAGATAGCATCATATTCCCAACCCCAGTACTTTTGCAATAATATGTTTAAAAACTCAAATTTTAAATCATTATTTTTAAATTTTTAAATGTAAAATCAGAGGTCCCCTAAGCATAGCCATTTTGAATTTAAGAACTAGCTTTAAAATTGATCCTTGTACCTGGAGCTGTTCAAAGCTTCCAGCATACATACTGAGAAGACTACTGGAATAACTACTAAAACGGCTGTCTAGTGTGGGATCATGGGATCGCTGTTACCTGTGGAGTGGAGGGGCCTCCCCCGGGCTCTGCTGCTGTGCCGCTGTTTCGGAACGGCCCCGCCGGACCGAGGGGGCGGCCCTAGACGAGAGGAAACTGCTTCTCACTCACAAATTCTACAGGACAAACCAAGCCGCAAGAACCCAGGCCGACCTCCGGAGGTGCCGTGCTTTCATTTCCACCAATCCCAGCATCCACCTGCTCCAACGGATCTGGTACCTGCCGCTGCGGCGTTCGTTAATGAGAAATTGTTTTTTCTAACGAGGCCCTGCTCTCAAGGTGCGAGGGAGCTCTATTACCAAAAGGCTGTGGCTGGAGATACGTCATCCAGTTCAAGCGCTAGTTTGGTTCATTGGTTTGAAAGAGGCTGCTTGATGTGACCCAGTCACACACAGACCCAGCTGAGCCCCCCCTCCAGGGGACCCCAGCCCTTCTCTCCAAGCGTTCCCATACTCCCTCCAGCAAGCATGCTGCTGCAGCATGGCGTCCTGTGTCGGCATCAGTCAGTGACACGCTAGTGCGTGCCTCAGCTCCATCGAGGATCAGACCACATGGCATGTAAGAGGCAGGTAAGACACTTGCTACCATCAAAGACGACAAGATAAAATATGGACGTTACCAGCTGAAAAGGTGATAAAATTCTATATTCTTTGTGAGCAATTCTCAAAATGCGTGGACTTACACACCCACAGCACATATCCATTGTCTGTCAAGTGTCACACAGAAATTTCTAGAAAGACAGAGACTTACTTTGCTGACCTCCCTTACTGGACATGTTCTTGGATGGGACCCCTTTACATCAAAGGCATCTTCCACTGCAGCAAAACACAACAAATTACAGTGTAAACTTCCCATCAGAAGTATGAAGTCCTAACCTTAACTTACACCTTGAATGATTCAATACATTAATGAATATAATAATTACAGATCATAATAATGCATATTATGAACATCTCTTTAGAGGAGGAAGCAGTGGTCAACTTAAACTGTTCTTACTGTAGTTTCCTACAAAACGTTTGGAAAAAACTAAAAAATATTTCATATCAACCTGAATTTGAAGCAAGAAAAGAAATCATTCAGATGCCCATCAGAAAGAAAGGAAAGGCTGCGGTTGTCTGCTGAGATTTAACTAGTGTCACTACTGTCAGTTGTAACCATAGCTAATTATAGCTTATTATAATAAGTTATTATGGGCATAATTGTACTCACATCCAGTTTAAATGAAACAGCCAAACACTTCATATCAAAGTTGCTTTTCATCTTAGATTGTAGTTTTTGCAGACTAACTCTCAAGGCTCAGAATATACTGTACGTCTCAGCAATGGTCTTTATTCAATACATGCGCACAGAGACAGTATCAGAGGCTGACATCTGTCTGACTCCTGCAGCCTCGCAGGCTGCTTTTGTATCTTCCTGTTACTATGCAGCAAGAGAAGCAGGTTAGCTCTGAGGTCTGAGGTACCCACCCAAGGTGGCTGTAAGGCTCCTGTTGCCATGGTTATATCAGAAGTCGATCATCCCCTGTGAAATCTACAGTCTTCACAATCTCATGAGGCCTATACATACAACGCTATGATTATACCACTGAAATTCCTAACAGCTTCAAAAAAATTAGAGCACTATGGTTCTATGCTTCAAAATCTGCTGTTTATTTTTTCACATGGTGTTTACTGCGAGCTATCAAAACAGTACTAATACATGGTCAGAATTAATTCAAAATAAAATAAAATGACTAATTCATAGTTTGAAAGCTGTAGAAATCTAAAGTAATGTGGCATGTGGATTAATACCTAGATAAAAGGAAGAAAACAGCTCTGATAACCTGCATCAGCCCAAACTAGGGTGACGTTGTAATGGGTACTGCAGGAATCTGTTTTTAGCTCACATCTCTTTCTAATGTATAGTGTTAGTTTGATTATCTTGATTCAGGCATAGTTAGTATAGTATAGAAACACTCCACAGAGCACCCATGTGACCGGTGTCCACTATCACAGTAGGCAGCTGACCAGTGTCTGCAGTCAGAGCTCCCAGTCCCAGTCTAACATTAAATGGAGTTTATAACTAAAGTACAGAGGGATGACAACAGCCAACTTCAATCAGCCTCAACTGTCAGTAACTCATAATCACTCCTGACGTCACTTCCTGATCTAAAACGTGATAAAATACTGTGCATAATCCCCTTCTCTCCCTCGCATACCTCTTTTTGCATCCCTCCACATTTGATTGACCCACATTTACTATGACTAAAACACTAAAACACTGACTGAAAAAAAACTTTCAATTCGCTCAATTCCTAAGTGTTGTATTTCGTAGTGAACCAATAATAAACGTTGTGGATGCTCATACATTGTACTCCGACGTTGAACGACCATTTACAATAAAGAAGCGCATAAATAAACAAGACATCCCCCAGGGAAACTGTCGACATAAAAAACAACCTATGAAGTTATTCAGCGCCTGTAGATTTGTACCGGTGCTTGTTACACACACGTTAAAAAGCCTGTTTACCTGTTCTGCAGAAGCGCAGCTGTCGCTTGAGCTGTTGTTTTCCAGCGCAGTGCGGGCTGAATGACTGCACCCACACGCTCGCCTGACAAGTTAGGCTCGAGTTTCGATTCAGGCGAAGTGAAAGTAAACTTTGAACTTTATTAAAATTTATTTGAGGCGGAGGAGGAAATCGAGACTCAGATGAATAATCAGGGGCTAGGTAAGGCTCTCCTGTCGGTAACGTTTTACAGACTCCCGTGAATGAATATTTTACAATTGCAGAAAACGCCGCAAGCAGTCCTCAGAACAGGCTTACATTCTACTGTTATTTTCTCTTTTCATTTCCCCTCGACGATACCATTTCTGTAAAGGAAAACAGGAGTGATGATTTCCATTACCAAGTGCGCACGATGTACACAAGGTAGATTACATCTCAACTCCATCATTGTCATCTTGATACTGTAACGCAACGGGGGCTCAGGCGGGCGCCCTTGCCGCATCTGGTCGGCCCCATCCCGACTGGAGGCTCGAACCCGGGACTTCCGCGTCTCTCTGCAGCGACCCAGCCCCGTGAGCCAAAGAGAGATCTCTCCAGCCCAGTAGCTGTAGTCCTGCTATCACAGGGAAGGGCGGCGACGTCACCTGCTCTGGTACGCCGGCTCTTACACACAGTGCTTGTCGGCCGTAAGCGTTACAATACCATGTTCAAACGTTTTCACCAAATGAAGATACGTTTAAGATAAGTGCATATTTGGTTTTTAAATTAGGAGTAAAAAGTGAAATCTCCATTATTATTATCTATTTTTAATAGTTTAATTAAAATGTTTTGAGTTGCTTTCTAATTTTCAGTATTCATGGCAGATACTGACATCTAATGGAACACAAATATATTACACTTTATTTCATGTTCATGGAGACGTTTCGCCCAGCGTAGTCTTTTTTTAATGAACGTTTTATTTCATGACAAAAAACGATGGTCTTGTCTCAAGCCTGGATTCTGTACGCTTTCGGCCACAGAATGACAGACACATCTTAAAACTGTGCGAATACGATAAGACATATACTGTTACGCTCAAATTCAAATGATGCTCTCCTGAATGTACAATCCCATTTGGATTGGACACAGGGAGCTCAAATCACATTCAGACGTCTGTATATCGGAGCCAGGCACATGTCAGAGGGAATGCTGAGCTGTCGCATCAGTTAGTTGTGTGTCTTAATGTCCACCCATCAATATCTGGGCTACATAGACCGTGTTAGGACACCAGACATTGTCAGTGATTGTCCATCAGCAGTCCCAAGACGTCCTGAAGTCTGCAGGCTTAGTATGGTCACATCCTTAACAACAGAGCAAGGCTAGGCAGCAGGTGGGCACATAATCTGGGAAGATGTTATTTTCCCAATAACTTCTCAATTTTGGGCAGATGTTATGTACAGCATTAAATCTGGAGTTATAAGGGGTGTGGGGTTGTAGAACAACCCATCCAGTCATGTGGCCGAAGCTGATACCCTGGCTTCTCTCAAGACATTGCTGGATAAAATCCACTGATCAATTACTAGTAACTACTGAACAGGCTGGTGGGCCGAGCGGCCTCCTCGAGTAATTGTTCTTATATTTTAATCTGGGCTTTGTCGATGGCCGTTTTAATGTCTACCCATTTTACAGACAGCGATTTGCATGTGCATGTGCTGTTGAATGCGATCCTTTTGCCAGAGGAAGAAGTACCATGTAATGTTTTTTCTCAATAAACTACCTTTTGCATAAGAGTAATGTACAGTATCCATTACTACTGGCAGGTATCAACTGAATTTCACATGTTTGCTCATAACCCTTCTCAGAGGAATTGTCTTGATCTGGCACAGGTTACATACCCAGCTTGGTGTATGACTACTGGACTCCCTTCAGAAACTGCAGCAAAGTTGCAGAGTAATTTTCATGTGCCAGACACACTAGAACCCAGAATGCTCCAGAAAAAGGCATCACTGTGGAAATGGTGCTGATGCTGGATACTCTGCTGGAGGGAGAACTCTTGAAATCACTCCAGACGAGCGAACTGCACAGAGACCGCAGGGACAGGTGAAAACCTCTGGGATCAGGCACATGATGTGCTCAGATTGCTGAAATAATTTTTTTCAAATCTGTGGTTTTATGTGCTTTTATCTGTGCTTTTATTTCTGTAGTGGCATTGTAAACAGATTTTCCTGAATCTCTGTTCAAGGCATTGCAATTTTAATGTTAATTACTGTGCAGATATAATAAAGAGAAACAACTGAAAGCACAGAAACAAGTAATGAAATAAGGAATTTACGACAGTCTGCAAAGGCATTCTATGACTTTAGTTAAATGCTATGTTTTTTTAATCATTATTTAATTAATTAGATGTCTACAGAAGAGATACAGAAGAACTGTATATAAGGTGGTTGATTTAAGAATACAGGATGTGGCAGGTCCCAGAGACAGGATGAGTCACAGCTTCCCTGGTGGTTCTGCTGATTCATGCTGTTTGAAAGTCTGCTGGAGTATTATTCAAGCTGATTTAGTTCTGCACTGTAGGGTATTGAGCTCATCTCGGGGATTAAAAAAAAACAAACTCTCAAGACAAACACAACATCCAGACTATGATATTGTGTTTGTGACCTTGAAGCCTGCTGCTACTGTAGCTCTTGCGGTGAAGAACTCAGCTACAGGTTTGGTAGTCCAGACGGGGGGACTTTTTGCTTAGTCACAATGAAAACACACAGCACAGGGATAACAATCAACACATTTTACCCACCTATGGCGAATCCACAACAGAATAAAGCGATAAAACATCCTATGAAATGACCAGTATCTTACAGATTCAAGAGGAGAAGTGAAAGACAGCAGGGTTATGAAAGACCTGGTTTCTCTCTGAGCCCCAGAGCTCCAGAGCCAAGCTGATCATCAATGCAGTTTGAGTGCAGATTCTTACACTTCCTATGCCATGGAAACCACAGCACAGATGGTGATGTGATCTGACCTAACACTCGCTGCAACTGGACGAGAGAAACTGAGTTCAGTTAAAAACCATAAGAGAGACTGAGAGAGAGAAAATAACAGTGTAAGGGTGGCAAAAATGAATAACAAAAGCCATAGAAATCCAAGATAAAGTACATGCAGGCGAAGAGAAATGGTTTTAAAAAAACAGTATTGATAAGGACACATACGTAAAACAGGACTCATGTAAATACAAGAATGCTACCGGAATCTATGCTGAGTCCAGTTCTCTTTCTAGAATACATCAACAATAGTGAAATTCAAAATACTCCTAAACTGCTTGTTCAAATAAATGTCTCAGGTATTGTAAGAAAAACTATTAAACCACATGCTGCTTTCTAATGGAATGCTTTTATTTATTTTACTTGTGCAAAAACCACAAGTAATAGTACAAAAAACAACAAAAAAGAAACCCAGTGACATCCTTTCTTTAACATAAGACTTTCTAACATACTACTGTATTTTAGGCCACAAAAATACTTATTGTAACTACCTTTCAAATTCCTTTCTCATTGTTTTTCATTGTATTTACATTTTTGTAACTGAAAAATAATGCTGGAATATTTAGAGCTGTCATTGTTGTATAAAATACATTTCACCTCAGACTAGCTGGTTGTACAGTATGTCCATGAATGTGTTCCTCTCTGGGTTGAGAAAGGACCCATAGACGTGCTCTAAAATACCAGGATTTCCTTCAGTTTCAGTCAGAACAATGGCCTTAAGAGACAGATTGTAAATACTGCTCCAGTGTAAACATCCAGCATCCTGTTCTGTTGCTTCTGAGTTTATCATAAGTTGCTCGGGTTGCTACGTAAAAACCTCACCCTTCTGTGTTGCCAGAAAAGAGAAACAAAACCAAAGGATAATGAAAATCTGTTACACGCACGAAAAAGATCTGTGTTCTGTATTTCAAGTCAGCAAAAGTAAAAGTAAAAAAAATAGAAAAGCTTTAAATTATTTCTCAAAGGGTTCCAAGACTGAACAAAGTCATAGCATATCCAAAGAAAGTGTTATATTGAACTGTTAATAATGTCTGCTGTATTAAACATTTGCATTTTAAGTTCAAGCTGGAAATGAAAATGCTCCTGTTTCAGCACTGGTTGCTGTGCTACAAATGGACATTACTGCACTGAAATCCAATGAAACAAGAATTACCAGGTTAAATGCAGGCCTTACAGCAATGTCAAACATACATAGATGCAGTTAAGAAAATTAAACTCTATAGTTGTTGATTTAAGGGACAAGAAGGAAACATCAAGCAAGTATTCAGAATCCTGCAAGATGTGAGACAGGAGAGAGTGAATTACAGCTTTATTTATATAACTTTATTGTCCATTCAAAAGTGTGGAAATTTGTCTTTAAGGTGTTGGGATCTTGATGCAAGCTCTAGTCTAGTCCAGCAGACTAAACTACCTAGTCTATCTCTAGTTTAGTAAATGCTCCAGTCGTAAAAAGTAGTTTGTAAATGCCAGTTTGTGTGTTTTGTAATTTTGTGTAATATCTATTTGCCTTTTAAGCTAGAAATTGAAGAAGATGGGAGGCTTTTAATATTGGTTTGCCCTGCAGCGGGACAGGTGAGCATTACTGCACCAGCATACAATACCACAATAATCTACAACGATCTTCCCGAAACAAGACCAACTTCTCAAAATATTGCCAGCAGCTAACAAGAGCACAAAAATAATCCCTCCAGACCTGATGGCACTCCTTGTGACCTCATATAGCTTTCATTCTGAGTGCACACAATACTTTCACTTTCAGTAGCTACTGTATTTATCTGAGCTTTGTAAATACTATCATTAGAGCTGAGCAAGGGCACAGAACAGACATCTCTCAGGTACCCCAGGAGTGTGGGAACTATGGCTAACAATGGAAGCAAGACAGATGCCACTTCAAGGTAAACACTTTTAAATAAGTTGTATTGCTTGTAGAAATTAAGATATATATTCCATGACAATATATTTTAAAATAATAAAAAGGAGATGAAGACCTTGTAGTTTAACCCATTTTTTATCTTTAAGACTTCATGTCCCTATTTGTTTTATTTTACTTGTACTTGATATGGGATAGCTGCGAATTATGTACATGTAAATTGTTTTATAATCCATATAAATGGAGTATTATATGTAAGTTATGTATAGTAAATCAAAGCTTGAACACACAGCTCCATTACACGTACTGTATACAGGCACACTGAACTAGGTTACAATATACAATATACAGTGCTATTTAATAACATTCATCTATAATATATAAATACAATAATATAAATATAATAGTATATATTTCTATAATATAAAAACAAGTATGTCATTCTGCAGATACCCCATCAGGTCTAAAACTGACAGTAACACTTATCTCTTATTTGTAGTGGAAAACAGACTGGAAATATCACTGAGTCTTTGGAAGTGGAGACCCATGTAAGTAAATGACATTCATAATCATCTAAGGACAACAGAATTATTAGCTTCATACTACCTTTGTGATTCTTTGACAGTGGAAAATTATGTACTGTAAAAGTGTATTTTCACACAATAACAGGAAAGTGAATCCATGATGAATGAAAACTGTATTTGGACTCTCCTGTTGAAATTATTAGCTGTTCAGAAGATCTTTCTTCTGTCTGTCTGGATATAAACAGCAGTTATCCTTCTTATTTCTTTGTGGTGCTTGTGAAATCCCTCAGAGATTTAAAAATTACATAAGGTTCCTGCTAAATGGCTATAGTTCAATTTTAACTGGAGAGTTTTTGAGAAGCTGTTTTGTAGATACTGGAACTATTTATCTTTATTTAGCCCAAAATGTCAGATAAGGCTGCTCCACCCAGGAATACTCTGTGGTTATCAGTTTATTCTCTCAGTTTTCTACATGCATGACTCTGTTCCTTGTGTCTTATATCTAATATGTAGGATTTCACAAATAAAACGAAAGCCTAAATACACAGAAAAAATCCTTACTATTTAAAAATTACCCTATTGTACTAATTTAACAGGTGGGTATTTTTAGAACATTTTCAAAACAATTTTTGGCAAAACATCGAAGGTTTCACTTTAATTCCTGAGAGCAACAGAGCAGCCTTTTAAATATCAGAGAGTGTGGTGGAATCTTACTGCAGTTTTTCCACCCTTACTCTACACAAGAAGCAGACACCAGCAGAGCAAAGGTCAAAGGGCTATCGAGGCCTTTCTTCCACCACTTGTGCTTCGTCTTTCTTACACACGTTTTCTGAAGCCTGACTGTTTCATTACATTTAACACTGCTGTCGTTCCATTGTTCCAACACAAACCGCTCACCCACAAGTGACCTTCCTGAAGGCAGTGCACTCCCCTCAGGAGCAAGTGACCTGTGCGTCTGCAATATATCCATTCAGCTGTCTCGGTGAACCTGAAGGTTGGTGTTCTGGCCACTAATTAAACCCCTTCTGGATCAGGAGCAGCCTGTCCAGGAGCATGAGAGTCCTGAAACACAGTGGAGCTGGCACTTTTGTTCACTTCCTGCCCGTTCACAGCAGCACTGCATCTTAAAATCAACCTCTGATTTTTATCGTAACCTGACTTGCAAACCACCACAAACTTAAAACAGTCAGTTTTCTTGTGACAACCAAGTAGAGAGAAGAGGTGTAACTTCAGGTTCCTGGCTGGGCCATCTTGTATGAAAGGCCTCTGTACAAGGCATCAGTATGATGCTGCTGCACTCTGTGTGACATCAACACTATTCACGAGTGAAGTGCTTTTGTGTACTCCCTTTAAAGTATATCTGGAACACCTCATTTCTTATGATATTACAGTATTGTTTCTTATAAAAATTTAAATGTCCTTTAACAGGATATACATAAAACATATTTTTGCCAGCAGCCACATCACACAACTGGCAATTTAGTGAAGCTCAGCAGGTATGAGCCTGATCAGTACCTGGAGGGAGACTCCTGGGAAAAACTAAGATTGCTGCTGGAAGAGGTGTTAGGTGCTGGAAGAGGAGGGGCCAGCATGGGGCACTTACCCTGGAGTCTGTGTGGGTCCTAATAGTGATGGAGATACTACACTGTAAAAAGGCACAGTTCTTCAGATTAGACATAAAACCTAGGTCCTGACTCTCTCTGGTCATTGAAAACCCAGGGTGTTTCTAAAAAAGAGTAGGGGTTTCCCCCTGGCCTTTACCAATCATGGCCTCCTAATAATCCCATCTCTGAACTGGCTTCATCCCTCTGCTCTCCTCCCCACTCAGAGCTGGTGTGTGGGGTGCAGACTGGTGCATTATCCAGGTGGGGCTGCACATTGGTGGTGGTGGAGGGGAGTCCCCATTACCTGTAAAGCACTTTGAGTGGAGTGTCCAGAAAAGCGCTATGTAAGTGTAAGGAATTATTATTTTTTGTATTGAAGATTTGTGCTTTTTTAAAAAACTGTTTGTTTTAGAAATACAATAAAATGAGGAGTGAAGCGATTGTTTCGAAGAAACAAAATGGCGAAGTGGTTTACCCTCACAAATTCCACGTGAAGATGTCTCTCATGGAGTTTATCGAGAAGTACGCAAACCTCAAAGCAGAAGAGCATCTGACGGATGTGGTCACATCCATAGCAGGTAAAGCAGGAGCCTGTGCTCCAGCCTTATCCACAGCTACTCGGCTTGCTTTCCCAGTGTAATCCACATCACATTTCTTAAGAAATGAAGAGATCCTGATATTTGATTCTGATATTATCTAACACACAATAAAATATTTTTGTATGAGATTTAAAAAAAAATATTTTAGAATATTGCTGCACTCTAAAACCTGTTCTTATGTTGCCCAGGTCGAATTCACGCCAAGAGAGAAGCCAGTAGCAAGCTTCTGTTTTATGACATCAGAGGAGAAGGTGTAAAGTTACAGATCATGGCAAACGCCAAGTATGTACAATTACTGTATATTACCTCCCTGTCTACAGAAACACATACAGAAAGTAGCATCGTACCAATAACAGTAACATACTTCTGTCTATATTCAATGTGTTAAATGGCATTAAATTTATTATTAGGAAGAATAAGTAAAGTAAGAAAAAACAAGACCAGTGGGTTTTCTGCCAGTTCCCTTAACATTTGCAGAGACATTAAAATGCAGAGAGTGAGTATTGCACCAATGGCATTTAACGCCTCTCAGTATATTCGTGCTTGGGGGACCTTTGCAAGGGTATGAGCCGTAAAGGGCTTGATCTGTCTTTCTAGTGACTAGAGCCCTGCACTTTGATTCGCAGAAAATGTCATTGTGGCCATAGAAGGAAGAAAAACGTTGTCTCATTTCAGATTTTACGCGTCCGAGGAGCAGTTTGTGGAGATGAGCAGGGAATTGCACCGCGGGGACGTTGTCGGAGTGGAAGGAAGCCCCGCCAAGACCAAGAAGGGCGAACTGAGCATCATCCCCGTGCGGCTCCATCTGCTGTCCCCCTGCCTGCACATGCTGCCCCACCTGCACTTTGGCCTGCGGGACCAGGTGCGCAGGCAGACCACACCCACACAGGGAGGGGCAACAGACATGTTCATCATGCCCGTCTGGAATTAATTAGTATCTGGCATGCAGAACGTGCTGGTTCTATTGGACCTCCGGGGGCTGAGGGCTGCTGAACCAGTTACTGATGTAATGTAACTTTGCAGCAGCAGTTTTCTAGGAGACATTAAGAACAAAGTCTGTCCTTTCCCGATGAGCACAGATCCCTGTTTCTTTACGGATGATTCCTTTTGTAACTACTGTATTTTGTCATTTTGCTTTTGGAAACAAAGTGTTGGGGTCGTCTTTTTTTAAACTTTCTTTGAACTTCAGGGCCTAGCTCAGCATAACCTCTTTGATGAGATGCAAAAACCAACCTGCAGGACACCCTTTTTTATTTAATTGTTGTTTTTTTTATAGGAGAAAAGGTATCGCCAGCGTTACCTTGATTTGATCCTAAATGATTCAGTGAGGCAAAAGTTCATTACAAGAGCTAAAATTATTCAATACCTACGGAGCTTTCTGGATAATAAAGGATTTCTGGAGGTACGATTTACATCTTTCAAAAACAACTTTACATAGGGTATGTATATACAGTATGCATTACATATTTTCTTAAGTGAAAGTTCTTAACTGAATTTCTGGAAGGATAATTACAAACAAGTCAATTTTAACCAGCAATTCAAAATCATAATCGTTAGTTAAAAACAGTTAAGATAAAACCACACACAAACTCCTCTTTTTTACATTTGACTCATACAACTCTCCTCCACCCCATCTGCAGTCTTGCAGATACCCCTTTGTTAATTACTAACTCTGAATGGGGTCTGTACCACCTCATCTTCTGGAGGGTTAAGTTAAAATGTTTTATATTTAAAATACTCAATAAATATTCACAAAGCATTCTTCTGATCTTCAGTGTAGTTATTCGTCATGAAATAGCAATTATACACAATATCTGACACCTTATTAAGAAAAAGGTTTCAAAAAGTAAAATCATAGCTTGTCTATACCACGGTAAAAGTACAGTGTTCTAGCTCACTGATGACGTTCTTTGTTAAGAAACTACAGCTATTTAGTATAACTAATTACAGTGCATTTATCTCTGATGTGTAACATCAAGAACAGGAATGAACCTCGCTACTTATATTTCTTTGGATGGTAATTTGTTATGATGTTTTTCATTGTCATGCTGAAGATGAAGAGCTTTCACTAAACAATATATTCATATATAAGGGAGATAAAGTGGGATTACTCTTGTGTATGAATTTAATCAGTTTGAATCTAGTAAACTGTTTGACAAACTGCGAAGAGTTAAGGATGAACTTTAACAACACTACACTTTTCATCAAGTGTTCCCTTTTGTTTTTTGCACAGTCATGTTTAAAAATTACTCTGAAACGATTAAGTCAGTTGTTAAATTATTGCATGGTTTATCTCCAGTTACAGGAAGGGCACTTGAGCATTTTGGTTAAACCAGGAGTGTGGTTGCAGCTTCCTTAGTGAAGGAGGAGGCAACTTGTGCTTGAGGCTTCAGGCTGTTCTTGGCTTCCTAGGTGGAGACCCCCATGATGAACATGATTGCTGGGGGGGCTGCGGCCAGGCCGTTCATCACCCATCACAACGAGCTGAACATGGACCTGTACATGAGGATTGCTCCTGAGCTCTACCTGAAGGTACTACCCAGCCCCAGCCACATCTCTCACAGCTGGGCATGTCCCTCTGCTCATCCCGCTCAGTCACACCCGACATCTTTCCCCTCCAGATGCTCGTTGTGGGAGGCCTGGATAGAGTGTACGAAGTCGGGCGCCAGTTTAGAAACGAAGGCATTGACCTGACCCACAATCCAGAGTTCACCACATGTGAATTTTACATGGCCTATGCTGACTACAACGACCTGATGGAAATCACTGAAGAGCTGCTGGCAGGTACTGTGAGAAGAGCCTGTCTCGGTGTGATGTTAAGGGAGCGAAGCTTTAGAGTCCAAAATCTATAATCTGACAAACTATAATTCAGTGAAGGTTATTTATGCAAACTGTCAGTGACACTGGATCACTGTAAAGGGAGTTAAGCTTTGGTAAATTTTAAAACATGACAGAGAATGAACGGAAAGAAGACCAATATAAAAATGTATTACTACAGTACATGTGATTGTACAAATCAGTTTTCTCCCACTGTAAAAGCAAACTGAAATGGTTCCAGATTGGTGAAATGTGCAGCTCATGGCATTACTGTACTGTAGACTAAGACATTTCTAGCTATGGCAAAAATAACTGCCCTTATACTTATAAAATGGACATGAAACCCTCTGTTTACATGTTTAATTAAACGGATATGGAAACTTACATAACTTTCCGATTTCAAATAGTACTTCTCAACCTGAACATGAACAGCTTTTCTGGCTGACAAAATATGTTGACCAACAACAATTTTCTCTTTCAAACACATGTTCCTAACAAGAATCTCAGGTAGTTTTGGTTTTGTGCTGTTTCCCTGGCTTGACGTGCAGTAAATGAATTCATGACCAGTGGAACAGCTCACATCATTCAGGTTAACATCCCTCCTTTGTTCTGATACCTTTATGACATTTTATGTTGGGACTATGATTTGCCATTTGCAAACATGCCCTCTTGTACCAGAAAATTATTACTGCATCAGGAGAGAGGATTTACATTCGGTAGATGTAAACAAATCAACCTGTTAAATACTATTTAGCCCAATAGCTTTGGATTAAATTAAATTATGTAGACATATTTTTTTTAATAGCTTGGACTAATATATCAAAAGAACGTAAAAAAGGCTGTAAACGAGAAGAGGCCATCCGGCCCATCCAGGCTGATTGGTACTCTAGTTTGACCACTTACGCTTAGTGTGAAACACCAAAAGTTTTCCACATCAATATAAGGAGAACGCAGCCCTTTTAAAAGTCAGAATAATTTGTTCTTGGTCTGTTCTGGAACCTTTCCTGCCCCCACAGGCATGGTTCTGCAGCTCACAGGCGGCTACAAGATAACATACCATCCTGCAGGCCCTGAAGGCGAGGTGGTAGAGATCGACTTCACTCCGCCCTTCCGCAGGATCAGGATGATGGAGGAACTGCGGAAGGTGCTGGGAGTCAGTCTCCCTGCGGCAGACGCATTGGACAGCGAAGGTCAGACTGAATTTGTCAGCGTAGATCACTGCTGCCCCGATTCCTGCTCAAAGACCAGGGCATCTTTACGATTTCAGGCTCATGAATGCCCTTCTGTGGGAGGTCTTAAGGGTTTATTCTTCCCTGGAGCTGCCAACTCACACACAGAATAAAACAATTCCAGCAGAATATGTTATACTGTTTACTTACATACAAGAAACTCAATGTAATCATCCCTTGGTATAACAGACCTTTAGTATATCATAGTAGAAAAAATACCAAAACTTCCAAACCCCTGATTTCATAGGGAAAAAACTATCTTCCAGGAAAGAAGAACAAACCACAATAAAGGTCTACAACAGCTTTGAAGCCATAAACTTGCTGCACAGTCTGATGCTGATCTTTCAGAACAACGGTGAAAATAACTAATATCTACATATTTTCCATCACAGAGTCCCGCCAGTTTCTAGAGAGACTTTGTCAAGAAAAAGGACTGGAATGCAGTGCTCCCAGGACCTCGGCAAGACTTTTAGATAAGGTCCTTCAATTTTATTTTTTTAGCATTGGTCCTGCATTGTTAACTTTCTAAAAGGTTTATAGGGCGGCCAGCCTTCAGCATTAATTTCTCCCGGTAACATATCACTTTCTAAATTAAGTCGCATCTCTGATCAAACCAAAAAGAAGCTGAATGATTCAGATACAATTTTTGCACACCACTTGTTATATTAGTTTTATACATGTGTAAAAAGCATTAATGACTTTAACTTTTATGATATGGCCAATGAAGTATGTGATTCTGGTCATTCCAGAAAATATTTAAAGCTGAAAAACTTTAACATACCTCAGCGGCAGCTGTGGTTCAGTAAATCACAGAAAAATTCAGTTTCAGGTTCTTGCTATATACATTAATACAGCAAATATCCATTACAACTTTTTATAACTTTAAATCGTCAGCTCAAACCTTGTGTTGTTGCAGCTGGTTGGAGAGTTCTTAGAGGTCTCCTGCATCAATCCCACCTTCATCTGTGATCATCCACAGACCATGAGCCCTCTGGCAAAATGGTAGGCCTACATGTCAGAGCATAACCATGATAGCAGAAATCCAATTGTCTTTAGATCCTGAACGATATAGTTTGTACTACGTTTATTCGTATACTTTAACTTAGTCACAGTGCAAGAATTTCTCTATGGGATCTGTTCTCTCAGATATCAGTCATCTTGCATGTTTGTAACTTCAGCATGCTTTTCCTTCAGGCACCGTTCTGAGGCAGGCCTGTCTGAGCGGTTTGAGCTGTTCGTCATGAAGCACGAGCTGTGTAATGCCTACACAGAGCTCAATGATCCCCACGTACAGCGGCAGCTCTTTGAAGAACAAGCCAAGGTACCAACTGTCTACTAAGCGGTCTCTATTCCACCTGAAACCCAATATGTTAACAAGTGGGAAGTTTACTGCAGTATGTATGTGATTACTTGACTGTCATTCACACACTATAGCCAGTCCTTTATCCCTGTGAATATAAATTCTCAGCAAAAAAGCTCCAGCCATGCTGCAATACTGACCACACAAGACTGTACAGAACATGTATACGCCACATCGACAGGCAAAACACGCCGGTGACACTGAAGCGATGAGCGTTGATGAAGACTTCTGTACAGCTTTGGAATTCGGCCTCCCACCAACAGCAGGGTGGGGAATAGGGATCGACCGTCTAACCATGTTGCTGACGGACTCCAACAACATCAAGGTATGTGATAAGAACTGGGGTGCTTTATAAGCCAAACCATTTCTGTTTTCCACAGAGAGGGGGCATTTGCTTTTGCCCACACAAATGGCATGGGGCTGCTTGGCTCATTGGCCATTCTACAGAAGAGCATCAAATTCTTCTCCAGCAGTCTGAGGAGCACACCAAAACTAAGGAATAGTGCCTGTTTCACGAGTTGTAAAATGGTTACTAATAAATTTGGGGAAATACAAAAAAAGACAAAAAAGCATACTCCATGTCCTCTCTACCCTCTTCCACTACATACACAGGAGGGAAAAACAGGAGCCACTGGATGTATCCAATATGACCCGAAACGTCTTGCTCACAGGATTCATGACATTCCTTCAGTGATTAAACTATTACTCACCTTAGGCATTGCTGTCTCAGACTCTTATTATAATGTTACAATGTTAACCACTGCCATGTATTCTGAAGCCTATTTCCGAGATCACTCCTTTGCTAAAGTGTCACAGGATATGTGCATCTTAGTACATTTCAGCTCTTCTTGTTAACAGTCTCTCTAGCCATGTTAACTGTGAGTTGTTGCAACACAGGTGTAAATTGCAGTATGTTTGCATTGATCCTGGTCTTAGTAAATTTGGCCCTTAAGGTTTATGTGACATGTGAAGACTGACAGCACTACCTATTTATACTAAGAGGAAGGATAAACACTTCATTAATGGTATAAACTTTTATATTATGTAAAAATGCTGCACAAAATAATTTAAAACTTAAAAATGAGCCACAAACAGAACAGAATGCAATGAAATGGATCCAAACATTTCCTGCATAAAAGTTAATTACAAACAACAGAACAGCTGACCCTACAATACATAATTCATATAAATGAAAAAAAAAGTTTTATAATTGTTTTATAGACAGCAAAGCTAATGTTTATTTCATAAAAGAAAGAATCACATGTCCTTAGAATAAGTTTAAGTTGATGTAAAACTTCTGTTCAATGCTCAAGATTAATACACATATACAGCAGCATCACACAGGAGGCTGATTCTTCTCTGCCAGTAAAGACCCAGTCAGAGCAGCTGTTCTGGATTTCTTTTTTCAGGAGGTTCTGCTGTTTCCAGCCATGAAGCCTGATGAAAATAAACAGCCTGGAAAAGCTAAGGCTGCTGAGGACAGCTCGAACCGAGCGGAACTCTGACCACCTGAGGAAGCTCTGGAGTGCAGCAAGCTGAGCACGAATCGTGCTTTTATTATTTTATATATAACAAGCTGCAATCTCATTCTGAATATCACTGCTTCCTTTTCTTCTTTATATTTTACAATACTTTGTGTGTGAAACATTTTCTGCTAATTCATTGGAAAAAGGATTTGTGCATTTATTTTTTGGGGTGAAAAGGTTTAGAAGGTGCAGTAGCAAAAACTCAAAATGACTCAAAACCGAATCAAAATGATGCAGGCATCTGGCTTTTCAAAGAGCAATTTAACAATAATTCAAATTGATATTTCTTTCTGTCACAATAATTAATTTGACTCATTTTTAAACCCCCACTATCTGCGGATGTTCTCCTGCAAACAATTCCTTTTGGAAGAAGATGTATACATTTTTTACCATAATTACCACTGTAATGCAGCTATTCTTACAATCCATCTTGCAATCCATTATTATTCCCCTAGAAATTAATACCTCTGCAGAAAAAGCCTTAAGAGAATCCAGATAAACAAATCCCATCTTTATTCTCTTCTCAAATCATCACGTCTGCTGACAGAAAAGCTTCCACACTGAACCAGAATTGTTATTGGTTGTAATAAGATATTCTATCCTGCTAATCAATGCCTTTATCGGTTATCTTCAACAACAATTGTTCTTCGTGGGTATGTATCTACGTCCACAAACAGGTAGCGGAATTCATATTTTCCTGTTTTGGGATTCTGCAAAAAACAAATGTAACAAATAAAATAATTGAATTAACACTCAGAACTCAAAGCATCCTGGTGGTAATGAAACTGGTTGGTTAGTGTGTCTGTGGTGAAGACGGCGATCTGCAACAGGCCCTGCAGACTGCAGGTCACAGCTACCACAAGGAACATAGGAACGTTGAGCGTAACATTCCGCAGAGATGAAAAATCACTTAAAAGGCAGTTTATTTGACTTCAGATGGTTCTTGACTCTGCTAGTTCAGTAAGAAAGAGAAAACGTGCCACTGTACCTCCAGAACTTCTGCATGTGCAGTTCCTTGCAGTCTTGGTTCAGCCCCATCGATGTAAAACTTTAACCTCATGTGCTTGACCCCATCCTTCATGTACTCCATGTGACTGAAACAAACATCAGAACAGGGTAACTAGCCCAGGGGAAAGGGCTGGACTGGCTTTCGGATGACCCTGGCGTTACGCTTGTTTTACCTCACATGCTGCCTTCTGCCACGGCGCGTCGTCTCCCCGTAGCCTCTGATCGGCTCTCCAAACACTCCAACGATCTCAACAATTCAAAAAGAGAAGGATATGTGACAAG
This sequence comes from Lepisosteus oculatus, assembly GCF_040954835.1. Classification (NCBI taxonomy): domain Eukaryota; kingdom Metazoa; phylum Chordata; class Actinopteri; order Semionotiformes; family Lepisosteidae; genus Lepisosteus; species Lepisosteus oculatus. The sequence goes on along the minus strand of NC_090701.1, from coordinate 385,318 downwards.
GCAGCACGGCAGAGCACATCAGAGCACAGGCAGCATGGTACAGCACAGCAAAACACATCTTATATTCTACAGAAACCTATATTACCCCAGCTTCCTCACACCTCTTAACTTACTTTTAATTCTGAGATTACATGTGCCACATTCAGATTCCTTTACAATTTAAAATATTGCCTTTAGGTATTCCCCAAAATACTCACCGGACCCCCATTAACAGTGGACTATGCACTGATAATATGTAAGTTGTGGATACCATGCTAAAATATAAAAGATATGGTTGTTTTGTTTCCAGACAAGAGTGACCAGATACTTTACTGGACTCAAAGGAATGACCCTTCACTTTATTCTTGAAGAGAGAAGACTAAGAGAGGACCGGATTCAGGTATTCAAAACTTTTAATGGCACAGACAACGTCGACCCAACTGACAGTCTTGGGGGTTAGTAATAAACATGACTGAGAGCACAACAAGTTGAAATTACACCAAGTTGAAATGGGGAAGTAAATTTAAATCTGAGAAAAGCTAATTCCCTCAAACTTCCTTCAAATATGAATACATTGGCTTCAATCTGCTCTAAACTGAACACGCTAGTTAAGACAGATGGTTTCTTCCTTTACACATCCTTTTTTAAGTTCTTATTTCAATTCAATTTTTAGCTCTGAATCTAAATATGTGGGACAGGTGCTAAACACACAGCAAAGCACTGTTCCACACAGGTCAAAATTATTGAATTGGGTTCTCCACTTCAGTGTGTAACATTGTATTTAATCACATAGATTATTCTGTTCTGATTTTCTCCCTTTGTGCAAAGAGCCCTCTTTAACCTTACCTCTGGATGTGCTCTGCATTTCTCCAAAGCCTTTCCATAGATTTTGCTTGGACTAGAAGATGAAAACAACTCCTTGAAGACAACATAGAATAATCCACCTGAAGGAAGGAGAGAGTCAATGAGGGCTAATCAAAACAATCCAATGTGCTCTGAGGCTTCAAATGTATAGTAGGTTATAAATAAAAGTGGTTGCAGTTTTTATATTGTGGCTACATAATACAAACAACAATAGATGAATGAGAAATTGAACAGAAATGATTTTTTAAACTGAACTCATAGGACTGTAGAATAATTGAAAAAGCATACGTATTAAATACTGAAGAAAAAGAAAATCAACCGATTTGTAATTAAGACAAAGACACACAGTCATGCAGAAATTATGGCTACCAACTCCTCCACCTAATACAGATTCAGAAAGCTTTTTTCCCCCCAAAAGAACAGAATGAAGACATGGCATCTTAATTCACTATTTGCAAAAATGAAATTCAATAGCCCTCATTCATTTAGTAAAAACAATGCATGCAAATGTGTTCAGCATGTTAAAGCAATACAATGGATGAATTTATCCATGATCCCAAACTCATGATTGTGCATAAAAGCAGTTGATATGTTTCAGCTCCCATCCATAATGACCATGATGTAGTTTTCAGTGCATTAACCTCAAACACTGAGCTGCCAGCAACACATTAACATTCTGCAGAGTTAAAAGGTGAACTGACAGATAATTAGGTAATTAATAATAGCTTGTTATACCTCAGGAAAGCCTTCCTTTGTTTACATGGTTGTCATCTGCATTTGTACTTGCAATGTTCACTGATAAATTGCACTGAGTTAATAATCCAAAGACATTAATGAAAACTAATGAAAAACTGACTGGATCGTTTTCTACATTAAGACTGATGAAAAGATCATAACATCAAACATAAATACAGTTCTAGAAAATGGCTTGTAACATCCATCATCTCCAGGCTGTTTTAAAATGGACTGAAGAAGTGCAAGGTTGTTCTTTTTTATCCAGGTACCATAAAACACATACTCCTACTAATTTGGGATTTTTGGAAGTAAACTGTTGAATATGTAAGTAAAACAAGCAAATCTGATTAAATCTTTAAAAAGTGACCCACCAGTGTCTGTGTTCAAATACTGGGTTTTTGCGAATCTTTACTTTGATAAAAGACAAAGTAATGTTTCACCTCAGTTCACACCTCGCTGTCTGACTTCTTATCTCTTTGGTCTATCGAATTGCATTCATCCACCATGCAGTGGACAACAGCCCCGGATCTGTGTTTTGACATATTTTTAAATCTTACACAGTTTTAGGATATGCAGTTCAATCTGTTTTAAGAGGACGTGCTCCAGCGTTGTTCTTGCACAAACATTGTTCCTGCTTACAGACACAGTTCACCCACACAAAGGCCAATGAAACACTGCCCCCCCCACTCCTTTGGGATAGAATTGCCATCACAGGCTCCAATGTGGATCTCATGACTGGGTGAGCGCCTGGCTGAAGACAATACAGGCAAGTGCAGGGTTTTGCATAACTTCTGTAACCTTTCTTATGTTTTCACGCTCTTGGTGTTTCTGTGGATTGCATATGGTACAGGTACATTATAGCATTCTAATTTGAAACTGATTTCCATATGTGAAAATATAATAAATCTTAGATGCACATAACTGATGTTAAATTGATGAAACAATAAAAACACACCCGTTTTCCGTAATGAATGTGTATTAACAGGAAGCTCCTGTCACCTTGGTCACGAGAACTTACCTGTTACTCCAATCCCAACAAGCACCACAATTAGATACGTGAAATCCTTCCCAGCTTTCTTGACTGCAAGGAGGAGAAAAGAGAGCACATTACTGTTTCTCTTTTTAAAAATACTTGCCAGTCTAAACAGTCTGGGAACACTTTTATTATTATTAGAGTGAGCCCTTTAAACAGAGCAACGCGGCACTTGTGCCCAATTTTACAGACTTATTTTACTTCAGCAGTCTGAGTGCAGCCCCGTGCTCGGGAACACAGCAGCAGTGCCCCTGGGATTTGAACTCCCAACCTCCCCGTCTTAACCTAACCACCACTCTACTCTGCTGCCCAGCAACACTTATACACACTTGTTTCAGAATTTCACTCTAACCCACTTTCCAAAGGAGCATTCTTGCAAACACAGTTCATTTGTCCACCAAGAACAAAGACCTACCAGAAACCTTTTAAGAAAGGATACAAACGAGATGGGGACATTCAGTCCACCTACAGTAGCTAGTTTGGTAGCTTTTACCCAGCTGTTTCTTGAACTACACCAGGATATTGGCAAGGTAGCTTGTTCCACACTCGCACAGCCCTTTGAGTAAACTTTTAAACGCAGTTCCAAGCAGTTTCCATTTTTGTCCTCTTGCTATTGTTTCACTCTTAAATCCACTGGCTTGACACTGTCATTGCTTTTGGACAGCGAGGGAAACTGGTATCACTGTCTTCCTGCCTACACCAATGAATTACCGGGAGGCCACCCAGCTCCACCGTGAGTACCTTGTCCCAGATAGCGTCCAGGGCAAATCGCGACCTCGGCTCCCGGGCCAGTCCCTCACCTTTCTGGGCTGTGGACAGTGTCGAAGTGTCGCCTCGGCGCCCCTGCGCGGGTAACTGCCCTGAACTTTCATGCTTCCCCCTTCTGAGCCCGGGATCGGCCAGGACGCCCAGTTTGGGGACGTGCAGGGCGCTGCGGAGCCCGGCCGCACAGACGGACCGCACGGCAGCTGTGGGCGAGGCGCGCTGCAAGCTCCCGCCGTCCCTGTGCAACTGTCGGTAGCATCGAAAGCCGCAGCACCGGGCTGACCTCACCTGCTGGGACTTCAGTATCAAATAAAACAGCATGTTGCCCCTTCGAAATAAAACTGTCACAGTTGTAAGTATGCTAATAAAAAGCGACAACAACAAAAAATGGGCTTTGGGCTGACCGAACGCAATGTCAAAAACAATACACCTAAACTTTGCAAAATAAAAAAAATCCGCGTGTATTTGACTGATAGTAACTTTAATTAAGAAGTCTTCGGTAGGTAGTCCACCAAGAACCTCGCCATTGCAGAGTAACGCTATGCAGCTGTGGGATTGTAGGAGTTGGAGTTTTCGCGTAAGGCAAGTTGAGCGGTATCAGCGAGGCACTCGTGAGAGGCAAACTACAATTTCCAGCATGCACTGCGCGCACCGTTTCAAGCCAGCGAGCCTGTTGATCGGGGCTCGATTAGTGATGCTCATCGTGTTGCAAGATTGTCGCCTAATACACGCGAGTTGCTATGCTACTTAATTTTAATTTAATTTGTATCATAAAATAAATCAGAACCATATGAACTTGGTTAACTATAATGTGTCAATATGAAATTATATTGTTGAAATTGAAAATTATCCTTTGTTATAAGGAATTCGATTTTGATATACATACATAATAACGTTTTTTTTAAAATTTTAGTGTTAAGTATTTATATTGCTAAGGACACGTTCCTTTTATATATATTTATAGTTGTAACGCATACGGCCTCCATTGCTCGTGAGAGCCGGCTGACCAGCGCGGTGACGTCACCGCCCTTCCCTGTGAATAGCAGGGACCGCAGCCGCCGGGCTGACGGGAGATTCCCCTTAGGCTCAAGAGGCTGGGTCCCTGCTGAGTGACGCTGGAGGCCCGGGTTCGAGTCCCCGAAGGTGGGGGGCCGACGTGAACGCCGTAGCGTTACAATACAAATGTAGTCCTGACCGGAGCTGTGATTTCATTGGTTTAAGCCCGAAAGAACAGAAACCCGCTTACAGTAAAATGATCACAAAAAATGTCACAACAATATTAGACAAGACAACTGAAAATCTGATACTAGATGTAGAGATTACGATAAATTAAATGTAGAACAACTGGCCAAAGTCTCTTGGATTTATGACCATGGAGAAAACGTGATTTAATTCAGAGATGGTTGATCGACAAAGCTGTCTGTAATTGCATATTAAAAACAATAATATTGTAGCGCAGTGGTTCTCAAACTGTGGTACGCGTACCGGCAGTGGTACGTGGCGTGCCGCCAAGTGGTACGCCAAATGACCCTGGAACTGTGTTGTGTGCGCTGAAAAAATCGGGACGGATTTTCATATTTTGTATTTTTATACGTGTCGAATACGCAGCCTAGGTGCTACGATACAGTGCGCGCTAATACTTCAGTGGACACAAGAGATACTCTGTAATTCTATACCACTCTATAGGAATGCGTGCTACGGACGCAAGTGACCAATTGTATTTAAAAAAAGCTACTGTATCTCCAGCAAATAGGGAGAAATGAGAATGTGCGTGATTTTGGAACAATGCCAACGTTGTAAACACAGGAATGCATAGAAATGCGTTCTACGAACGCTGGTAATCTTGTGAGCACAGAAAGGCGTGAAAAATAACAGAAAATTATTTTAAAATTGTTCTAAGTTAATTTGACAAAAATACACCGAGCGTCTCTGTGTTTCTCTCCCATGCGCATGAAATAAATACTTAAAATAAACACTGAAATAAAAACGGAAACGTGGAAAAATGCACGCTTGCGGATTGCTAAAGCAGGTAAGCCCCACACTATTAGGTGTGGAGAAAAAGCTGCTGAACAGATCGACCTGCTGCCTCCCCCCCGAAAGACACAGTCATTCATAGAATTATTGAAATGAAATATGATATCAAAAGTACGCTGACAGCGCGAGTTAAGATGAGCAGATGTTTTTCACTGCAATTAGATGAGTCTGTAGTCGATTTGGCCAATTTGCTCGTTTACGTTAGATAGGAGTTTGAGGGTACGTCCCGTGAGGACTTTCTGTTCTGTAAGCCGCTACCAACAGGAACTACAGGAGAGCACGTATTTCAGCTTTCGAATGAATTTATCGCAGAGAATGGCATCGACTGGATAAAATGTGTCGGAGTTTGTACAGACGGTGCTAGAGCAATGACAAGCCGACACAGCGGTGTAGTTGAACGAATTAGAGAGGTTGCTCCAGAAATTAATGGTTTCATTGCAACATCCACCGCGAGACCTTTGCCGTCAAGAAAATGCCTGACGATTTAAAATCTGTTAAGACTGTTGTGAATTGTATCAAGGCTCGAAAAATTAATTCACATCTGCTTTGCTCAACTAAACAGGCTCACCCCTCTAAACAGGTGCTTTTTTATTTTTATGTGTTGTTTTTTTTCTGTAAAACACTTTGAGAAGCCACATTTTAATATATCAAACAAAGTTTATTATTATAATATTTATTATATGTATGTGTGAGTGTGTGTGCACATGCGCTCATGTTGGTCATTGATAGTTTCTGGGGTTTCTATGAGATGATGACTTGTAGGTGGTACTTGGATGCTTTGGTTGGATTAGGGGTGGTACTTGGTCCAAAAAGTTTGAGAACCACTGTTGTAGCGCATTCGCCTGGCGCTGCAGCCGAAGAGCGCCCGGCTGGGGTGCGCGGCGAGAGGCAGGACGGGAGTAGTAGTGGTCGGGGGGGACTAGTAAAGCCGCTGACCAGTGCAGCTGACCCACTGTACTGGCGTACATTCTGGGGAGATCACTCGGATTCTTGTAAATAGTTCCCTGGTTTCGCACCAGGTACGAAATACCTGCCACCCTATACCGGTGTAGGTACCCGAGTAGACCCCAGTGTGTTGCTCTTTCTCGATTCTCTCAGGCGCTTGCTCGTTTTTTTCCAGAGTCAGTCTTCTGCTCTGCTGGGGCGCGGGCGCAGGTGTGCTGTGATTGGGTGTACCGAAGTTTAATAAAAGCGCTGTTTTCTTAACTCAACGAGTGTCCGAGTCACCGAGTACGTCCTCGCCGAGCCCGAAACTTTTAATATATATATATATGCTTTTCTCTGTATATATGATGGAACAGTATTTTTTTTCTTTGTAGTAAATTAATGCTGCTCATGTATGACTGACGTTATGATGCACAAAGGTGGTTATAATGCAGAGGAAATAAATTCAATGGACTCGAAATCGGTGCACACTGCGTCGGAAAGGCTGTAAAGGTGGCGCTATGTTAATAATGATTCCGGAGCGCATCGCTTGTTCTGCGGGACCGTGGTGTCGTGCAGTTTTAATTTCTCCCTGGACTTCTAATGATCTTTCTTGAATGAATTGCTGACTTAATTGTTCTAGATTTGAAGGTCTCTGTGTAACGCTGCTCAGTGTGCTGAAAGTGTTACAGACGTGACCTCAGCCCCGTCTGAAATCTCTCTCTGTGACAGGGGCCCGGGCAAGTGAGTGAGGCGGCTTTGTGCCGTTTCCCTCACACTCACACAAAGTACAGGAAAACCATTAACACACTTTGTTGAGCAGATTCTTTAAAGAAATGCCAGGTTTTTACTTCATGGAACCACACACGGATCTAGGGAATCTACCAGTCTAGAGGCAGTATTGTTATTTGCCTGGTACTGGAAGTAAAGAACTAGGAAGTAGTTGCAATTGCAGTTCTAGTGTACCAACAAATTGGAAAGAGCTACTGCTGGTAAATGTGTATTTTTTTCTGCTGCCATTCACACCCAGGCGCTTGTAAGTAAATGGGTTACATGGTGGCATGCCTGTCAGTGATAACAGCAATGGTTTATCAGCAACCTGGGTATTACTTGAAGTTCATTAACCCATCTGGGACTAAACAGTTAAAGCGTAATTAAAAAAAACCCTATTTGTAAATAAACACCTAGTATGGAAAGTACAGGGGGCAATGCACACTATGGGATGGTATATAGAGTTATAGAAAGACAGTATGATTGTGTAATCATGGATCTGATACCTAGCAGAATAATTAATTAATAAATAATCTCACTTTATACAAAACCATGTTTTTTGGATCTTCTGGAATTACTATGTACAAGTTAAAAAGATTCTGCACAAACGGGTGTTCTGCAGAAATGTCCTCTCCCTTCTGGAAAGGAAATGAGATGTTTGGTGGCAATCGACTACAGATCAAAATGTTGCTATGCTGGCAGCCCCCCCTGCACAGACCTGAGTGAGTCTGTCACACAATGTCAGCAGTGCACCCCCGAAGACTGCTGTCAGATCAGCCCTAGTCACCCCTGTATACTCCTGTGTATAATCAGCATGTACAGAAGGTGCTCATTGCTGTCTTCTCTTTACCTCTCCTGTTAAATTTACTGTCTCAATCAGATCAGGGACTGAACAGGCCAAGACACCTATTCCAGAACCTGTTGACTTTATTTCTGGATTAAGACACCTACAGTACAGCAGCTGCAGTCCAACTGTGTGTTAATGGCCATTATCACCAGTGAATCGCTTTCCTGAGGGTATTGCATGATAGTGAAGATTGAAATGGTTACATCTCTAAACTACTCAAGACCTCCTTGCTGTTGCCACACGTGCAGTGCAGTATGTGTTTCCCTGCATGTTCTGATATTCTGATGGGTTAAGGCTGTTCCTATTTTAACATTGTTTCATATGTTACACTCTTCTCTTCTGCTGCTTTAACGAAGCTGAGAGCTGGCTGGGAAAAATTAGTCTGGATATTTTTTTTTCTCTTTTTTCCCTATTCGATCTCTGCTATTTGATTTGGCATAGCTACCAGTTTAGTTGTTTCTGTTAATTTAATTCTACTCCCTGATGTGCAAAACACAGACTTTAATTTCAGTTTCTTTCACAGAATGCCATTACTTGTGAAGGGTAGTTATGGCAACATGAACATGCCACTGTGTCTGCTCTGCCAGCAGTCCTGGAAATTCACCTTGTTCCCTCCAGCTCTGCCTTCTTTCAGGTTCCTCGTTCAAAGACCCAGCAGTCGATTACACAGCCAGGTTGCTGGCTGGTGTCATATCTTCACATATCACTTGTCTCAGGTTTTAAACAGATCACATATTTTAGACCATCTAAACAATGCAGTATGATCTGTACTTGGGATTAGAAACCAGGACAGAGAGAAGAAGGAGTTTAGGTTTTAACATCTACAGCCTGAGATAAAACAAGACAGAGCCAAAGAAGTAATGCAGCCATACCTGACATTCAATAATACTCCTTAAGCAAAACTTTTATAAAGTCATTAAATATGTTTAATTTCCTGGCCAAAATAAACAGAGTATTGAAACATTCAGTATATGTGTAATGGTCAGCAAAATGGGATATGTTATAAAACTTTATAATGGAAACAGGCTGCAAAAACTGTGCCATCTTTTATTGCGCTTTTCTGCATCACACATTCCTGTTACTCACCTTCCTCTCAGGGTCAGAGCTGATATATTGAGTGAGAATCCTCCTGCAGAATTCCAAACTATCATAAAATCCATTCCAGTTAGCTTCTAATTTTTTACTGCTGCCAATATGATACATTTTCGGTATAAGTAAATAAACCTTACAGTACAAAAACATTTGAAGTGTGTGTTCCCAGAAATATAAAAGTTTTAAAAATATTTAACAATGCAATATTACTGTTATTGTAATTGTATTTCTGTCTATTGTCTTGTCTGCTGTTTTATATACATATACTGCACCTGAGAGACTAATGAGAAGCACTTTTCATTATACTATGCACCCGTGTAAGTATAATGACAAATAAAGTTGAAGTTAATGTTGCTTCAGGATCTTAAAGTTTTGAATTCAGGATCTTGAAGTACAGAGCAGTCATGTGAAAATTGAAATCCCAGCCTAAATGTACTGTAACAGACATGAGTGGACCTGAGAGGACAGTTACGCTCACAAAATGTGGACGGATTCACTGCAGGGTTATATAATCGTCATATAAGACATTTTAAAAGTAAGATGACAGAGTAACCTGAACAGAGACTTCCCCTAAATTCCACAGGTCAGGAGGCGATATTGCTGGCCTATCTGATTTAAATAGGCATATAAGTGTTTCTTGTTTTCCAGAAACAGCAAAAATATATTAAACCTAAAAATCACAATAAAGACCTAAGTAGTTACAAGAAACATCAGTATTAAGAAATAATTTCTTACCTTGTCTGTTTTGATGTGATTTATTTCCCATGTGGTTTTTCATGGGAGTTTTGTACCTTATTTGGACAGAATGAAGAGAGGTGATTTAATTTCTACTGTTTCTGAATTTTGCTTTCAGACAGATCCTTAGTGCTTTTAATTTCTTCATGCCAAAATTGAGATCGCTTTTGTTTTTAGGTCTTTTGTTTCCTCTTTTTCCTCATGTTTTTGTTGGCTTTAATACGGACAAGGCCACATGATTTAAAAAAAAACAACAACTTCTGCTACATTAAACCTTTAAAAAAATAGTTTTCAGCGAGCATCCCAGGGAGGTGATGTGACAGCTCCTAATGTCTCTGTTCCATCCATTACCAGTCGAAGCTGGATCCTGTCCTTGAACATACAGTGCTGAAAAAAAAATCTGTGAACCCCCTAGACAGGTCCATACTCAGGTCCATATCTCTTAATAGATAGCCTTCTTGAATGTATAAAAGAAGACTTGAATATATTCGGATTGCTAATTACCAAAATGATCCAACAGTAATTAACTGTGTGATCCCTTGCATTCAGTACCTGGTGACACCTCCTTGAAAGCAATGGCTTCAATTGGACATTTCCTGTAACCGTTTATCTTTGTCTCTCACATAAGCCTTTACGAATTGTGGCTTGTGCTTCATTATAGAACTAATTCAAGTCAGTGACATTTGAGGGTTTCCTTGCACGAATGTGTCACTTCACGTTCTGTCTAACATTTCAATGGGCTTTACGTCTGGATTTTGACTTTTAATTTAAGATTGCAGAATTTCTTCTTTTTTAACCATTTGTATTGTACAGTAGGTCTCCTGGTTTGTTTAGGATCATTGTTTGTCTCAATGACTGACTTTTGGCTCCACTTCAGCTGACAACTGGATCTGACATTCTGCACCAGAATTCACTGATTCAATGCAGCTGTTATGGGTCGGTCATTGATCGCAAGCTACCAGGGGCCTGAGACAACAAAGCAGCCCCAATGCATGATACTCCCACCGCCATGCTTGATGGACAAGATTAGTTTTTGCTGTTGGAAAGGAGTGTATGGTTTTGGCCGTACAAAACTTTCTTCATTTTGAATAAAAAGTTCAACTTTTGACTTGTATGTTTAGGGAACATTTTTCAAGTAGTCTTGTGGATCATCCAGGTGCTCTTTGGGAAACTTAAAACAGGCAGTAATGTCCTTTTAAGAGAGCAATGGTTTCTTCCTGGTATTCCTCACATGTAAACCATTTCTGTTCAGTCTTCTCTTGATGGTTTATGCATTCACATTGACATTAGCCATAGGAAGAGAATCCTGCAGATCCTTAGATGTTACTCTGGGGTTATTTCCAACTTCCTGGATGATTTGCTGGGTTGATGCTGGGGACACCTTGGCAGGATGACCTATCCTCGGTAGAGTCAGGCTGGTCTTGAACATTTTCCAATTATAGACTTTCTATTCCATCAACAGCTCTCTTTCTGAGGTCCTCTGAAATGAGTTTTGATCTTGGGATCAAACATGTTCAAAAACAATGTTTCTGACCATTTTATAGGATAGAACAGCCCAAACTAACTCTTGGTTTACTTGTAAACGAATTATTTAACCACCTGATTCTATTTCCACTATTAATTGCACTAATTTCACTATGGGTTCCCTTATTACTTCACACACACTGATTCTTATTCTTTGATTTCTACTTCATACACCATATTGTCTCATACATTGAATAGGTAATTATCAAACATAAATTACTGTTTATATTTAATTCTATTGGGGTTTTACAACATTTTTCAAAGCTGGTATAGGGTGCAAAAGTGGGACAACACCAAGGACAGTCCATCTGAGGGCACACTTGCACACAGTGACAAGTTTTTCTTTGTAATTATTATTACTGAAAAAACTGTTTTAACATGGAGTGGTACTCAGTGTGCTATGAATGTTGCCTGTACTTGGTTTTATTTGATAGGATTCTTTATTACACTGCTAGACTGTATAAAATGATGCACATATGGTACATCTAAGTACTGATTTTTAGGCCTATACAGCTTTAACCTTCACAGTTTAACTTTAAAATTGTGAATTATTCCATCAAGAAATTAACTTATTATTTTGATGGCTCCTGTTTTTTCCTTGACCATTTTCCTTTGGATAAGTTCTGTCATGGGAAGTCATTTCAGAATAAAACATCACATGAAAGACATTTTGCTCAGATTTCAAACTGCTCATACAGCCTTGTCATGGAAGTGAAACCTGGATTTACATGGGAGACTCAAGTAAATTCACAACCCTTTTCTTGTCTGACATCTGCCAATTAACTCCAAACAAACATTTAAGAATTCTTTCTATTCCTTATTTTAAACGAATTTGCATCATGAAAATAAGTTATAGGTCCTGAAAAAGAATTAATAATAATTCTAACAATTTAATCTATCTTAAAATGCATATATAAACACAGAACGTCAAACCAAGGTAATGGGAAAAGGTATACTTTCCAAATAAGAAGCAAAGCTCTAGACGGCAGGCTACTCTTGTCTGAATGAACTGGGAGATGTATGTTTGCACCACCCAGCCAAGAAACTATCTTCTAACAGGCAGGAAAATGACAAAAAGGCTTTGTGAGACAATGCAAACATACTTCTTGTCACGGATGTCCGAAAAACTAGACGAACCGTGGAGAGGCAGGAGAGCAATGGGAGACCCTATGCGTAGCGGCGAGATGGGGAGTTAGCCCGGCCTCATTAGTGCAAAGAGTTCAGGAGTGCCGTACAGAAACCTGTGCCCTCAGGTAGCGGACGTGGGGCGACCTGGTGCTAGGCGGGTCTCAGGAAATCCGAACGTCAATGCTGAGCCCGGGCGGAGTGCTAGACCCGGAAATATATAGCCCGAGGGAAAGAGACGGACCGGAAGGACAGCAAATAACCGGAAAGGAGAGACAGGACAGAGCAGGAGCGCCCTGTGGCTGCAGAGGGCGTGACACTTTTGTTTTGAAGATATTATACCTTTAAATACAGTAGTTTGAAATAAGAGCAACACAAGGAGAATTCCTTGAATCGTGCAGCAAAGAAAACACCCAACACATTCACCAATAGAAAGGAACTTCTGTATTTTTTCTTTTGCTCACAACAAATTGATAAGATCGTTCAGAGCAACAGTTTCAAGACGGATGAGGATTTTACAGTTAGCTCCGTATGTTGTCATAGTTGGCAAGATGCGGTAGGGTGATGTATCTGCCTGTAGAGAAACGAAAACACTATTAGGTTCCTCTCAGCTTTAACACAGGGGCATCACCTGCTGTGCACATGTGCAGTGTTATACCCCCTTCCAGACTGCAGAAACTTTCCCACTGGCTCACTGGTGCAGTTACACCATGTTAAACAAATCCAATGCCAAGATATTCTGAAAATGGATTAGAAAATTCATTTTTTAGATAACAACAATTGAATATCCTAATCATATAGCAGTCTTCTTGTCCAAAGCACCGTGTAACTTTCATATTAACTACAAAATTCTCAGAAAAGCACCGTGCAAATGTTTCGGTGATTTCATGTGCTGAATAAACTGAATTTATAGATGAGAAGTCTTAATCTTGATAATGAAGAAACTATTTGGAAAAATTACTGTAACCAATTTGGAAATTAATCTGACTTGCATTACTAATAATTTATTTTCATAAAGGAAGGTGTTTAAAAAATAAGTAATTTTCTGGATATTAAGATCTTTATTTTAAATTATTCCCATTAGGTATCAGGCCTATTGTGGATTAAAGTCCACATTTACATTATCTACTGATTACATTTTCTACTGATGCATGGGTTCTGATTTGGAATTGTAATTTTCTGCATCATTGATTATCTTTAAAGGAGATCTTTTGCTGTTTTCTGTTGAAATTGTAATTTGCTTTGGGTATGTTGTGCAACCTGTCAAGGATGAAAAGTCCAATAGGCAGATAATGTTATCAAACTTTCATAATGCAAGATGCAAAACACCTTGTGCTACAGTACATTATTAGTTAGGTCAACCTTTTGTGTTAATAGCTTTACCAGTGTGAATGTTTTGTCTATGTGATTTACTCCACATTAGTGGAAAGTACACTCAGGATGACAAAGACATGAACGGGGAAATAAGATCATGTGAATCAAACTGGGAAGGAAGCCATCCTTCTTGCAGACAGACAAGACCTTCAATGCAATCCTACAATTGCATGTAAAGCAAAACCCTGCCGATGGAGAAAAAGAAAAGAGTTCAGCTGACAGTAAATATATTCAGATAACATTACAGTAAACAGCATGACAAGCAAAAGCATGACCACATACAGTAATTTATGACACAACAAAAGAGACACACAACACACGGAAATATTAACCATGCACGACTGCTGAGACACAAACAGTGACTCATCACAGGATTAATGAATGTTAATCTGAGTATTTCCACAATCTTGAAAAGGAGAACTCACATATAATGGAATATTAATTAATATTAATTAGAATGAAACACTTGCTTTAAATCATGATTAAAATAGGTATAATGCATTTCAATAAGAGAAGATTAATTTGCAGTGACATGGCAAGTTAAATTAAATTTTAAAGTGACCATGAGAAACAATCCCCTGGACAGTACATGGTTTGTGTAGGAATATTTTGTCAGTTTCAAATTAAAACAGAAGACATTTTTTATTTGATAAAAAATCTATAGAAAAGAGAGATTAACACATTGTTGGTATTCTGTTTGTCGTGCAATGTTGTTGGGAGAGGGGAGATATATTATATTAAATTATACTCTGAAAAAGCAAGAACATTTTCTGATGCAGAAACATATTGAACTGCAGTCCCCATTTTTCTGCAAAACGAAATTCTACACTTTGGGATTAATTTATGAGAACAATTATTTTAGGGTAAGTGTTGGGTCTTACAGTTAGTCTAATGAAAGAAGAGAGAGAGGCAGGTGTCATCTGATTTTGAACTTATGGAGGAGTGTGGCTTTCAACTCATGTTACCAAATATTATGTATTGACAACCATTAAAAATGCACCAAATACCATTTGACCCCATACTCATTTGTTGCATTTTAATGCATCTCAGTATGGTAACTATAGGTAAACACATTTTTCAAAATAAACATATATAGTGGCTTCAATACTTTTTTTGCTAATAAGGCCACACATTAACCACAGCGTAGGTTGTCACCGTGACACATGCTGTGATGACTGTCACCCGGAGCAGCGCGAGACACGCACTCATGGGGGTAAGTGTGACACGGGCAGCTCTGCCACTATCAAGGTCCAATCATGGCTGCTCACGGCAGCTCTCCTGCTCCAGACTCAGGCTGCTGCTGAGCCGTAGCCCTGCTGCGGTTGTATGGTGCTGTCCAGCTTCCAAGGAGGTGAGGTCAGAGCTCAGGCTCAGAGCCAAACGAGGCTCCTGCAGGAGAGTTCAACACTATCCAGGTTCCCAGGGGATGCTTTAACCTTCCATATTAGACTTGGTAAAAAAAGAACCATACTTCCTGGGTGACACCCAGGTACTGCTACAGTCAGGATTGCTTGAGAAATGGACATCATCCTGTTCCCAGTTGACTCCCAGTTGACTTTAAAAAGGCTGGAATGAGGACAAAAGTCATGTGGTAGGTATGTCTGTTAATTCAAAAGAGCTTGTCTAGTTTTGCTGTAGTAAATCTAATTAATGCCATTAAAGAATATAAGGCATAATTATATTTAGTGTTTACAAAGAAGTTAAAAGTAGCAGAATATGTTCATAATTATCTTACATTAGTATTCTTTTATAATTATCATTTTAAAATTTGTTAAGCTAAAAGCAATGGCCTGCTAAGAGCAAGGGACACTCATATTATGCTACATTTTTGTTTGTAACCTTAATATGTGATGTATTTATTATCTACGTTTAAATAAAGTGAAATCTCTGTTTAAAGACGCATCCATTTTTAATATTGTGCAGATTCCTCACTTCATGGAGCTCTGAATATTTTATGAGTTTAGTTGCAGGCACCTGAGCAGTACTGTGTCTCATGAATACCTGTCCACTTTTTTCTCCACACTTTTGAACATTTTGGTAATGTTCAACTCTATTGTTAAAAGGCAAGAAGTCATGTAGAAGATTTTTAGCTATTCTTACATTATTTACACAAAATTAGAAAGTTTAATATTTTTTGCAATTCATGTTTATAGTGAGAAAACAGAACTGTTATACTGAAAAACATACACTGTATCAATAGATTTTTCTACAGGGCTGTTCACTCTATTGTCAACAACCAAAGAAGGTTAATGAACAAAGCAAGGAGAAAATGCCAAAAAGAACCAGTCCAGCTAATAACTCAATCATGGAGTGTCCAGAAACAAAATCCAGTCAGACATTTAAATGACATATTTGCGCTATGAAAGCAGATCTCTACAATTCCTTGGATAAACCAAGTGGCTTGGGTTTTGAGAACTGGGTTTACTTTTCAATTAATGTTAAAACCAGTGTTGAGAAACAAGTACTTCAGTTCCTAAGCTTTGAGGACTTTGGAATCACTGTTATGAGTAGAGAATGTACGTTAAGTACTGAAAAATGAAGACATACAGAAAAACATGCAGTTCTCTAAGGCTTCTGTATGTTAAAATAAATATATTTTGGAGGTAGAACTTACACCAATAAAAGAAATGAGAAACCAAAAAAAATCAAAACCAAAGTGAATAATACTTTAAAGGAAATAATTTTGCTTTATTATGTACAAACAACTCAAGAATAAGTGATATGAAATGCATTCTGTATATTGTGGATTTCAAATGAGTATTTTTAACGTTTTTTCAAAATGTTTGTAAACTGTACAAAGAACACATTAACTGTTGGGAAGAAATGTGTACAGAAAACAGGAGGCAGTCTTCAAATTAAAATGTATTGTTATTTTTTCATCATTGTCTCATTATAATTTAAGCTTAAAAGGAGGTATACAGAAAATGTGTTTCATCGGTCACCGCTGTTTGGAAATATTCTGCCACTCTGAAAAATGGGAAAGCATATGTTATTCAATGTACTGTCTGAATTTAGTTAAAAATACTCTTAGCATATGCATTCCAGCAGTACCTTTGTCTTGTAGAAATTACATAGAAAACAGATTTACTTTCTTTTAACGTCAGCATTTTGTAAGTCTGTAAAACATTTTTGTGTGTATTCTAAAAACATGCGCAAACTAGTATAAATCTACTAAATCCTTCCTATTGTGCAAAGAAAAAACTGATCTAGTAAGGGGTAAAAAGGGTAAATCTATAATGAATGATATAAATATGTAATTAATACAAAATATGAATGTAACATATTTAAAGATGTACAGGTTGCAGGCATTAAACACAAGATTTTTCTATCTAGGTGCACATAACATAAATGGCATGCTTTTTACAGTGTTTTAACTACAAAAACATTTTTAAATCTCTTTAGTAAACTACTAAAGTTCATAGATATTTTAGAGACACAGACTAATGATCTAATTATTTAAAATATTAACTAAATTATATTGCTAATCCTTACTGTCCAACAGATATGAAATAAAAATATATGAAAGTCACAATCAGGGCAATTAAGTACCTGAATTCATATTTCTGTCCTGGCGTTTTTGTGGTCTTACTGTTACAAATCCATAGTTTTTTGCACTGTTGTTCTCATCACTCATTTATTTGACTTATATTATGTGTCACTATGAAAATATGCCAGTAAGAAAAGTCCATAAAATGTCATGCTGGTATATGTCCGCGGTCCACATGTTCACATTTCACTGAAGCCTGAGCGAACCCCTCCAGGACTGCACTACTCTCAAGCAGTCTATATAATGGAAACAATGCACATGTAACACAATGCAAAACACAGGAAAATGCATCACAAATCACACATTATACAATACGAAACAACAAAGACAAGAGTAAAATAATGGCTACTTTCTAGAGTAATATTACTTAAAAGAAATATTAGAATTACAACATATTTTTATACTACTCAAAATGATGAGAAAAAACAATATATTTTTTCCAATTAAAACAAAAAAATCTAATACTAAGATATTGGTATTTTAACCTGACTTAGAATCACATAAAAATTTAATTATTGCTTTTTAATGCAAAGTAAAATTAGCTCTAAACAATCTATTTTCAATTCTATGCGAAAATACTTATTTGCATCCAGTCTTGCATTAAAATTACACAAATTATAAAAATATAGATTTTTAAGTTAATTTCACTTGAGCAATATTTTGTAAAATAAGCCTCAACTATAAGTACAAATATTCTGTTAGCAAAACAACAACATGTAATATGGGGGCTGGATTTGATCAAAACATCCACTCTTTGTGCTAAACAATTTCAGCCCAGTACTATACCTGATTTTCAAAGCACAGGTGCATGAAGCTCCTATAAATCGGAAAAGCCTTCATTGTGTACTGGGTTTGTGATTGGCAACTGGTAGCTTAAAGTTCTGATCAAATCCAGGCCATAATTTCAGATCTGCATCCAATTTTAAAAAATATTTTCTGTGCAGATATAAAACTGCACTTCTCAAATACAAATGTTCAGCCATTAAGGTGGAAATTGTTAAAAGAAAACATCCATGCTTAAACAATAAAAAAATAGAAAAGAACATTAGGGTTAATCTTGCTATACTGTACTAACACAAAGCAACACAAATGGTTAAATCATAATGAAAAAACAGAAAAGCATAAGTGACTACCAAACATTAATGATAAACTAATTAAAAAGATCTGAATTATTGAAACAGATTTTGGATTTGAAAAAAAAGAAAGAAACTGAAAATGTTAATTACACTGTGAAACACCAACTACAACAACGGAAGACATTTGTGTTGTTTTAGGTTTGTTTGCTTACCTTGAGATTGTCTCTTAGACCCTAGTTGTGTTGTATTCAGATTCATGTTTGCTTAGAGACCCAATGAGGCAGAACCTGGAATGTTATGGCTATTTCATTTAATAAAATACTGTTTTGCATGGAAAATAAACAATAGACATATGCATTCATATGCTACTTAAATGCAATACATTTGATCACAAGCATTTTAGAGGAGTCTGAAACATTTACATGCAGAAATGAGAAGGACATTCTGGAAGAGGGCTCTTGTGCACTTACAGGTGCACCAGATGAAGAAACAAGCATGTAATGTACTCACACCACACGAGCATGCACCACAGAGGCACACGGAAAGTGTGTTTGCATGTCGCATGGATTAAAAAAATAGATGTGAAAAGAGAAAGTAATTCATAAATATCATGTTCTCGTAAATATTTAATCTTTCCTCATTAGTCAACAAGCATTCAAGATGCATTTATACAATAAAAATATGTTTTTTTTCTTTTATAAAACAGTTTCATGCCAAATATTTGCACTTTACTGAGTAGAAAGGTTTTTTCATGACTATACTATCATATATAAATATATATTCAATTATGTTTATTTATAATGATATGAATAGTCTGAGTACTACAATAAAATTCAAAGGTGCTTTAGTCACAAAACAAGCACTTCTATTAGGATTTGAAACAGAATGTGTACATTTCTTAATTACTCTTAAAATGACACCTCTCAGCCTTTGAGATACAAGACGAAAGCTCTGGTACTGTCCTGAAAAACAGATCCATAACATTCTGCATGCACCAAGTACTATATAGTTACATCTCATCAGTCTGCAATCTGTCAGAAATGACAGGAATTCCAATAGTGGTGAGAGGCCAAGAGGGTGAAAGGGAGGCATGTGATTAGTTTTAGTATCAAACTAAAGAACTGAGACAACATGATAACTTTCTTTGGTCGGGAGCGACTGCATCTCTTCCAGTTAATCTATCCCTTCATGAATGATTGCAGAGGTCTTAATGAAAAGAGGGAAAAGATCAAAGAAAAATAAAGAAGTTGCAACCTCAAAACAAAACAGAAAACAGGAAAACGGGAAGAAAATGTCTGGGCAAAGAAGTCCCCATGGGAAAGTCTTCATCAAAAATCAATGGATACTGACCGCTGGACAGATTTATCATGTCTGGAGAGCCTGTGGCTGGTTGTGGGCACCTCCTCTATTTCATCCAGGTCACAGCCATCCGCGGCGTCTTGGGAGCAGCTGTGCCGCATCACCAGGATGCTCCTCCTGTTGGCCGGGGGCATCAGGGGCCTGACGGGCTGGGGCTGCGCGTCGGTCAGGATGGTCGCGTCTCGCGTGCTGAGGTTGCTGCGGCTGCCCTTCACGCTCGACATCTGAGACCCGCAGTGATGGTCATGAATGCATTTCGACGAAGATCGCCGCAGTTTGTGGTAGTTCTCAAAGTCCTCGGCAAGGTCCACCAGATCGGCGGAGGCTGCCGTACTTCTGAGAGTGCACAGTTCATAGTGAGGGGGCTCAAACACCTCCTGAAATACTGTTTGATCAAAGTCTTCTTTTCTTACAATGTATTTTTTGCGTGGCTGTTTGATCTGAACTATGACAGACACAATAAGAAGGATAATCACAATGCATGAGGTAACTCCAATTATCGTCCCACTGGTGTTGGTTAGGTTGTCCAAAAGGTTCGCTTTTCTCTTTTCTGTGTGATGTAAAGATACTGAGTTACAATTTAGTCCACTGACATAACAAATGCATGTATCACACAGGTGACATCAAGACCACCTGCAACCCCATTTTCAGTACAAAACCTGGTGATAGTAATCAAGACAGACAACACAAGACATCAAAAGATTTGGAGGTAATCAAAACATCAGCCACAAGCTCATGTTAGAATATGCCCTAATAAAAGCCATTTTACAATCGATACATTTAAAGGTATGTATATTAATATGACAAAGTCCACCAAACAGCAACTGCACGGTACTGTCTCTCTTAAACACATACAAACACATACAAATCAAACAATAAGTTTAGATTTTGCACGAGGTATTTATCACCTCTCACAGGAAACAACCTAGAATTTTCTCAGAAATACACTGTTCAATCTTTATTTGTTCTGTGCTACAACTTGGGACCCCACTAATTTAATATGTAGAAAACATAAATATATAGGTTGTAAATGAGAGGAGGCCATGTATCTAACTCGTTTGGTTACTTGTAATGCCTCTTTGTCAATATGGCTGGTTAGCTTGTGTCATAGTCCCACAACCCTCTGTAGAAAACAGTGACTCCTATTCTCAGCTTTAAATACACTTCCGTTTGTACTTCAGGAAGTTCATTGGTTTGACTTTGTCAGTGCATTTGAGGATTCAAGAACATTTGTATTAGGGCCCCCCATAGTCCTGTCTGTTCAATACTAAAAAGATTGATCTCTTTTAGCCTGTTAGTGCAGGACATTACTTTGAACCTGGGAATGTGTCTGGTCACTCTTCATTGATGATTTCAGAGCAGCAATATATTTGTTGCTATCTGGTGACCACAGTTATATACAACATTCTACTGTAAGTGAGGTTTTATTAATTATTATTTTAAAAGGACATTAATGTATTTAGATACTGTATATTTAAACTATGTACAGTATATCCTAACATACTGGTTGCCTTTCAAGTGCTACTGTCTATTGTCTAGAAGATAACATGAAGTGTAAACAAAAACACCTATTTATTTCAGTTAGCTCCTTCAAGCTATTTTTTCTGATCTTGTATTTATGTTTTTGCTACCTGCATGTAACACTACATGCATTTGTCTGCCTTAAATGTCATATGTTTTTTCCAGATCCAAGAGTCCCTTACAGCACACTGCAATAAAGCAGAGGCACATTTCCATTAAGTTGTATGCCCTCCATGAGTCAGCAAGGACTGATACTGTATAACAGCATTATGAGCCAAATGCTTGTGACACTGCTTTCTGAATGAATTTCCCAATTCACTATTTTTCAGATCAATTCACTACATTTGTTAAGAATGTCTGAGTTAAGGCATAACTATGAAGTATTGCAATAATAATGGAACAGATAAAATATATATAGCCTATAAAATTTGTAAGCCATCTTAAATGTTTTGTGAACCAGCAATATGCAGTAATTATGGGAATTACAATTTCTTAGCATGATATCCTTGTTGATATCCCAAATGGTATTTTTTTAATTAATCAAAAGGGTTTATATTTTCACCACTTCATTTCCATTTCAGTACGTGTGGAATAATATGTTAACCCCTAGTTTACATTGCATATTTCAAGGAGAAATTAGAATTGAGTAGTTAAAAACTGGGAGACAAGTAAATGAGGACTACGTTTGGGCTGTCCTGTCCTACATACAGTAATCATCAGAACCTTTCCGAGTTTGGTCTTCGCCTTACAGGGTAGTGGCAAGATGTTATGACATCAGAAGAGATTTAAATGAACCTTAGAGATGAGTAGCTGGTGCTTATCGGTCTGGACTAGGTTACAAAACTATATCTAAACATTTGAAGCTCCATCGGCTGTCAAACATATAGCCTTCAAATGGAAAATATTCAAGGCCACGATGACTCTACTCAGGACCATTTGGCCTGCTAACGTCTCCTTAACAACCTCCCAGAGAATTATCATCCAGGAAGTCACAAAAATCTGCAGGCTAATGGCAGTGTTCATACCTCAACCATCAGAAAAAGTCTGAACAGGGATGACTTTCATGGGAAAGAGACCCCAGGAAAAGACCATTGGTCTGTAACCCAACCTGGAGCATCTGGACAGTCCACAAGACTACTGGAAGGACTTTTAACAGTTGAGTCAAAAGTTAAACTTTTTCCACACAATGCTTACAACAGAAGAACCTCATCCTAATTTTCAAGCAGGGTGGTGGGAGTCTTGTGGCTTAGAACTGCTTTTTGCGGCCACAGGACCCAGACGTCCTGCCATAATTGACAGAAGCATCAATCCAGCATTATATTAGCAATTTTTGGAGGAGAATGTGAAGCCATACATTTGTCAGATGAAGCTAAGTCAAAATTGGGTCATACAGCAAATCAATGATCCTAAACATACAAGGAGATCTACTCCAGTGTATCTGATGAAGAATATATTTTGCATTTTGGATTGGTCACGTCAAAGTTCGGACTAAACTCCACTGAAATGTTATGGTTGAACCTGAACAGGAGATTCATGCAAAGAAACCATCAAATGTCACAGACAAGAAGCAGTTCTGTAAGGAGGAATGAGCCACGAGTCTTAAAGCTAAAGCAAGAGACAAATAAACAGTTACAGGAAATGCCTAGTTGAAGTCATTGCTGCTGAAGCAGGAACCACCACTTACTGATGTAAAGGTCCATATATTTATTCAAACAAGAATATTTATTATTGGATCTGTTTGTTAATTAAATAATCTGAATATAACTTATGTCTTTGTGTCATGTTTAATGTTAAATGTTAAATGGCATTTGTATAAAGATTTTCACGAAGATGTTATTAGTTTTTAGGTCTAAAATATATGGGAATATGTAATGACCTATTCACAAATGTTTTCTCAACACTGTAATGCAGACATACAGTAATCGATTCACAAAGAAGACAGACAGAAAGATAAACGTATAGATATTTTTCAGAAACATTAATCATTCAGAAAAAAAAATATTGCACCGCAATCGTTTCCATCTCCTTTGTTATTGCCAATCTACGTGTGAAGACCACACTGCTTCCTTTCATTTTGCAGTTTTGTCATATTAAATGTCAGCCTGTGGTAGAATTGTTGGAAGTGATGATGTTTCATAATCTGGCTGTGGTTGATGTGTTGATTATTTATTATATGTCGTTTTCATTGGAATAGCCTTACTGACATCCTGTGGTTTCTGAGAAAGCAAAGAGTCAGTAAGGCCTTTGAATTAAGGAATTTCTCAGGACTTAAAGTACAAAAAACTCAGAGTCGTAACATATTCCACTACATAACTTACTTCGGTACATATATTTCAAAGGACCTTTGCCGGAAACATTTTAAAATGGTTTAAAAATGACAGAATGGTGTACATGTTACAATAATAGACAAACAGTGACAACAGTTTCAGCTTTGCACCAAGTGCCACAACAAAGTCAGTCCATGTGAACGCAGCCTCTGCTGCAAAGCCAAGTCACTTCTTATTTCCCTAGATCAGGGCACTTAAAGTTTTACATTCACATCTTCATTCTTCCCCAGTTTCTCTACTGGGTGGACAGAAAGAAAAGCAGATGAGGCCACATACACTGGGCCAAACAGAAATGACAGATTGGAGTCTGAAATGTCTAGACTCTTCACCTCATCTTAAGTTTGCCTTCCTTATTGATGATTACTGTAGAGAAAGTGACAATATCCTGATATAGTATAATACAACTACAATAAAAAGAAAGCTGTCTTATAGAAAACCACTTACTTAAACAAAGCCCACTGTAAAACACACAGAGTATGATAAAGCAATATTTCCCATATTTACCACTGTATGAATATTTGTGATACATAAGAACATCAAGACTTGCTAAATTAAAAATGCACTGAGCCATTTAAAGAAACATGACCAGCCAGAAATGCCTGCCTACCTTTGCAGTGGTTTTCATCCCAAGGGTAGACACAGTTCTGAACGCCATTGCACACAAGGGTGTTGTTGATGCACATGTTACTGTGACAGAAGAATGTGTCTGCTTCACAAGGAGCTGAAACATATCATGGAAGAACAGGGAATTAACATATACTGTAACATCAAACTCACCCCTAGCTCAGCAGCTTCTGGGTACACTTGAGAATTCTAAAATTTTCAGTCAATGACCGTAAACATGTATTCTACAATACATTCACAGATTTTGTCTGCACTGTGTGAGTCTCCATCTCATGCCACTTTGAAATATGCATGGGATTTGTTCATGAATCTGAATCTTAAATCTTAAAACTGAATCTTAAGCTTTGACAAATGCACTAATGTGACATTTGTCTAATGAAAGTGAACCCAAGTTGACATCACTTCTTGTGGCTATTGGAGTAAAATGCATAGTCATTTGTGTGGAAGTGAATTAATCTTTGCTGTTGGCCCCCATCAATCTAAGACATGATTCATTGAAACTTGAGCCATTTGTGAATTTTTAATTTACCCCTACAGCTCAAGAATACAGATTTTTTTCTCTGTAAAGCTTGAACTACAGTACCAAAGGTATGTTTTGTACATTGTGTAACAAAACACTCACATTACATAACTTTAGAGCAGAAATCAATAATAAATTGTTGTGTTTACAGTACAGAATGGTGGAGTGTGTCTGCAAGTGTATGTTGTGAAACCGTAAAAATGAATTTACAAAATTTACAAATCTCAATCTCCAAATTTGTCTCCCGGTGTCCCAATGAAGAATGTACTTAGAGAGAAACATCTTCTAAATTCCAGGTCTATAGTTCCATAGACATTGGCCTTTCTACTTCTCTACTATACTACTATTAATATTGCTATATTATTCTGCTATACGTATATAGTATTTTACAATAGCTTTAACATATATGAATAAATATTTTAGTTCTTGGGAAACAAGATTATTAACAACCAAATCAGACTTTCAATGTGACAGTGTTTAAGTGAGTCTTGCACAATAGTACACTACTGCAGTCACAAAGATTAGGAAACGCAGGAGGAAATTTGTCACAGTTTTATGCTTGTCGTACCATCATTGAGACACTAACTCATTGGACATTTAACTAATTTCTTTCCACTTGTAAAGCTGTGCAGTTACAGTAATGCACTGAACAATTGAATTAAAATGTTATCTGCTTTAAATATTCTTAAGTACAATACACATATTGATTGAAAAGTCATTTGTGAGTGATTTTTAAACATGTAATTATCTCCAGTTCTATCTAATTTCTAAATATTTAGTTTATCAAGTCTTTAAAGTTGGCAGTGAATTACCTTCAATTTCGCAGCTGTGAATTCACTTTCACAGTCACAGGACAAGATTAGTCATCTGAGATTACGACATGCACTAGTCTTATTTTCACCACAAGGCGGCGTTGCAGCACTCATAACCAATCATTTGGAACACACAAATCAGACTTTATTAAAAGGTAAGTAAAGACTAATCTCCAGTGAAACTAATTCCTAGTCACATTATAATATAATTGGTCTTTTGTTCACACCAGAACATTCCCTTAGTACATCAATTAAATAGTAATTGAGTGGAAGGACAAAAGACTAAAGCTGCTAACATGAGATCTACAGTAAATGTCATTGATGTACTGTCTGCTATGCAGGTTTTTAACGTTAAGCCACACATTTTTCCTTTTTTGTGCACAGCTTCAGATAGTCTACCTGCCAGTTTTGGCCAGTTTTGAATGTGTACCTCAGTGCAATTGTAGCTGAAAAGAACTAAGGAATATTTCAGGCATTTCTGAATCGAATCAGATGAACACAAAGCTGTGTGCATGAAACTCCTGATTTTAGAAAGATGGCATGTTCATGTATCAAGAAAAGGCAAATGTGCTTCCTCCTCTTGGGCTCAGTGAAATTCTGCTGCCAGACCTGTGCGTGTGCACGTTGCTGTTTAACACTTTTTGTCAGAATTAAAAGAATCACAGAAAATAACTGTAGCCGGCTTGATCCTAATCAACTCTGCCAAAGTGAAAAGATTTTCTGAAATGATTTAGTCCTGAAATGCTGCAGGTAGATTCAGATACCTCCCAGGTCTCAAACAGAACTGGGCCAGCACGGTGCTGGAGGTCAGGACCTGGGCAGCAGAATGGCAGAAGCAAACAGAACCTCCTGGACGGGCTGCGTCTGCTCTGCTCCTGATGTGTGTCCAGGGAGCTCCACTGCACACGCACTGCAGGAGCCGCTGAGCAGCACACACACGTACAGCTATTAAGCACTGAGTCACAGCCTCCGTATTGACATGCTCCCGCTGCAGCTGGGTTAATTTATTAAGGGTGATAAATCTTATTTGCTGAAATACTTAACAACGGCATCACATCCAAGACTACTGGATATTCCTTCAGTGACTATTAATTCAGGGAATTAATTAAGACACAGGGAGTGAATACTTAATTTTAAAACTCAGAATTTACCCCCGTAAATTAATTAACTAAAACTCACTACACGATGGCAGAAAAACATTATTTATTATAAGTACTGTGTAATATATTAGTCACATTGTTGGTGATTGAGTGAGCCAATACTTCTGTCCATGGCTGTGGGTTCTTCTGTATGTACAAATAAATCAATAGATAAATCCATTGGGTAAGTGCAAGCATGCAGTTACAGACACTCCAATTATCCAGTATTGAATCAGGCCCTACTAAAACTGTTCTAACACAACTGAAAATTCAATGGACAGTGTGCAGTTTGCCTGCTGTATACAAGTTCTACACGATTTCAGCTGATGCTTCCTAAATACAGTTCTGGAGGGAAACTACAATGACATTAAGGACATTCTGTTAATACCAAGTCTGCACTTCTCCCTTAATGCCAGTTTTGTGTCTTCTTTTTTTAAGGGTCTGGCTTCAAAAGGACTCTATAAACCACAAAGATTGTAGAACTACTACTGGTATAGACCTGTGTTTCTGTCCAACTCTGTATTCAATAATGAATAACACTACTCACCCAATATACATTTTGATTAATTAATTACAAAGTGAAGGGGGGTGTGACAGTTGGGTCCCGGGTTCGACTGTGGACAAGGGAATGTTCTCTGTGGTTCCAGCATGTTCTCCACTGCCAGTTTCTGAGCTCTGGTGTGCTCACACTTGCCAAGGCCTGCTGGCTAGGATAATGGCAGTCTCTGTAATGTTGCTGCTGGCCTGCATGTGTGTGGTGGGAGTGGAGAGGCCGCAATGGGCTGCTGCCCAGTCTGGGGTTTAGTCTTGGCTTGTGCCCTTGTCTGCTGCTGGGATACCCTTATCCAGATAATGGATGCTTACTTAACTACTTAACTTACTTAACTACTACTTTACATCAATTTCCCTTTGGGATCAATAAAGTCTTATCTGTCTATCTTATTATAAACTTAACCTTAGGGTTGCTCACTTTATTGTTCTAGGCACTCTTCCTTGGGTGAGGCTAGAGTCACTTTGGCTAGAGTAACTTAGAGTCACTTAGGTAATTGTTAATTTGCATTGCCAGAGAATTGGCTCTGTAATAGTGTTGGGTTCAAAAAGGTACTGCATGAGCTTCTTGTTCTTGGTCAGCGAGTGAGCGCTGTGCCGGTGTGTACTCATCTGGAATGGCAATTGTTTTCCAGTATATGAGAGGATCGTGTATGAAGGACAAAAATAATCGTTTGTAGCCGGCTTGCAAATACTCTGGTTCTAAGGTTGAACACCGTCCGCGACCGCGTGGGGATGTTAAAGCGCAGACCTAATTAGTGTCAGGTGTGGAAGCTGCAGTGTGGGGCGTGCAGTGGGAGGTGTGCTCCACTGTCACAGTGCTTACGCTCTTGGAAGGAAGTGAAAAGCATCTGGAATCGACTGCTGCGGCTCCCCTCGTCAGCCCACAGGCGGACGACTCCCAGCCCTGTTACCAGCATCACATCATTAGCCACTGTGCTGCAGAACTTGGCCTTCAGATCCTCCACCGAGCTGCTTCCATCATACACGGCCACGAAGTTGCGCTTGCACTCGTTTGAGTTCTCCATCTCATAGTCCAGGAACCGCAGGTAGATCTGCAGACAACACAAGAACAAACACCATGATGTACGTTTTACAAGATATTTTTTTTCTTTTTATAAACTACACAGATTGAAACTGGATTTGAGGACTCTTTTCCCCCAAATGTTGGGGTTTCATACTGTACATCGAATCATATTACACAGAAAAATATCTTCAAAGTTTAGCATTAAAAGATTAACTTCAGTTTTTGCAAGAAGTAATTCTTGAGTCAACATTGCCTTTACCCATCTGTCTAGCAGCACTGCTTTAAAATTATTAACCAGAGGACTATGATTATCTACATACAAGGTTCTGCTATGAAATGTTGCTTGACAGGTTTTACAATTTAACCAGCTGTTAGCGTATTAGGCTGAGGTAGCACACAATCCTGGCTCTGGTTCTAGCCTGCTGCCCGTGGTATACTGTCATTACATTTAATGAGTACTCTGTGCTTCACCATGGCGAGAAAGTGTAATGCTTTAATTCCTTAAGATGAATGACATTGGTGCAAAAAACTAATAGTCCCTACAATGTCAGTTTGGCTTTAACAGGATTCTAGGCAGAAATACGTGCCTGTTAAAAGCAGCTGTCACATTTGCCTTCCTCTTAGAGACATTCCGCTGCTGATCAGAGTATAATTTTATCACACATCTATCCCTTATAAAACAGCAAATAGATTCTGTTACTCTAATGCATGCTGTTGATGGTTCATTCACACGCCTACACCACCAACGCCTATTACATTACCAACAGACTTTCCTTTTCACCTGCTTCTGAATGGTACTTTCATCTACAGGCTTGAATGAAGGGGGTGCTGAAAGGTAACCTCAAATTGAGCTAATGTATGAGCCACCACGCTGCAGCTGAATTGAAGAGAATGAGTTACATTAAATTCTGTACATTTCGTTTCTCATTCTTGGCACTTGCGCTGCTTCAGCATCTGACTAGTTAAAAGTGTTAGGACTAGTACTCTACAGTTGTGCTTTAACAAGGAATAAAATGTCATCCAGTGTTTACAGTACAAGTATTTGCTTTCTCTGAACAGAGAGCAACAAAACAGTGTCAAAAAACATCCCACATATATAATATTCTGTGAATGAAACACTGACAATAGTGTTGAGCATCTCAATATTTTTCTCCTTGTTTTACCATTTGCATAAAACTTATGACTGAAAAAACTGAATCATACTGATGGCATGATACTTAACAATAATTGTCTCACTGTGAAAACAGCAGTTTACCTCAACCACTTTTTGCTGCTGATACATAAATTATCTCTGTATGATTAGGAATTACTGTTGATAAGCAAGCCTAGTAAGCATAAAACACAGCATACTAACAACACAAAAACATCCAAGCCAGTCATCATAATGTCAGTGCTGATATAAAATTCTGCCAAAGGTACTTCCACCAAATATTGGGTTCATGGGTCTGAATATTTACAGACTCAACATTTCAGATTTTTCTCTTTACTTTTTGCTGACATTTACTGCAACTTATCTTACCCTTAGTTGTCAGTTTGAGCATTCAGTTTCAAAACATTATATTCATTTTGTAAATTATACAAATTGTACAAATACGCGTGTGGATCATTCACATTTCAAAATTCACAGGACGAATTTAATGGTACAAAAAGTCAACTCTGCATATTCACCTTTTATCAGAAAGGAACATTCAGCTGACATTTTGAACCCAAAATTAACATGCTCTTTGAGATACTGAGGTGTTCTGAGGAAATACCCAGAATTGCAATGCCTTGAATCTGAGACACAAACTGTTGTGTCAGTTTGCAGCTGTATTAGGCATAGGGAGATGTAAAAATTACTAAATCTCACAACAGGCCAACTATCCCCAGTTCAGAAGGGCCCTTTTCATTCTCTTTTGCCTGTGTTAGAGCTGTCTTTGATTTAGTACACCAAACTATATGGATTTTTTCCCAACACAGTGAATCTTTTTGAATCACAATCAGCGAGAATATCAGAACGAGGAAAAACAAAATGACAGAGTAGAAAAAAGCCAGGTCCATCCACAAAGCATTTATATAGTATACTTGTAATACATATTCAATATTTATCACATTACCTTAGAGAATACCTCTGTATGAATCCATTCTATGTACCAGAAAATCACAGAGTGAACACATTGGATCATGAACATCACAATAAAACCACAACTTCTATATTATATATGCACAAGTAAATTAATTTTTCTATCAATTATTAGTATACAGAAAGCTTTTGCACTTAGTGATAATGGCCCGACTACCTTGTAATGGAATATGAAATTCATCTAATTTTTGCTTTAAAAATATAAAGCATTCCTACTTTTACATTCATATTTTGACAATACTTGAGTAGTTCAGCAGTTCACAATTTTTTTGATAACATTTTTTTGAGTGTTTTGCAGTTGGTTTCAGCTGTTAGCATTAAGATCAAGCATTTCTAACAGATTTTTTTCCAGAAACAGTTCAGGTAAGATGGAGTAAGCACATTGTGAGGACCACAGCCTAAATGAATGGAGAGTAAATGGTAGCATCCATTCTGTAATTTTATCAGCACAGTGTTTCATCCATATCTCTTCTTATTTGTTATCTTTTAATGTACTGGCATATTTCAGTTTACAGCAATCCTGTGTTACAGCCTTTTCTCTGTCTCATTTGTTGCTTTTCAGTGTTGAAATGGGATTGGCAGCCAGAAACAGCATAAATTCTCCAGATGCTTGACTACTAATACATTAAAATCACAGACATTGCTTCTTTTAACTGACAAAAAAAATGAAGAATCTCTGTGTATGTGATAACACTGGAATGACAGATGGACATGCACTATCAAATCTTTTTTCTTTGCAAATATGAAACAGCAAAGTTATATTATACTGCATTCATCAAAGCAGGAATTCAGTGTAAATTCATTGAGCTTTCTTAAGTCTGGGTTTGTGCAACAGAAATGTGCCAACACATTAAAAGATAAAAACAAATTGTGATACTTTGCTTTGCACAGAAGAAAGCACTCAGAGTGATGCTGTGTTAGCGTAAGAGATTGCACAGTTTATGACTCACTTGTTTTTTACAAGAAGAATATTGTTCTGTGGTGTGTTGGGAGAGCCACTGTGACAGTGCATCTCTTGAAGTGTGTTTGGGCAGCTGAGAAATTTTATATGAATAGCTTCCCTCAGATTCAGGGATATCTAACTAGATAACAACACAACGTGGGTGGACACCAGGTGGCTGGGCTGATTTTCCCAGTGACCTCCCCAGTCAGCCCATGCCACTTGTGCAGTTCTGGAAGAGACAGCGAGGAACAGGGAAGAGAGCTGTGTACAGACTGGGAAGGGAAGCAGACAGTCAGGAGAGTGTGAGCTGCAGCTTTGCTGTCCTGGGATCCTCCCTGACGAACCGACACCTGTCACCTGTCACCTGTCATCTGTCACCTGTCACGTGTTGGGCACTGAGGGACGTATTCACTGATCCAGCTCATGGAAAGCAGCTGTATTATTCATACATGCCAAAAGATTTAAGTTTTATTTTTAAACTGCCAGGTAGAGTTTTTCTCTCCCATTAATTTGGCTGTATTTTGTTTACGGACTGAAGGTTGTTTCCTTTTTAGCATCAGCTAAAAGGCTCACCTGTGTAGCATTAGTAATTTTATGAAAGCAAATCTTGTTCTTAACAATGACTTAACCCAGATCTGAGTGTATTAGGGAGGTCCTTAGGTATCTAGTGGGGAAGATTGGATGTAATGTCTTCTGTATTTAAAAAAAAAATAAAGTCTTGCTTTTTAAACGATTCCCTATTTCTTGTTCACAGAAGATCGAAGAAACCATTGACCTCTCTCTGTATTTCTTGATCTGTGGGTTCTTATTATAATAAAACCTGTTAAATAATTTAGACATTACAGGTCTCTTGCAAATAACAGAATAAATCATATAAATATGTGTATTTTGTAGTCAACAGTGTGTCAGGATCAATTGTCTGGACAGGCAACTACGTATACAGTAAGCATTAATCTTGATTTAAGAAGAAAACTTTTTACAATGACATAATTGATGACTGCATTAAGAAAGTGCCTGTGATAACAGCTTTCATCAAGATAAGGTACAGTTTATGTAACCGCAGTATTGCTTACCCCACAAAATTGCACACCTTGACTTGTGCCTTTTAAGAAACATTCAATTTATTGTCTCGTGTAGTTTTTTTTATAATGCAGTTCTTACTTTTCATTGGGGCTGCTTTAAACCCCAGCTGGCGAGTGCCCACACTATCTGAGCAGCTATTCTAGATGTGATTTATCCTCATCTCAGTTTCTTACATCTGAAAGTCTGAGTGCCAGGAACCACAACAGAACTTCCATAAACAGCACACTGA
The DNA here is from genome assembly GCF_040954835.1 of Lepisosteus oculatus. NCBI lineage: Eukaryota > Metazoa > Chordata > Actinopteri > Semionotiformes > Lepisosteidae > Lepisosteus > Lepisosteus oculatus. Next base: position 352,638 of record NC_090701.1, on the reverse strand, counting down.
ATCATGGCTTAGAATACACAGAGGTCCGATGAAAATATCTGTCACATGAGTTTTCCTTTATAAGGAAAAATATGTACAAATAGCCTCTTGAGTTTGGGAAGTCTTCATATACAGTATCATGACTAAGTGAAAAACTTACATTTAACAGGCTGAGGCAGAAATGTCTTTTGGGGTTGTGTGTGCCAAACAGTGTAATCAAAGGTGTTAACTCATATACACAGTTGTTGCAGTTAGTAGATTAAACACTGATTAAATCTGGGGGAAAGTCTTAACCATGGCAACATGACTATACAGGAATTACACAGGCACAAGAGAGAAGCATAAAGAATTAATTTTTTACCAGTATAGGATTAGGGCTTTTAAATGAATTGCACAGTTTCCCTTTTAGACCCCCTACTAAACTATAGAAGTATTTCCAAAAGATTTGAAGTAAAAATGTGCCCTCAATGAAACTCATAAAATATGCTGTTAAGGTTCTGTTTTGATAATGGATGAAAGCCTGATTATAATCAAGAATTCTCTTGATTATATCCTCATTTTATTAATTCAACTTGCAACAGGCATTTATCGTGGTTATATATAGTAGCTGATTAGCTCAGACATTTTCCATAGCAAACAGATCATAAAAGGTTTTTAATCTTGATAAAAATGGAACAGCCTGGCCTCTCGTGCCCTTTCTGTGCTCCACTGTAGAATCAATTACTTCTCTTCATCCTGTCTCACTACTGCACCCTCACAGTCCGCCACGTGCTTCCAGTTTCCTGTGGTTTTCCATGCTAATACAGCACTGCTACTTTGGTCCCCTATGGTTTCCGCCCCATTTTGAGTGACTTGCACATGCTTCACTGTCATTTTTATACACCGCTCTCTCACAATGGTAAAGCACAGCAATCTTTAACGAGAGCCATCCTGCTCAGACTTGCAGAGTGGCGTTACAGAAATGCATGCCCTCCCAGGGGTGGGATGTCCAGCTGACCTCTCGCATGGTCACCACCTCTCTAAAAGTGCCCCACAGCCTCGCACCCCTTCACACCCATCGCCCGACAGGCAAGAGGCAGACCTTTCCCTGCAATGCGGTGCTGCAGCGATACCAGTCTCCCTCTGTGTGCCACTCTCCGAATATCTCCCAGCGGACAGAGTGCAGCTACCTGCTCAGTGAAAAGGGTGTTTCCCAACTAGCTGAGCATTCACAAAATCCTGGTGGTCCCACAACTGGCAAAGCCGTCTGCTTCCAGAAGGTCACATGGCTTCAATTGCGCTAAGGGAATGGTGACGCATCACAGCGTCACGTGACACCGCGGCACACTGGTACAGGTGAGCCTCCGTTTCACTAAACACTGCCAATCTGCAGTGCCCAGGCTCTCATGAGCACCACTCTGACCACCCAGGTTTGAATCTGTAGTGAGCTACAGATTTCTTATACTCTTTGTAGAAAGAACAGATTATGACAGCTCTTCCCATTGACTGAATACGCTTTCAGAGAATCCATTAGATGCATCTGAAATGCAAATCATGTTTATAGAGACATCTTATCTGTTACCAGCGGTGAGTGATTGTTTTGATGCTGGATTCAAATACGAACATCTTTGTACTGCAGAACAACAGGGACTCGTGATACATTCTTTTATATTTCATTATAACAATACAGAATACAAAACGGTAGTATCCTATTTCTGCATTTGTTTTTGTGTTAAAATTGTTCTGAGAGAATACCGCTACTTCTCCACCTGTAAAGAATGAAATTAGCTGGGATCTGGGAAGATAGCTACTGTATCTGGTATGAACCAAGGACAAAAGAATCCAGAGACTACATTAGCCCAGACCTTGGTCTACCGCTGGGCTCCATCAGAGCCAGGTCTGAGGTCAGGTGCATCTATTATAAAAGAAATGCAAAAAATGTTTTGTTTCATTTAATTTACATTAGGACTAATCATTAAGTGTTTTTTTACAATTGTTATCAAATTTAGTCTAAGGGATATAACTGCCGTTGTACAGAAAAAAAATGTTTTTGTTGGTGTATTAAGGTTTTACAAGGTGAATACTATTATTAAAAAAATCCCTGACTGGTGTTAATTGGCTGCACAGTGCTACAAATGCCTGTTATTGTGGTATTCCATTGTCACAGACCCCTGCCCAAGTAAGGTGGCTCCAGGGGTCTGAGCACATAAAAACCAACAAGCACTTCAGACGTACAGCACAGTGAAGGAGGCTCTTTTGTAGGAAATCTCCACAGATACTGCATACACACACAGTCCTACAAAGCACTCAGATCAATCCTTTGCCCCCTACCACTCAGTGACACACACTTATACTGTACACACCAAGCCCACTAACTGAACCTCAGGAGAGAACTTGCGTTACAATTAAACAATTATACCATCTGTGATTACCCAAGGTGAACTATATTACAAATCCTCGAGGCCCTAATCTGTGGCCTCCTGTGGCAGGCAGTCACTGGGTCTTTAACGGCCTGGCTTGCCACACTATTTTTATTTCATTATGTCATTTAATTTCCTGAGTCCTTCTGGCACATGACCGACAACCACACAGAGGTAAAAAATACAAAATTCTGACTTTGCAAAATGTGAAATCAGGGGAACATGACAAGTTATCAATAAGAATAATAACTATACAATATCTGATACAACAAATTTTACATCTCATCATGGCACAAGTAAGTTGATAGCAAAAGGAAATCCCTTTCTTCCCTTCTCTATTTTGACCAAAGGATTTTTGCGTTATTTCATTATTGCAGACGGCTATTTGATTTGTGAGTCTGGAAAGTCATGAGATAAGACTGAAATCAACTGGTGAAATGGGTGTCAAATTAAACCAAACAATCCCCTGGAAGAAGCTGCGTATCTGGGAGGCACTGCAATTTTCCATGGAGAGCTAGAGTTAACTCAAAGGAAACAACTGACTGAATGTGAGAAAATTGTTATGAGGTTTTCTCTCCACTTTAAAAATAGATATCGATTAAGAACATGCCTAGCTATAATTCAGGGTAAATCAATAAGTTACACTGATCCCAGTGGGCAATAGATCAGCAGATTTGTCAAGGGAAGGGAAAAGGCTTTGATTGAGTGATAAGGTGAGATAGTTGAAGCAATACCACTTCAGTATACAGCAATAACAGTGTGCTGGCCTGAGCATCACAGTTTAATAACCAAGAGCAGCCTTATCATTTACAACTTACAAATGCTCTCTCCAGGCAACACACACATGATGCAAGACTGCATTTTGAATTGTAAATTGCATCTTCCATATAGACTTTTATCAATTCCATTAGAGATGGAGTTTTATCCTTTATAATTTCCTGGAAGAGGGACAATTCCAACATAAAATACATTTTGGAAAATGAAATATGTATAAGCAAGAGTAATTTGCTTGTCTAATTGACACCCAGTGTTTTCAAGAAATACAGAAGTATATATTTAAATAATTCAGATACACATGTGATAAAAAGAGAAAGAAATAAGATAAAAATGTCAATCTCTGATGTAATAAGTCAAGAATCTTTACCCACTCTTAGTAAAATTGATTGTTATTTCTATGTATTTTCTATTAGGCATTCATTGAAAAATCAGGATTACAAAAACAATCAAAATATAAAAGGAGCATAAAGGCATGAACTTCTAGATTCAGAGGCAGTTTCTTCCCACAAACTGTCAAATTACTGAACTCTACCCCTACCACTGGCTCACTTTTTACATTGCATGTTATTTAACTTGTTGTTGCTTCTGCTGTTCTGTGTTTATATTTTTGGTGATTCTTTTAATGTCTTTGTATTGGAGCAAATAAGCATTTAATTGCACTTGTGCATATGACAATAAACTGAACTGAAACTGAACTAAACGTGAATAGCTGTTCAGTCAGCCTTAAGCAATCCAGCGACAATGCTTCTGTGATTAAAGACATGCACAATGTCAAATAAGTTTTTATGCTCTAAGCTTGATCTTTCTCCAGTATATCACTTCTAGCTTTGCAAGATTAGGAATTACTGTTTATTAAGCAAGCCTAAGGAGGACAAAACATAGCATACTAACAAGCATACTGACATTAATGTCATTTTTCAACATCCCTCTGATAGTCTACAGAGGTCACTTTCCCGCTAATGCTTAGCAACTATAGCACCTGGAATATATTTAGCCTTTGACTATTTACTCTATACGTTTTCTAAAAACTCAACTTAACTTAACTCTTAACTCTTAACTCATAACTTGACAAGCTATGGCACAGAAATGGGCATAAAAATGAATGGGGGGAAAAAAGACTTAAGTATAACAAATCCAGCCCTTGACCTCCCCATCCATCCCAGTTTCCAGGCCCAGCACTTGCCGTGTCCTCACTGAGCTGAGGAAATTACTGATGGGCGGGTAGGTCAAGTCTTTGGATTACTTCCGAAAAAGTCTGTAGACAAACAGATGAGTGTATGAAGAGAGTCATGATAATGTAGAGGGCTGACCTTGGACCGTGGTGGAGCTCGGATATACCATTTGCAGTCCACTGCCTCCGTTTCTAAAGCTTTGCCTTCTTTGGTGATTTGCTGTGATTCAACAATACCTTCAGGTCCTCCCATTTCAAATTCACAAACTGAGCCATGAGAAACACATGGAAAAAACAGATTAGAGATGCCTTGAGCAATGCATAAACTGCTAGCTACAAATATTTAAAAGGTACTTAGCACAGGATAAATTCCACCTACAGGGCAGAGGTTTGAGGACTCCCAAGTCTTTAAAGTCAGGATCTGAAAAGGGAACAGATTTGTTGTTAATAATAAAGCTTGTGCACACATGGTGGTAATTCAGAACTCTTTTGTAAGCACATTATGCAGACAGGAAGCTATTCTCTAATAGAACAGTCTTCATATTTTATTTTCCTAAATACAATGCAAAAAGCCAAGTACAGTCCAAGAGTCTGTAAGATAAGATTTTAATAAGAGTTAAAGTATACTTATGAAATTATAGTATGAAAAAAGAACAATTGTCACACAGAACCAGTTGTAGTAAAATGTACAGTAAATAATATTAAAGTTTCTATTACCTTTTTGAACATGTGATTAATTTTCAATAATAAAAATCTTTTAAAAAGTAAAATATTTACAGAAAGGCTTTCATACACCACTTATTAAGGGAATAAAATATATTTCCCTTTGGATAATGTGCACCCTCTGACTTTCAGAATACTAGGAAAAATGAAAATATAAGGCAAATGTTTGATTTTTAATGGAAAACGAAAAGCATTGTATAATATTTTGCATCCACTGTATCTATCTGAGATATATAGTGCAGAAAGCAACATCTTGCTTATTGAAACCTTAGATGAAATGTTATGATCGTCATGTAGAAAAAATTCTCAATGCATCATCTACACAACATCTGTCACAAAAATAGATTTCTCATAATTGTCTCATAATTTCCTTTATAATTAATCAAAAAGGTCCTAGAATACTGCAAAGCACCTTTTAAAAAGCTCATTATTATCACTTGTTTTTGATAATTTGTTCATTTTCAATTCTAATGAAATATAGTACTTTAATGGTTTAACGGTTTTATAAATGTCAATATTATAATTTTGATGTTCAAATTCAGTTTAACAATTTGTTCATTTTAGACTTTAGATTCAATATTGCAGGCTTCACAATTTTCTGCACTTCTCTTTCATGATGGTGTTGCTGATTCTTAAAAGAAATGCTCAAAAATGGAAATTAAGAGAAAAGAGTTTGTGATGTGATATTAGAAAATAAACTTTGTTTCATATGACCATCACATTTACAGAATTCCAAGGTCTTTGCACTAAACGTGTGCTACCTGCACAGCAATGAAAAAGCTTTATTTTAAATGCAATGTTACAAAAATAAATTACACACAACAGAAAGACAAAGGTTATCGCTACAGAGAAGAGCTATGTTAGTTATATTCCGTATGTATAATATCATGGAATATATATTATACCTGACAGGCAAGGAGCACACCAAAGATTTATGGTGGCTTTTAAAGAGGATGCAAACCATAACCCTGGAGGGTGCAGCTTGTAAGATACATCTCCAGTAGCACTGTGATGTGGCTGTCTTCTTTGCATTAAGAGCTTGAGAACAAACCTAGGTACTGTATAACAAATCAAAGGTAGATCAAGTTTTTGTTTTTATGTAATTTCTTCGTGGGAATGTCACCTTTTCATGTGTTTAGCATACTACAAAACCCAAAGCACCACTACCTGATTCATCCCTGGCCTGCAAGCTATGCTAATACCCCTGGATAACGGAATGAAGGAACTTCAGTTTTAGATGGAGCAGTCCTTGAAAGGGTATGACTCACACCTCTGGTATTGGCCATGTCAACACCATGGACAACTTGCAACCAACATTAGGACATGAGGACAAAAGCCAAAACTAAAAGGAAAGTCCTAGTGTAGTTGGTGCCTGGATCAATCAGGATTTGGATGAGATCAGGAATCAATTGAATTGGGGGTAATCAGTGACCCTGAAAGGTCTCCTTTTGTCTTTAACATTGTAACATCTGGAAGAGACAATTCAAATGAAGAATTCTTTTATTTTACAAATTGGAGGTGGAAATATTGTCCATAACATTGTTAAAATTCAGTTTCAGCCATATATACAACTTTGCATATTTCATTCTTTTAAAACAAGTATTTATTTTTTTCTGCCGCAGCATCCATCTTACAGAGCTGAATCAGACGATGGGGGCAGATCCTGCAGGTGTTTTAATTCTATGTAAAACATGTACTCTTATTCTCCCATAATTCCACCTGGCAGCAGTGTTACCAGCTGGCAGCCTGGACTCAGGTCTCAGAAGCCAGGCAGGGCTAGGCCTGGTCAGGCCTGGGATGGGGAGCTGTTCAAGGCAACCAGGTTGCTTCTGTAAGTGGGGCTGTTAGACCAGTAGGAGGTGCTCTTTCCTCTGAACCAGAATTTCCACACCACCTCCTCAAGAGGTGTGGCACTTCAGATGAAATATCAAACTAAGGTTCTGACGAGTTGGTTATTGAGGACAGCATGGCTGTTTGCAAGAGTAGGGATTTTAATTTTATTCTGATTGTCCTTTTTTTCCTCTCTGCGCTTCTGGTCCGCACTTAATTCAACTGGTTAAGTGTTTTTTTCACTTCAGCTGATCTGCTGTACAGTGAGGCTGCTGGCATGTTACAGCTGCTGTGTTTCTTCAAGGGGCTGTGATTAAAGCAGGTCCCCACCTACAGTATTGTATATCTCCTCCTCTATTTCTTCATAGGAGAATATGTTTCATAAATAAAGGACCCATGTTCAACGTTTTTTTAATCAATCTGTTAGCATCTGCTGTTGTGCAATTTCTCAACGTGTCTTATTCATTATATATAAGACTATGTAATGAGGCTTTTTTGATTGCATTCTGCTGTTTTAGACCTGGTGAAAAAGACACAGGGGGAACTAAGGCACACTGTATATACTCATTTAGCTAGTCAGGGAATAGCTGTGTCCTGCTAATGAGCTTTTAGAAGGGGAATACAACTATCAATGGCTGAAAACTGTGACTTTAGATGCACAAATATTGGAATTAGAAGTTATAATAACTATAGGGTAGTGTGGCACATAGTTCCAACCAAAGCCTTTTTACCCAAAACAAAGTGTTACCTCAAATGATTTCACTTGAAAAGACTGATGTTTTTCCGAGGTGTGGACTCTTGTGATTTGACAGATGTATACAAACAGCTGGAAGGGAAGCCACTGGGCTATGAGGTGTGCACAATATAAGCACACACCAGCTTGCTCACTTATGTGTCATTTTTCTGAAGTTAAACGGAAAGTCTTACTTTAATTGTCCTTGTTCTTTTAAAGTAACTAATGAAGTAATTGAAACAAATTGTGATTAAGCTGCTATTATTTTGTAAGTTATTACCAAAATGTCATTACTTGTAATTCATTGCCTACCTACACAGTATGGGACAGAACAACAGGCAAAAAAACAGCAGATGATGTCACTGCAGTGCTGAGAAGCTGGGCTTTGTGTGTAATCCAGAGCTTGACAGAAACCCTTGACAAATGCTAGTATTTATACTAGGAAAATGCATATTTTGTGGGAATAACTTAAGTGTAATTTCAATTTAAGTCTATCTCCTTTGTACATATACTGTATGTGCACCATATAACCTTCAGTTGCATGTAAATGATGCATAAATCATTGGCTATTTAATACCAGCAGGCTTTGACCTAGTTTGTAGAGGACAGAAATTGATTTGTACCAGAGCTTTTTCTTGTATCCACTTCACTGACTACACTAGGTTGTAACTGATCCAATTAAATTGTTTTTCCAATATGTTAGTTACAGATGATGTATGGTACAACAACTAAAACATCTTGCGGTGAGCTGCTGCTGGGCTTTATTGGGTCTTTTGGCCTAAGCAGTTCGTCTAGCATGCTTTACGAGAGTAACTCTTCAGTGCAGGTGAAGTGCCACAGTTTCTCTGTAATCTGTACAGACAAGCAGATGTGATTCACAGAGGGGTGAGGTTAAAATCTTCCACCTACCTACTACCTGTACAAGCAGAAAAAGAGTCTTTTCTTTCTAAGAGATGAAAGAATAGAGAGCCTCCCAGATTATATTAAAATATGCTCCAAGGAAAATGAATATGTAAGTCTCATCATTTTGTTTTCTATAAATGTACTTATAAAACATAAATTTCTGTTTTTATAAATTTGCTTATAACAAATAACACTGGGGAGTCCATATGCCACCAATGTGAAACATTTATGCTTTAACAGCACAAAATCAGAAACACAAATTTCTAAAAGTTTTGCACAACATGAACTCCTTTACAGTGTGACATTTATTTTCCAGTTAGCCTCAATTCATGGAGCTGTAAGCCAGGGAAAATGTCTGTACTGCACAAAAATTATCTTCTGTCTCAAATCTGAAATTGTGAGTTTTTTAAAATATCTAAAATCTCAATATCACATATATTCATTTTTGGAATAACAGTGGGTTGATTACTTTAATTTCACTCTAAGTGTATTGCCTTAGGGCACAAACATTTTTTGAGGGACTGATTATTTTCTTATTAATATCATCAGATCTATATTAATATTCCACATGTAACTTATGTTCCTCTAAAACATGAGTTGGGGATGTAAATTCTACTGACACAAGAGGAACTAAATGAACCACACACAGAAGTCAGGTTGTTCTATAGTCAGACACAAGAGGTTAAATATTTTCTGCAGACATTGTCGCTTTCAAAGCTTTCAAAGCCACACCAAAACAGGCTCATGTGCTCCCATTATGTAATAAATGCGGGTCAATATGTGCTGTGCTCCTAAAACACTTTGGAATACCTAGAGCTATACTGAGAATGATGACAGGGACATCTGCTTTTTCCTGTGCACCATCTTAAAAAAAATACAAGGATGACTGCTTCCACCTAGGCATTTATGATTCATCCATTATCCTAAGTAAACAGCAGTTAAAGTCGACCTTGATTTGGAATATTTTATTTTGCCATTATAAATATATACAGTAAATTAAAAAAAGTTCTTTAAGGTTGGGATAGTACACTATAACTGCATGCTTTGCCCTCTTTCTACATCCAGCACCCCTTAATAATCTAAAACTAAAGATCAGATCACTGGCTTCTTTTTTCTTTAAAAATACAGTAACTGACCGTGCATGTAATTTGTGTTTCAGGGTGTCGTGTTTTCTGAGAATGACCATTCCAGAAAAATTTGCCGCTACAAAGATCTTAAAAGATGTGCATGTGACCTGGGATACTTGCTTGTGAGACTCACCACCCAAACTCATTTGACACTAACAGCACTTTCTAACCTTTTATCTATATATTTAAATATATAGCCCAGTTTTTAATAACAATACTAATATTAATCGTTATAATTGACATTGCAGATTACAGTGCTGAATTCATAGGCTTTGACCAAGTGCATCTTTTGCACTTCTAACATAACTAGATAACTGTTCAGAACACACATAAAGGTGTTGAAGGAAATTAAATAGGACAATAACTGAAAAAAGAAAACAACACTGCTATTTAAACATTGCTCTTTCAGCCTTCTGATAGTTTATGTATGTTTTTGTTCTACATTTATTTTGTACAAAATAAAATAAAATTTATTAATCAAGAAATACATTAATTCTTAAGTGTCTGGTGAATTTTGCAATCCCTGGCCTTATTTCTTAAATGGAAGTGATTTAATTTCTGTTTGCTGGCAGATACATACAGTATTTCTGCAGGTTTGTCCTGTTTTCCCTGTCTAGATACAATGAATTGACTTTTCCTTGCAGCCATTTATTCTACAATGCTGCTAGGATACACATACCTATTAATATTTTGTCCTGCTTCTGCTATATCTATCTAGGTTTTCCTGCACAGTATGCCACAGTTAATGTTTAAAAGGGAAATATGGATGAATTTTTCATTTCTGAAAGGCTGGCCCTCACTGAATCATGGTTGCACTGTATAACCAACTCCTTATGAAAAGCTTTTGAGAGGCAAGAACAGCTAGAAAAGAAAGACTTTCTTTCATGCATCGTATCTACAAAGAAAACAAACACTATCCCTTAAGCTCCAACTAGATAACATCTGGCACATGGCCGTAATGCAGTCTTGTTATATAGCCCTTCCTGCCTTCACAGTACTGTCAAGGAGAAAGCGATGTGACTAGAATAGTTAAATCTTTCTCGCTGAAGTCAGAAGAGGACAGTGTGCTGCATGAGCTTGTAAATACAGGCTTACAACATAATCTCTGAAGCTCACAGTACTTTCCCATAACATCAGGCATTATACATTTGTTTTTCTTCAGAAACTGCATTAAAGCAAACATGCACACACACATCTTGAATTAAAGAATCATTTAACAAGAAAAAAAATAGCTATAAAGGGTTGCTGCTTTTCTAAAATTGAAAGGAATGCAAGGGCACTGCTGTTATCAATGTACAAAATGCTTTATTTAAATATCTGTTTGAAAATTGATGTAAATAAAGAAACAAAGATGGTGCAAATATGTACAAATACAAGGAAATGTAACGGCACTTCCTGATTTAATGTCTAGCAAAGAAAAACACATTTAAGTCTCAATAAGACACACTTTCTTTTATTTTGATAAATGTAATTTCTCACACTTTTCTAGATATGGCTTATGAAAGTGACCCCAGGTCAGTGTTTGCAGCCTCTGCAGTATCGAATGGTATTTAATAAAGTCTCCCTTAAGCCCAAAACACACATTGGTGGCTTTGTGGAGAAAACTATAATGACAGCAGGCACTTACAGATGTACAGGCAAGGTGCCAGTGGTAGTATGGTTAGAAATATTACAGTTATACAATAAATTAAATAATCAGAGCAACTATGTAACTGATAGATTGTGTGAAACAAATACCAAAAGATCCTGGAGCCCCAAAGAACTAGGCTTGGGAGCCTTGGCCTAAACTGTGGGATTTCCTATTATGGTTTTTGAATACTATTATATTCTGCTACACCTGAGTTATAATGTTAGCTCAAACTTCTAATAGTTTATATAAAAAGCAGCATTTTAAGTTCCGTTAAATAAACAAATGAATTTTACCGACAGAGGTGTGAAATTGTTACTTCTGCCTAATTAATTAGTTCAACTAAGAAGTATATTGCAGTGCTAGAGGGAAACAGGGAATTTCCCACAGGGTTTGGAGACTGGGATTGTGCTCCACTAGTTTTCTGCACCACAGTACAAATGTACAAAATGCTGTAGTTGCAATATAGCCTTCTGGGCAGTGATGTTCTGCTGCTATGATGTAGTGCCATTTTGGGGTTTTGCTGCTACTGCATTTTTCATAACCATGTTTATCATTACATGAGAGTCCGTGGTATGCTTTATGCACAGAACACTTCTCCCTCTGAATTGTTTATCTAAGCCCATGGTTTGAAAAGAATAAAGCACTGAATCATCCAAACAGTATCCAAATACTTTTCGACTTTCCAGTAGTAAATGGTACAACACTAAACTGCCTATTTTAATCAGTACAATCATAGAACTAGACCATACAACAAACACCGAGTACTTCTTAAGAACAAGTTCAATTTTTCTCAGTCTTCAGTTTTTACTATACAGAAAATCACTTCTGTTGTTCTCCCTGAAAAAGAATCAGACACTTGCATATTGATAATAAAGTGCTGAGTCTAAGTTGAACTGCTGGGTTGATGTCCTAGCTTAAATGTACTGTAAGTGATTTTGTCTATGGGACTGTGTATCTACTTCCTGGACAGCAGGGAAAGTCAAAGACCAGGACATTGGCAAATTTCTAAATCATTGCAAACTGTACTCTACAACAATAACATGTAAATAAACTCTCAAGCATGTGTAAGGCAATATTTTGGAAAAAAGGGATGGAGTACAAACATTTAAAAGAATTATTTACATGCTGGCATTTTTAATAATTATTTATACCTATTATTGGTGTAGTGCCCAAAACAGTGATTAGTGAGTGTATTTAATCAATGCTGCTTCATTGAGAGTCCTTTAGGATTTAAAGCTAGCTAAGCACTTGCGTAGTGCCCTTGGCCACATGCCATCATTGATAGTGTGCTGTGTGTTTCTGTGAAATGAGTTCTTTTATCAAAGGCTGTGTATGGTTCTATTTCATGTGTTAATTTCTCCTACAGAAAAAAAAAATCCCACTGACTTTTTTATAGTAGCTTCATAGAAATTGCCCTTGTACTTCTACAACACAAAACACCTTTGAATGTTATCTATTTAACTGATGATTCCTCAGCAAAAGTGTTTTTCCCCATTTTTTTCTAGGAAACATTTTTGTATGTGTCATTCAAGTGAAGGCCCAAGTTACTTTCTTGATCCAGGCTGCAGCGGCTGAGACACTAAAAGTCCTTGGAAATTTCCACAGAATCAGATGTGATTTTTCACTGTCAATGATCAAGCTGTTAATTCCCTACAGGTGGAGCTCAATGTCCCTTGCCTTGACATTCAAATGCATTATAGAGCAAAACAAATCCATTTCTGATACTGGTCAATACTGTTCTCTGCAAGCTGAGGTTGATTGGTGATTGCTTGCATGGAGTGAATTTCTGACAGGGTAGTTGATCACTTGCAGGTGACACTGTGTAAATTAATGTTCAATGACAGCTATAGAGAGCACTGCAGCTCCCAGCTGTTCATGCTATAAATCAATAACAGAATCAATCAATTTAATTACAGTGGCAGTATTAAAAAAATTGCAGTAGTTTTCGAACATTCAGCTGTTAAATGTTTTGGAATGTTTTTGTAAGTTTTACAATTTTAAATCTAAGATTAGGATTATAAACGCACTAAAACACATTCAATGTCCCATATTCTAACTTGCAATCCTTGCCCTTTGTCACAATTTCTTAACGATAAGAGGCATTTATTGGAGACCCAAGAGCTTGTTGCATAATGTTGGCACCACCATCGGATACAACAGAGGGAAGCATTAACAGATCGAAGTAGCAGTTGTGTTTCTATAATGTGTGCTTATTTACTGCATACCATCAGTCATAGGGGTTTTCTTTTTCCAAACACAAGCACAGGGAATGCAGCGTTATTATCCACTTGGTAGCTGTCAGGAATCGAATGGTTTTGCTTGGTATATTTCATTCCAGTGCTCTTTTTAAGCAATGTACACCAGGATCACCTTTCTCTGCATCACATTGGTGACAATGACATCACATTTGCAATTTGTAGCCTGATTTGTAAGAGTGTTGGATAACCCTATGCCTAAACTGAGAACTGACAGCTGTAGCTAGGAAATTACAGAGCATGTGTGCACATTTATTAAGGTATTTCATATGCTCCTTTCAGCATTGGTGAAATTGACATTTGGAATGTGCATCACTAATTAAAATATGGTTTTGTTGAATAGGCAAGCAATTTAGAAATATAACCCATTTAAATGAATGTCCTTCCAGATTGGAATTTCCTGTACAATTTTGTAAACTGTTTTCCATAAAAGATCAAAGGAAATTACTTCAGATCACACCGATATATAAATATATCACATAAAACTTCCACAAAAATTAAAAATTGAAAGGATTTGATTGAAACACACAACTGAACAATGATGCCAACACACTAACCACAAGCTGCTGTAACTGAGAAAAACATATCTGAATCATAAATGGCACTTTCTGCTGTTGTGCTATGCCAAATTCATAGGAAATGCTGTAGCTGCAGAAGGAAATGGCTCAAGCTGAATTTTGTCAGCAGGCACTCAAACATGAATTCTGAGTAAATGTAATTCAACTCTCTTTACATTTTCAGTTGTACCTCTTAAAAAAATCATAGAAGTCTAAACATGCTCTTTTCTCCTCATTAATTAAACAGAAATATTATTTTTTCCAAATACTTTTCATTTGCAAATAAGAAATTCCTAATTACATAATTTCCTCACACAGGAAAATGACACAAAACGTTTGACAGGATAACCTTCATTGTGGTGGAGAGGATCTTAATCTACACTCAGAAAGTTTCCTTTAAGAAAAGAGATAAGATAAGATCACTTTATCGGCCATATACAAATTCTTGCATTAGGATTTTGTCCTTTCACATACCCCAACATGCTCTCCATGAGACACACAGACAGGGAGAGAAGCTGGGGATCAGAGCGCAGGGTCAGCCATTTATATGGCACCCCTGGAGCAGCTGGGGTTAAGGGCCTTGCTCAGGAGCCCAATGGAGTAGGATTCCTCTGCCGACCGCGGGATACAAACCGGCAACCTTCCAGCCACAGTTGTAGATCCTTAGCCACAGAGCCACCGCAACACCCCACGCGGAGTGTGGCACTTTATTACTCATGATTAATTCTACCAATAAAATTTCTGGATTCTGATACATCTCCACATCCATTTTACATCACTGAAGGGCAGTCCTCTCTTAAGTGACTAGAAAAGCAGTAAAGTTACTGCCAGTCACTCAAACAAGGCTGCTGAAAATGGCTTAAACATGAAATACTAACAAAGATGATTGGTCAGAATATAGTGCAAAAAACAGAAAAGGAAGGTGAAGTTAGAATTGTATTCCTTTAAGGTCTTTGCTTCAAGTAGAAAGTCAAACAAGGGCAAATGTGTGCATTTTAATCCAGTGTAATAGCAAAGCTGATGCTGGAGTCACGTCAGCTCAGAGGGACTGTATTTCAAAAGCATTACTGTCAAGGAAAAGAAACGAGGGCACAAATTCCAATGTATGTGCTCAAAAGAACACCAGTACAAATCACCTAAAACCACTGAGCCCACAGAATCCCCTGCTCACATGCAATCGACAATTCTTGTCTTTTCCATAAATTATATTTTATAACAGTAATAAGATAAACTACAGCACTTAAAGCAGCTCTTTAGAATTGGAACTGGAAAGCTGGAAAGCTCATTTTAAAAAGGAAATGTCTGAGCTTTCTACACAAGCTGAGCTGTTGGCACTCAAAGAGGAGGAGTGTTTATCACAGTTGATTAATCAACTGCCCGCAGGACCAGCTAAGCTCTCTTGGAATGATGCCTCACCCTACGATAAGATACAGAGCACAAAAGCTTTACCAGCAACACACAGTGCAGTCTGTCTTTTAGTGCAATATAACACCTTTCACTCTACTATGGTTGTCTTTATTACATCTGATTTTGCAACCGAACAGTTACTGCAAAAGAAAGGGCAACAGGTCAATATACAGTATATTACTCAAAAGAGCAGAATGATGCTGATATAAAATCAAAACCTGAAGCCACCAATTCTGAAATCACAAATTGCAGATTCACCTTTTGGTCTGCCAGATATTACTTATTTCTAATGAACATAAACTGCTCCTTAAGTAGTGGGCCTGTAACTTGTGATTTGCAGATAGGACAATATCCAAATTCTAGAAATTTAGATTTCTTTCCAGATTTCACATTCAATCATTAAACATTAACAAAAATCTAAAGGACAAACGTCGCCCTTAGGCAGAGAACAAAACATTTGACAAGACTTATACTAAGGAGTTGTTTATAAATGCTTGATACAGACTTAAAAGATTGCCAGCAAAGACGTTTTAAAGTATTATTAAAGCAATTTCCTCAAAAGATAATTGGATTTTTGATCAATTTAAGAATATAAGTTCATTATATAACTCCCATGTGTTTGACTCAGGTATAATATAACTAGCTTTGCAAACATATTTCAGCACATGTGAAATATAATTCTTACTTTCTGAACTCTAAAGAGTTCTGCAGATTTTGCAAAAGAGGTCTATATAAGTCTTAAAAGCCAGTAGCACACTGCAAACCAACAAATCTGTACTATATTAAACACACAATGCCACCCAGAGAACATTCAAGAGGATGATTACATTGACCACAGCACCACATCGACTTACACTGATCATAGGACCACAGGCTCTGTGAACAGCTTTTTGTGCAGAAGCCTGAGGTACATCTGATCTAGAGTTGTCTTTCCTCATAGAATTGGCATTTTAATGATTTTTGCTTTAGATTCCAACTGCCTCTGGGAAAGAACTGCAGGACACGCCTTGGTGGTTAAAATAAATAATGTCACATAATTGATTAGTTGCTTAGCTCTGATGACAGGGATTTCCCCATATAATTCTGTGATAGGAAAAGCAGTGCAGGCTTACTGAGAGAGACAGAATGCCTACATACATGCACAAGACAGTTTGAGAACAATAGTTGTAACTCCGTTTAAAGATATGTGAAATAAGATGCACTTCACTTACATATTTTACAAATAAATATATATTCTGAATTACTGTAGAAATAAATAACTAATTTTGAGAAATACAAATTTAGGAGCAATGCTAAGAGGAAAGAAGTATTTGAGAAACGTCCATGTGGTAAATTTAAAGTTTCATGCATGCCATAAACAATGCAAAAGCTGTCATTAACTTTTGTATTTAAACAACTTAAAATATAAATATTGCTTTAAAATGATATGTTCATCCTGGAACCCAGATGGTTGTGTTCTTTACAGAATTACAGTATTCGTCTTGTATGCACAATAAGAGGGTGAGATCATTTATATTTCAATCTTTTATTCCTTCAAAGTATAAATTCTGGAAATATGTTTCTTTCTTTTGGTAGTTGAGAGATACCACGCTACTGTGCTTGCTGAACAGAGCAAAGAGGAAAGCTGAGCCTTTACCTGGAAGTAATGATACGTCTTGTAACAATGTTCTGTGAGTCTCTGATCAGTGAGATAGTTACTCTAAAGAGCAGAATCGATTGTATTCTTCCATAGACCTCCCTTGGGCCTGGCTGAGAATGCTTTAGGGAACCTTTTGTAAGCCTTGTGATGACTTTTATAGGATAATCACTTCTGTTACACCTGAAAGATGAAGTGATATCGACATGAACACCAACAAACACAGAACAATAATTGGAGCAGCAGAATTCTGGCCAGATAGCACACGCTATCCTGCAGTAAATCTTTTGATTCTACTTCACCTTTACTAGGCTGCTCAAGCTGTAAAGCTGATTGCTAAATTGTTAAACTAATTGCATTTAGGAGAATATGAGTTTTCTGCTATATAAAAGATAGTGATACTCTTTGGAGTAATCCAGAAAAGAGCTACCAGCTACATTCCCTGGCTTAAAGGTAAGACAGGGCAAAGGAATGGAAACTTTTAGTCCTGAACGCAGAAGACTGTGAAGGAACCTGATTCAAGTATTCAACATCCCCAAAAGCACTGACAAATCCAACCAAGCAGAACTCAGAACCCAGAAGAGTGAAACCTGAGAAGTACAGTACAGTTCCTCCAGCCTGTCAGAAAAGGACATTCTCTTAAGTCACAGAATATATCTGGCTGCTCACCTCAGAACTGAGTCCTTATTGTTTGGTATTGGCTAACCTGACAAGTTTACTAATTGTATCATTGATATCAAGTAAGAAGTTCATTGGTCCTATTAAAGATCCATGTGGTTCCCCATTAATTACATCATCCCCATTTGAGTATGCACCTTTTATTTGAGTCTCTGTTTTAATAAAACAATTCTCAATCCAAGCCCTTATATTACGTCTCAAAATAAAAACATGCAACACAGAAGTACACTTCCGGACCTAATGACGTTGCATCCTTGTGCGTTTTTTAAATGCAAAAAAAAACTAGGACAATAAATGTCCTAGTTTTATAACTAATACTGTAACTAAGAACTAACAACTTATAACTAATAACTGATAAGCAAAGCTTTTTTTCTGCACAGCCCATTCAGGACAACAGAGTTCTGTTTTATTCAGTTTTATGTCATATCTACAATGGTTTACCTCATATATAAAAAAATTAAAAACTCCTGCGTTTTAACCTTTTACTTCAGAGGAAGGAGGGGAATGTGCACAGAGAAAGAGCTGGTGCCGGACTGGTGATGTATTTCAGCAGACATGAAGGTCACTGTCCTAAAGGGAACACTCTGCATCACCTTTTCACTAACGAGCGATGGCCATTCATGCCTTTTTACTTGTAGAGAATATCCTGATATGCCATTGTTTCAAGTTAAATTCCTGCTATTATTCTTTCTTTTGCATTGTTAATACTTAATTAGACATTTCACAAATCAAAAATCAGTATTGTTCGCACTATGTCTGTATTACTGTTCACATTTCTCTGTGCATTTATTATACAGTACATTAAGTTCATGGTATTTTTTTTGTTTTATTGTTTTACAGCACTTGTATTTCTAGACTGCGGTTTAGAACATGACATTATAATTACAAATACTCATTTTCAGATCAAGAAAGATATTAATAGAGAATTTCAGCATATTATATTTTAAAGATGTTGAAAATTACACTTTAGATAACTGATTATAGTTAGTATGATTTTACAGTGCATTTATAATTCATGTTATTCTTCTCATCAATATCCTTAGCAGTGAAATGTGATCAATTTAACACAATAAATAATCAGAATTCCCAAAATACTGCTCAATCTTCTGTGAGACACAAGTTGGCTTCCCCTCACTATTATGCACAAGCTGTTGTCTGTCTGTGGCTTTCCTCTTAAAAACATAGGGATGGGGAACATTTGGGCAAACTGCACAGTGAGGATTATGCTGGTCAGAACCACTGATATTTTCAATGGCCTGCAATAACATGAAATACTGTGAATTCATGCCAATACAATGTCACATTAACAGGTCAGGTGAACATCCAGAAGATGTAGGAGAGAAATTCTGCATTTTTCCTGACCTTGAAAGCACTGCACATTTCATCCACACGCAATCCAGGACTTTAATATGCGCTTAAGCACAGAGGCAGAAGAATGAAAATGGATGTCCTGAAGCATCACAATTTTGATTGTACATGGATCAATAATCCTTATATCCAGCTTTGTGGAGATTAGGCAGCGAGGTCCTATTGGCGGACATGGACTGATAAGACCTAAATAGTACAGCTGCATGATTTTAAAAACACGGCTGCTTTTCATAGTATCTTTCAGCAGCTAAGCCTGATACCAATGGCCTATTCTATCCTGAAGATGCTAAATAAAATTGGTTGAGGACAACTGGTTGAGGACATTTGACAAAATTGATTTCTTATCTATTGCACATCTCCAGTCATTGTTTACACGTCTGTATTGTTTACATTCAAACTGTCTACATGTTTACTTGCACATTGTCTATTGTTTGTTTGTACATTGTCTTGATGCACTGTTTGCACTTTGTTTTGTTTTTTACACTTGTTTTACAATCGAGAGACTTTCTGTAAGTAAGAACTCCATTGTACCAGTACCGGTTACATATAGCAATAAAGTTCAAGTTCAAGTTCAAGTTGTATTCCTTAATTCTTAATTCGAAATCAGTAAGTGAATTGTAATCAGAACTTGCCCGAGCTTCACAATCAGACATTTTTGTTATTTAAGGATTTGTTTTGCTGCAAAACGACTTACTAAAGTAAGTCATGACTTATCAAAGTTTAAATTTAATTTGAGAAATTTAAGATTATATGTTACAAGGCTTCAATGATTAAAAAAAGACTTACTCGGATAGCAATCTTTTGTAAAACAAGAGGGTTCTAATTGATCTTCAAAATGAGAGTTTTTAAACCTCTTTGACTCAATTTTCTTTTCTGAGGTCATGACAGAATCCTCCACAAACAATGTCAGCATCATCAAGTTGACGCATTGTGATTACACTTCTTCAAATAAGCGAAGACTGACTTTTTAGAAGGATTTTTAAAGCTTTTTAAAAATGTTAAAACTTTGTGTACAACATAAGAATTTCCTTTGCTTTTTAAATTGTGTGATAAATCCTGTTTAGCACTTTAGTGTGCTGCTGGGCTAATCTACTTTAGTTCCAGAGAATATAAACATTGTGGGTATTTGGCATTATCCATTTTAAGGCTTCAGCAGTTCTGCTCTGCAAGTATGAGTGACGTATGGACTGTGTTTATGTACGCAGAGTACTGATTTTTTTTAACAGAAAGTAAAGACCAAAAAAGAGTCCCACTAAATTACTTGGATTTAGAGTTTAGGAGACTTTCATATGTGAGATTAAAATATTACTGTAAATGAAAACAGCTCATAGTCAATGAAATCAAAAAAACAATTTGACAGATGAATTTTTTAGTCGGTATTTCAATATCTATTCTAAAGCATTGCGTATATGATCATCTCCATAAGAAAAGATAAGAAACATGTTGGCAAATTACCACACCAAAACAGAATAAACCTTAAACAATTTAATGTAAATTGAAAATTATCTTTTCTTGTAATCACATACAGTTTAAAACTGACTAATTTACCACATCATGAAAATAAAAGAAATACTGTATTTAATGTAAACAGTGTAGGGGCAGCCTTGCAGCTTCGGGTGATAATGATTTTAATTCTAGAGAGTTAAACAAAGTTTATTTGTTAAAGGGAAATCTCACAAAAGTTGAAGGGACAAAATAAAATGCTCTTCTTTTGTTTTAATATTTCAATTTCTTTTTGAAGTACAGCATTAAGGCATTCTAAGTGATTCTAATATCCTGATGCTATGACCTCTTCCTTTTAAAATTACCATGCTCCTGTGTAAAATCTTGCTTGATGAATATTTAAAGGTTTCCACTCACTCTGGTCATTAATCTCATCAGTCCAATGAATGGGAGAAGTAAACTCATAGGCACGGTATTTATTGGCACAGTGTACTAACAGCAGTCATTATATTTACTACATGTGACACAGTGTGACATGTGAGTGTAATGGGAAATTTAAAGTTTTATACAAAAATCTATGCTAAAATAAGTCCTTCTTACACACTAACACATAAGACATTATGCACTTTGCTTACATGTTTTCTCAGGACAACAAAGATATGGGAATAAAAAAAGGAACCATCAATTGTTCACAAAGTTGAAATTCTTAAAACCACAGAAAGAAGTGACTTTTAAACACAGAGCCCAAGTGTGATTCACCATTAAAATGCAGGGGTCTTCTAGTTCATCTGTGACCCGTATTTGCTATGCAGTTAATTTACATATTCTCCCAGAGGCAAATTCATTCTGCTTTTATGATTGAATGAAGCAATCACTCTCCTTGGTGCAGTCATTAATATGCAAGGCTCCACTAATCATTTGGATTTGACCTGGCTCATGTGGTGGGGAAATCAAAGTGTCATGTAACCAGATTGTCAGCATATGTGTCTCAGCAGTGCATGTGTACGGATCTTTATAGTATTATGGTGACTGAGGGAAGTATTTAATTAATGAGCAGGGGATCTTGTAATGAGATTTTTTTTAAATATGGTTCTTTATGTGATGTACATTACATGTACATGTACATATATGATAATTATAGTATAATGCAATTATACTGCAATCTTAGAATTTAAGAGCACAAGAATGGTAAAAAGCAAGTGCAAAGCGGACATCCTATTTGTTTCTAACACATTGTGTTGTTAGTAGCTTATTGATCCAGTGAACTCAATCTGCTGTTTGCCAAGCTAAAGACTGGCTGGGTAGCTTGTTCCATAGTTCTACAACAATTTGCATTAGGAACTATAGTTTCTTCCACTTGAGCCCTCTGGCTTGTGTTTCAGTGTTGATTCCGAACGGCTATAAAGGTTTTGTGGCTTCAGTCTCTCAGCGCAGGACTTTTCCTTAGGTCCTGGAATGTATCTGGATGCTCTTCTTTGGTCTGACTCCAGAGCAGCAAAATCTTTTAAACAGTGTCATAACTAAAACTCTACACAATATTTCCAATTAGGTCTTAATAGCATTAAAGCTATTATTAATGAAAAAAGTATTATTTAGGGATACATATTTCTAGGACTAATATCTAGCAATGCAAATCTTTAGATGCGGAAATGTGCCATAATTGAAAAATGGTACGGGATAATATTGTGGACAATAAAGAAATTTACATAAGGAAGAAAAATATTTAATAATTTGCATTTCAAAAGCCATTGTTTCACTCTAGAATTCTGTTATAGTACTGTAAGTGCAACCAATTAATTAAATTCTGTTCCTGAAGCACTTGTACTGTGTGTAACTGAAAAGAGTTATGCAATGTTAACTAGTCATAGTTAAAAAACATCCATTCCCATGCAAGTGCTATTTTAGTCTTCCACTCGTTATTTATATAATAAAATAAAATGTAACTTATCTTGCTAAATAAATTAGAACAAACATGAATTTTCTTTGTTGTATAATATAAACATGATCCACATTTGTAGGCTTTTACTGTTTACATGAGTTAATGTAAAGTTTCTTTCTACATTTGGTCATGTTGTTCATAAAGAAGTCTATTGGGTTGATTTTGAGTTTAATTGGATATTTTGCACTAACTAAAATGAACATCTATCCAAAAGACAAATGTAATAAGAATCATACAAACATACATTTGTACTGTAAGTCCCGTTACACCCACACTGTCAAAGACTAAAGAGGTTCAGTACTTTGATAATTCAATTTGTCAGTATACTGTAGGTTATTTACAATTTACATGGTCACTCCTCCTTGGACTGATTTCAGCATAGGAATATTTTTCTCTGTAATCTGGTAGACAAAACTGTATACAGAGTTATTGCATACAAACAGGAACCAGAGGATTTAAGCAGAAACCACACGGAAGACACAGAACCCACAGGAGCTTTAATTTGTACTTGGTCTTTGGTAGTCCTGGATCCACACTGTCACATATTAGCCAGTCTACTATTTGGAAACACCTTTCATTTATTATTATTTAATCATGAAACTATTTTTGTCATTTTTACCAGTAAATAAAGAAGTTTAATTAATAAATAACTATAGGCCCCAATGGTTTCACAAAGCTGAAACAAGAATCTGCTGACCATGTTCAAATGTACTTATTGTGTATGCTTCTTATTACATTTGCCTTTTGGACAGATGCTCATTTTAGTTACTGCAAAGTATCCAGTTAAACTCAAAATCAGAGTCATTTTCTTTAAAAATATGTTCTTAATGACAAAAGCCACTTTTTTTTTCTTTTACTCTCATTTATTTTGTCTGGTTTGGACAAATCAGAGTATTTTATAACAGACATTTAAAAAGCATCTGCAGAACTATAAACACTTTTTGCAAAACACGTACTGTATATGTCCTTAACAGAACACCAGTGCGATTACTACACTAGCCTGCTGGGCACACTTCCTGCCAGAAGCTTAGTAGGTACAATATGTGAGTACCTGTATTACATCACTGCATCACAGTGCTAACAAACACAGGCAGCACGCATACACCCATGCTTGAGGTGTGGGATGAATCTGTACCATCCCGAGATGCGCAGAGAGACAGAGAGATGTCGCAAGCTTCACACAGAAGGCATCTGAGGCCAATATCAAACCCAGAAATCAGGAACTGTGAGGCAGTAGAGCTGACTGCCATGTAATCAATTTGTGAAGCACTGCAATCATTTCAGATTGAAATTCAAATTTCCCAGCAGAGAGGAATACAGTGCTGATGATCATTACACCATGAAAGGGCAAATTAAATCACAAAAAGAAGCAAAAGTTTATACATTATTCTAAAGGGGCTTCTGAGTTTTTCAATCTCTCAATGACAAATTAATCAAATTCACATACAGTCGCTGTTTAAACATAGCTCTTTCTTGTAGATTATTTCTATTGTCAAAGAGGTAAAAGAATAAAGCTGCACAGAACAAATTAAATACTTCCAAATTATTTATCTTCGAAAAACAAAACCCTGTTGATTAAACATTTTAAATGTTAAAAGGTAATGGTATTAATGAACTCCACTAACCACACCTGTTAATCACATTTACCTTCAGAAGCACAGAAAACATATATAATTGGTAAGATTACATTAATTTGTAAGTTTCCTTTTGCTGCATAAAAACTTTTATACTCTAACACCTAAGAGAAGTTTTCATCCAGAAGATCCGTGTGCGCTCAGTATTTTTTAGGTTGAATTTCAACCAAAAACATGTACTATAACTGAGAGTGACACATAATAAGACATTTGGTTACAGTTCCTACAAGCTGCATTAAGTGTTAAAACACAGAGGCACATGTGGGATATCCTTTATAAGCCTGTTAGATCTTTTGCTTTGAGATGTAGACCGTCAGAATGATCCCTCTGAAATTCAAAGGCTTTTGAAGTTAAACACCATTACACCTAATTATAACAGAAGGAAACACCCGAGCATTCTCAATACATGCCCTGCAAGCAGAATGCTTGTCATTTCACTCCCACGAAAAGATTTTGACAGTCATCTATCCTTATACAACCTTTTTATGTTTTCTCATTCCTATAGATATGTCAAAAATGAAAATATGAAACCGACCTGTCAACCCTTATATTTTCTTGAATACTGAAAAAGTACTCCCTATACACTTTCACCATAATCATATTGCATTTGGAAGTGTCTCATTGACCTCATATTTTTTTACTGTTTTTGCTTGATATACACCTCTTCCCAATAGTGCAATAGTTCCCCTGGCTGTACCCATAAGGGGTTCGGACCTTTCATGATTATTTCTGCAGTCTTACACTGACACAGATTAGTCACTTTCAAATGCCACTTTATCATCAGACTTTCAAAACCTTCATTCCAGCTTGCTGTGCAAGGTGTGGGCATGACACTTGCATTCATACAGTACAGTATGTTCAAATATAGGCTACCTGGGTTTAGGTACTTGACATTTCCCTTACCTATTTTGAAAGCAATTTTTTGCTAGATTGCTTGATAATTTATGTTTTTATCATTATCATTTTGGCTATGTCTGCTCAGAAGGAACTCCATCTTGCTGTAAGCACTGCTAGTGGGATCAGAGGGGCCAGGCTACCTTCAAGAATACAGGTTTTGGAAGTGAAAATACCCATCTTTACGCAACAGAATTATGAACAAAATTAGTTCAAGTACTAGCATCTGCTTTGTAGCATTACAAGTACACTGTGTAACATTTACTCTTCTCTTAGTGTCAAGAGAGCACAAACATATAGCACTGTATCTTATAAGAACAATATTTAAATTGTGAGCTTCCATTTAACAGGAGTGCTCTTGCAGGCTTCTGTTTGACATTTTATACTGGTAAGACTAAAGACCTCAGTGGTTTTTATGACTCTTGTCACATTTCTGATATAAGATTTTATATTACAACCAGATCTGAACAGCTGGAGGAAATACTGTGCTGCTACCCAGAAGTATGACAGAGATGTCAATCACAGGGCCCGTGTGTCAGTGTCAAACCAGCACAGGGGTGCAGAAGGATAAAGGTCTTGCTCTGGCCCAGGGGTTAAGCTGATTTATTTGGCTACATTATTTCATGATTTTGCAGAGGACAAAGCTCTTCTATTCTGAATTACAAGTAAGAAGGTTCAAGTTTTTATGTGCTGGTACAGCATCTTCATATTGTCTGCAGCAAAACAGTTAGTATAAAAACTAGCATCTCATATCCACTCACAGTGAAATTGTTTATAATATACAGTACAGTGTATGTACATTCATTATTCAGATATGAATGATACTTTGTATAAGTCAATATACAATTATTAAACAACTATTTTTAGAATTTCTTAAGTGACAATCTTAAGTTTAAAACTACAATGAAAAACAGAAAAAAGAATGATCCTCAGTTCATCTGGCTGCACCCCCTTGCTTGTACTTCAGCATGCGGTACATGGTACACTTAATCCACAGTAATGCAGCAGAACAACTGACGTTTCAAAACCTGGTTTTTAACCAGGAGCCACACAAAGGCTCTGTGGAGGAAGGGCCAGCAGCAAGACGAATGTCTGTTGGAGTCAGAGCTTTGAGATCCTGGGTTGTGATTACAAGCACTATGCAAGTGTAAGTTATTTATTCCTGGGCATATGAAATCACAAATGCTGAATGATTACTGTATTGTTTTGCTCTTCTATAGGCTCCATTTTGGATAGTTTTAAATTTCTACAGCCATTCCCTTTAGGAATTGCAACAGATCAACCTCTGTGTGCAGTCTTATTCCCAGAAGATATCCTTAAAATTTGTTTTCTGTCATTTACTAGATTGTACAATGTACAGTAGGGAAAAGGGACACTTTCGAAACATTTCGAAACAATATTTAATGAAACACAAAATTACATTAACTATTTGACCATTTCAATTTACTTAAGCAGGCATCTCTAGACTGTGACCTTTCTTATGTTCAGGAAAATAAAAAGAAATAACAATGAGATTAAATATCACTGGTGCCGCCTGAGCAAAGAAAACATGGGTGTTTTAGTCTCCAAATGTACCATGTCACTAGAAAATAACATATCAGCTAAAAGGTTTGATGAAAATAGGAGAAGATTTTGTCTTAAAAATTATAATTCATTTTGTTTGTCAGTTCTCACATTTCTAACAATATATTGCTAAGGCATATTTTAAAACATATCCTGTAAATAAGGTACATGTTCACTCACTGCAACATTCTCAAAGAGTTTAGAACTGTACCAACTTTATATATGCCAAAAAGATTATTTCCTTGTGATTTTTTAATATTTTTTAAAAAGGAAACTACTCCACATCCCTGTGCGCCCACTGTACAAATGTAGTATTGTTTGAGGCTGTTTTCACAATGTCTTTGTAAGACACCAAATTTGGCAGGATTCAATATTACAACAATAAGCAATCATATTTATTTTAATTTAAGTTATCTTACTAAGATCAAATCAAAGTTTCATCAAACATAATTTAATGAAAGAATTTCAGAAACAGTTTAGATTCTGAATGAGGGACTTTGGCTAAGGATCTTCGTAACTGACCACCATGACCTGCCCTGTGATATTCTCAACATATTCAAAGGAATGATTGGGAAAACACAAGGTTTCATCATGAATGGATGAACAATCCTCACATATAGCTTCAGGTCAGAGACTTACACAGCATACAGTCTGTCCTTTCAGGCTTTTCCATGCTATATAAATTGAAAACAATATTCCTACTAGCATTGAGATCAAAAGTTAATGGAAGTAGTCATGCATCACTTGAGCTACATAAAAACGCCAGTTGGTAAAGAAGATAATGAATTTCTTAATCAAATATTTAAATTTTTCTTAAATTAGCATATTGTATAGTAAGCATAGATTACCTCGCAGCTGAAATCAGAGATTATGCTTGAATTAAAAATGAAAGCATAGAAAGCTCAAATAATTAACTTTTTAAAGATTTAATGAATTATTAGTTTGCTGGAGTGCAGTTAATCCTTTTAAGAGCTACAAAGTTAGAAGCAACTCAGCCAATGCAACCTTGAAAAAATATGAAACTGAACTTCTCCAGATATCTGCAGCCCTCAGTGTAGAGCATGACCAAGACAACTGAAATGAATGATTATACCGATTTCTTGCTAAAAATTAGAAGCTTGTTCTTAGTCATCAATTTCAAATGACAACATCTAAAAAGTGTCAAAGCACACCTGCCTCACTCTCATTCTGGAACTATAATGCCAAAATTCTCATGTTAGTGGAACAAAAATAAACAAAATAGTTTGATTTTTCTGTTCAAATTTTATTGTAGACTACACAGAGAAAGAAAATATATTGTATTATATTATATCATATTATAAAGAATAAGACTAAGATCTTACTTAACCCCAAAATTAGCACATCATATTCGATCATCTACTATTTACATCACCAAATGAAAATGTTTGTAGTCTTAAAGATTCAGACTTCAGTGTAAAAGTATACAAATGCAAACTAGTTCTGTCTTTTTTCAGAAGGAAGAAAAGACTGAGGTACAAAAGTAAATAACAGATTGTCATGGTCATACAGAGATAAAAACACAACTTTGGAAACATCTGCTATAACTTTCCTTCATGGCTGTCACAGGCAGAAAATTGCTAGATCTGATGTAACTCTGCTTGGGAAATTGAAAAATAAATAGTTGATTAAGTGTCGAACAAGAAAAACTGCCAAGGTTCTGTCATGGATTGATTATCATTAACTGAGTCTCCCTGGCTTCAGGAGAGTGGAACGTACCTTTGTCATCTCAAAATTCCTAGAAGAACTAATCCTTTTCACTCCCAAAACAGAATCAGAAAAATGCAATTTACATACAGCTGACGTTTCACAATATGTTCTTAATTTTCAGTATTGCTTCTGACCAAGGAAAAAAATGTAAGGGTCTTGTCTTTAGTACTTGAGACACAAACTACATCAAAATTGTCCCCCCGACTAACATGTGGTGACAGACGTACAGCACAGTGTATGACTACATTCTAAATCAATTACCATTAATAATATGAACTCAGCATTAAAACAAAGAAAAAATAATACAAGTTTTACTAAACTTTTGTTTTTATGCATTCTAATAGCCGCATGCATGACAATGGCATATGGGCCAAGAGAACAGTTTTAACACATGGAGGTTGTTTAATGTCTCATGGTTTGTCTTACGACCTATTTCTTGCTAGATCTATTGTATGAGTCATGGGAGTGAAACCAGTATCCTGGTTTCTTTCAGGAAAGGGTAGGACAAGATCCTTCGACTTGATTAACTACCAAACAGGCTCAATAGGCCAAATGGCCTCTTCTTGCTTGTAATCTTTCTTAGTCCCTTATGTTTTTAAACAGACTATAGCTCTATTAAAGAGGGCTAGCATTCACAAAAAGGCAAGCAATCCATGGGTCTTTTACAATCTTTCTTTTCAGATTATGTAAGGTTCCACATCAACATAACTATCGTTCCACTAGTTTGAAAGACCTTTATTAC
The DNA here is from genome assembly GCF_040954835.1 of Lepisosteus oculatus. NCBI lineage: Eukaryota > Metazoa > Chordata > Actinopteri > Semionotiformes > Lepisosteidae > Lepisosteus > Lepisosteus oculatus. Next base: position 323,522 of record NC_090701.1, on the reverse strand, counting down.
ACATTGAATTCTATTAACTTTAAAACTTTATTAGTCTGCCTGAAGGTTTTGTCTTAAACATTAATTGCAGTTTGTGTAATATAAGCTAACAAATGTTTTTTATAGTAATTTAGACATTTGGAATAACTACTTGTAGTAATAATTTAAAACTAATTTAAAATATTAGTTTTGCAAGTTTATAATTCTTAATTACACATTTGATAGCTTTTTGGTGGTTAACATCCTTTTGTGTCTATCTTATTTGCTTGTGTCTATTGTATTATATTTGTCTGTACGAATCCTATTTGTTTTTTATACATTTCAGTATAGATCTACTGTATACAGGGGATATATATATATATGATTCTCTAACCTGAAGAAATAAGCCACTATAATTAACAAATCAATACTTATGAAAAGCTACTACAGTTATTAAGAAATATATAAAAAAGCTAAACAATAAAGTACATCTTCAAATGTGATGATAATAGTATATTGAAATGAATGATAATACAAATGGTTGAAATGACCCACTAGAGGGTCAACCAAGCAGCCCTGTCAAAGTTGTTAGACTGGAATGCAGGATGCAGTCTGCAGCTCAGACATTACTGTTCCTGCCTATAGTTCAGTGCTTTCAAACCCTGCTCCCCTGCAGACTTACTGTACAGCAATTATATGCATGCTTGTTTTGGATTTTATTTGACCTGTCAGTCAAGAGAGTCAAAATTATCCTAGTTCTAGGGTCCAGTTTCCAATAACTTCAGCATACAGACCTTGACATAGCCTCTTCTCGGCTCTGACAAATCAGCTCTTACTAGTTCATTAGTTTGTAATGAATAGACACAGATGGGAATGATACGGAATCAGACACTTCCCCTAATTGTCTTTTTTTCCCCCTTCTGAAAAGGTCCAATTGCTTATATGATAAGTAACACACCTGAAACTCAATTGATACTGGATTGATAGTGATTAGAAATCACATTTTTGTTTTTAAGAGCTGAAAGCAAATTTACAAATAGGCCCCCAATAGATAAGTGAAAATAATTAGCTAGTGATTAAGAACTTGGCTGAAAAAAAACCCTGAAGGACCAGTGTTCCTCCAGGAGCATGTGTGTGAGTCACTGATATAGGCTATGTGGCATTAGGTGATATAGCTGGTCGAGCTGTGCTGGGGTGGGCTAGTGAAAGTCAAGCTTCCTTCTGCCTGGTGCACAGTAGAGGCGTCTATGAGCCGTGAGAGATGCACCACTCCCCCCATCGGTGCCAACTCTACAGTGGCATCACTGAAAGAGGCACCACTCCACTGGTCAGTGTTAACTCTCCCATAAGGACCTGTGGTGCATGCAGAGTGTTGAGTGATTTAATGGCTATACTTGGTTGGGAACATTAGAGGACTGCATGCAGTGTGAGCTGGGAAGAGCATTGAATTTGGCTGGACCATCAGGGGGAGGAGGGAAAATGAATGTGGTGTATATTAAAATTAATTACAATACATGTATTGTTTTAGTCTGTGGTATGAAACATAAAAATAAATGTTAGCTAGAAGCTGCCTGCTGTGATAACATGAATAAGGAATTTCCCTTTGGCGCTTAAGGTAATAGAATATAATCTTTATTTCTTTCTGTTACTCTTAATTAAGAAACCTGATGAGAAAATAGAATTGAGAGGAAAGAAATGCATTGACTGAACTGGCTTTTTGCAGAAAGTGCAATATACTAAATGAACAAGGTTATGAAGCCTGAGTTTGTGCTATATTGGGTAACATTATGCGCATACTGTAAACATCACACAATAATGTCTTTTATTAATCCAGTAGGCTCACAATATGAAACAAAAACCTTTATTGAAAACAGAGTTGAGAGCATGTACCATGAATTTTCATTTGTATTATTACAAGAACTAAATACCTGCAGAATTCTAAAGTAACTTTCATTTTAACAGTCAACTAACACATTTTTTCTGCTTAGAGACTCAAACTTGCACAGGTTGCTAATCACCACTTAAGTGAGCAGCATACCATGTACAATGCACGTTCGGATTTCATTTAGAATCATCTTTGCAAGCAACAACTATAAAGATGGGCTGTAATAGCATGACATCTGCTACTGTATTCTGCTGCAAACCTGACCAGAGGGCATCACAGACAAAGCATGCTGGGATTTAGAGATGAATGCTGTATCCGAGAGCTCATCATCACAAGGCTTTACTGAGCAGAGGAAATAGAACAAGAAGGATACAGCAAAACTTTGAAGACAGGCTACATTTAGGGATTGTGGACAAATGTGTATCGAACTGTTCTTCATAAAACTTTCTTCCTCTACCTATTCTGTCATCCAGTGTATCAGTTTCACAAACCCCTCTCACAGAGTGTTAAACACACAGCACTTGGAGAGATACAAACTTGGGCTGTAATCTCTCAACAGGACGTGTCTTCATGAGCTAAAATGTTGATATTTCTGCACTTGTCATATCCCTTCCTGGAGCTATAGTGTTCATCACATATTTAAAACTGTACAGTAGCATCACTGCCAATAATTATTATATACTGGCACTTTCTGAAGGGTTGCCTGACAACTACGGTAGCAATACTGTAGCTGGTTTTATAGTAGTAGGTAAATTTTAATCTGTATACAAAAATTCATTAATCTATAAGATATCATATGCACTTCATACATACTTCTGTAATTATTTGTGATACTGAGTGTTAAATTCAAATTTTATAAGAGACTAAAACGAAAAGTTACGTCAGTGGCTGTAGAAAAACTTTCCCTCAAATTCTGAAATATATAATACCAACCAAACAATGAAAAATGAGCAGGGAGCTGCGTCAGCATGCGTAGGCTGCAAAGAAACAGGTAAAGTTCATTCCATGCTGAAAGGTAAAGAAAAGAAACGCACTGTTTTGGCAGTAGAGCCTCCTTCCCTTGTGTTTATCTGGTGTGAGGAAGGCTCCTGAGCCAAAATGTTGTGTTTCTTTTGTCTTAACCATTCAGCACAGAATGAACCTTTACCCATTACTTTGAAAAATAAGACAACTGCTAAGAATAAAATGATAGAGCTGCTGCAGTCTTAGTTTAAAGTGAAATTAGTCTTACAATGCATACTTAAAAAAGGCAAAAGTAAATGGCTCAAAAGTGTACTATTATTAATATAAAACCAAGGAATCAAAATGAGCAAACTTACAAAACCAAGCTCTTTAGGAGACATATCTATACTTTAATTCCAGGTCTAAACACAAGACGGAAACCTTTTCTAAACTTTCTATTTCAGTCCAACAGCGTGCATGCTAATAATTATTCAAATATATACCGCCCCTAATGACTAACTGATGTATTACTTAAGACTAAGTAAAGAAGAAAATTAAAGCAGTTACAGAGTACCGCTGTATGTGTCTGCTGCCAGTCTCTCGGTGAGTCGAAGACAGAAAAATATGTAAAAGCTCAGGGGGAGGAAACACATTTAGACACACAGAAAGATCGATCGCTTGAAGCAATGCTAAAAGTACCCTTTGTGGGTATAAGAGAGTTCTGTGCATGAACCACTGATTTGTTTCATCAAGCAGAATGATAGTGATTTCCAAACACAAAGGAAATGAAGGCAACAGATTAGATAGACAATCAGAATGACATTAGGCAGATACAACCCACTTTGTACTACAGTTCAATATCTTTGTTTAATAGGTCAGCAATGGTGATTAGATGCAAATTGCTGTTACTCTTTGGGATAAACTAGTTTTAGTCAATTTATGTGAATAGTCACACTATCTACCACTCTTGTCTTTGGAAAATGATGTGGCTTGTCACTTCATCATTCACCTCAACACACTTTCAGTATAACCAATGAATGGAACTGAAAGACTGTCTCCTGCCAAATTGCTCACTTCACACTTCAGTTTGAAGACAGTTATGCTTTCTTCAAATTCTTATGCAAACATTATGCTTTTACATTTATTTTCTCTCCAATGCACTATGAACGTACAGTGTCAGCCTTAGTTTCAGTACTGATGATCGTGCTATCAGTCCAGGTATGCAGATGTGGAATCACATCTGAAGCTACTAATCACAGCGATGTGGATGTATGTTTTCTTAGATTTGTAACAGTGCATGTATTCATACACGTCTCTCTCAACCTAATGCAGAACAGCTAATGCATGCATTTGTGATTTTCCAGGTTTGGTTATTGTAATGCTGTGCTTAATGGTGTATCCAAACATGTTCTTAACAATTACAGCATGTTCAGAGCTCAGATGCCTGGATTTTAACCAAACTAAAATGGATGCGCATATATCACCTGTTTTAGCTCCTTTATGCTGACTCTGTGGATTTCAGAATAAAATTCAAAATACTGCAAAATACTACCATTCACCTTTAATGGTCTGAACAGTTTAGCTTCTGGTGACATCAGTGAATTGCTAACCTCCTTTATACCCACACATTGTTAGCACTCTTCAACCTCTGGGCTTCTTTCAGTTTCCAATACAAAACCCCAAAGACTGAGAGAAGCTGCGCCCCTGGGAGACCCTAGGAGAGCAGACTTTCTGCTCTGGTGCTTCAGGCGAATAAGAATCATCTCGCAGCCTAAATCAGATTCTGACAGTAAGTTAGCACTCTCAAACCCAATTTTAAACTTACTTTGTATTCTAGCTTTTAGTCCTGCTTTATTTACCATTTAATTTGTGTATATGTAATATTATGTGATAGATTTAGTTTTATATGTTATTGAAAAGCATTCTAAGACCGTTTACCATGAAAGTTTCTATATAAAATTCTTCTTCTTTTTATTTTGTACTTTAAAAGTGTCTTAATTTTTTTGTAAATGTAGCGGACTCTATAGCTATCATATTACTTCAAGTGTGTAATCAGTTATCACAGAACAAGAGATGAAGAAAGAAACTTTTTTCAGATTTTAATTTTTTTCGCTAATTTGCTTAAAACATCCCACTGCATGCAAGAGAACTGTATGTACTGTTTTCTTATAGAACAAAACATTTATTGTTAAAAGTACAGAGCTGTCAAACAACAGATAGGCTGACAGACTCAACTGGTTAAGAGCACAGTGGAAATGTCTGGTATGTTCAGTTTGTTGACAGCACACTTTTGTTGGCTATTTCCTATTTAGTTTTTATTTATTATATTTTCTTTGTTTGTTACCTTTGTTAAATTTCTGCCTGATGCATTCTTCAGAACTCTTCTTAAATATGATTATTGAAAAAGTAGACAAAGTAAACTAAAAGTAAAGCATTTAACCCAGATAAAGCTGACATTGAATACATTTCAAAATTAATACAATCCTTCAGGCAGTCAATATATTTTGGAATAATGAAATAATGAATATCCAGTTCTTACTATATGAGTGGCATAAAGACTGTTATTCTTTTGCATGAAGAAATAAAGATTAGAAGTTCTATAAAGATCCTGCAGTACAGAAAAAGCCAGCAATGTTATTATATTATGAAGGGTTAAATTACTTCAGTATGCAAGCAGGGAAAATTATATTAATATTTAAAAAAGAAAACTAGTCTATTTTAAAACAATGTATAGCTGGAACTAACCCAACAACTCTCATGATGCGATCGAGTGACAGTTTTACTGGAAGTTGTTACATTATTTTAATCCCTTAAAAACAGACAAGGTTGTATGCTAATCAATCAAAACTCTCTCTGAACTCGGTTATAAACACCTCCACCTCTCAAAGCGGTCTTCTTTGCTGAAAATTGATTTTCCATGCAGTCTTTTTATCTTTGCAGAGCAATAACTTCCAAGTGTGGATAATAAATAGTGAAAAATATAAATAGATAATTTTGAACAACATTACTTAGTTTGGAAATTATCCATTTTTAGAGGGCTGTGAAGTAGTCTCAGAAATGTTAAATTCATATAAGTAAAGATTTTAAGAATGTTCTTTAAATATGTGAATTCGATCCCTACAAATACACTCTTAGGTTGTTTTGACATTTCTTTTCCCATATTCTCCGGAGGTGGCTATGTCACACCTGAAAACCACAGGTGAAGTTAATTTGAAACTTATATGTCTGTAATGTTTTTCAAGAGCAAATAAATCAAAGACTCCCTATGTTTCTGATTCAACACAAGATGCCTTAATCTCTCACAACCTTTTTTAGTACTCAGGCACACTGCAATCTCTCATGCTGTCTCACCTCAGGAAAAGGAGACACACAAAACATCTTGTGTTGAATGCAGAGGTAACTTTTGTTATTTCTGCATAGAACCACTTAACTAAATCTTTTCTGTCTGAATGAAAAACAAAACAAAAGCAAATGTAGTATATTTAATATACAGTACTGCCAATATAATTGTATATTGAGCTCAGCTGCATCATTGTAAACACAAGCTGGAGCAAGGTCAATATTAGCACATTATCCATTATAATTGTTATGAATATTAATAGCACAATGTGGACATACTGCTTGTAGTTGCCAAATGTGGTGTGGAGACCCGGAGACCATGCTTTTTCTGTCACTGCTGCTCCCTTGTTAAGGAATGCCCTTCCTGAGACACTACGAGAGAGAAATTCTCTGACTCTCTTCAAAGTCAAACTGAAATCTTATCTCTTTACTAAGGCCCACGTTTGATTGACCTGCAGTCTATCTGAATATCCCTGTTTGTTCATGTTTAATTGTTTTCCCTGCTTTTCATTGTACATTGTATTTTTCTTTATGTTTAATGTACAGCATCCTTTGGTTCTAAAAGGCACTTTACAAATAAAAGTCTTTATTAGTGGTGTTGTTATTATTATAGTGGTTGAGCAATCTTAATAATTTAATAAGATAATAATCATGCTAGTATTATTTTGATTTTTTAGGATAAAAAACATAGTAAATCAGATATAAAAATAATTTTATTGTTTTAATAGACCAAAAGAATGCTAAATAGATACTATTCATACTATTCAGGATGTTACATTTTGACAGTAAATAGTAGTTATAGTGTTATGGAACAAGTAATAGGTGTGAGCACCTGAAGAAGGCTCCACGGCCAAAATGTTGTGTTTTCTTTCTTTTTTTTCAGCATAGAATAAACCTATTACTTGTTCCTTTGCAGCCTACGCATGCTGATGCAGCTACTCACCTGAACTGTTATAGTGTTATTTTAATAATTTATCTTGATTCTCACAATAAAATAAGCAAAGGTGTAAAGCGCCAGACACTGTAGAGCCAAACCTGAAGAGTAGAGTCAGCAAGACAAGCAGCTGAAAAGAAGCTGAAAAGCCAGAACATGAAGATGTATCCTAGAGTCACCATCACAGCAAAAGCAAGAAAGAGAGAGGTAGAACTTTATCATGAAAAATAGTACAGCTAGTACTGTGTGTAGGTGAGCCCCTGATCTACAGATCTACAAATCTCTGTTACCCTCCAAGAGTCGAGATAGACAACTACTGTACAATTCTACAGCACAACAAGCTCCCAGCCAGAGCAGGTGATGATGTGGTAGTGGTTCATGTGTCACAAATGACCTTGTTCACAGTCCTGGCCTCATTTCATTCTAAGCATTCTTATGTTCTTATACCAGATCTGGGTTATACAGTACCTACCAACTCACCACATACAGTAAGTCCAATTCCACTAAGGAAAAATACAATTCTTGTTATGTTATAAGCTCTACTGCTCTCACAATTAAAAACAGTATGTGATTTTATTATACAGGGTGGAAAGGAATAACTATAGTAAGAATCCAATTAAACTCATTTTTCTTCAGGACATTATATGAAAAAAATCTGTAGAAAGAGAAGAGTAAGGATTCTTGATTCCATCTAAATAATTTATGTACAGTAGAGGCTTGCAGAGAAAGTACAGTACTGTGAACAGACTTTAATACTCCTCCACAGTCTCCACTTCAATCCTAGAAAGCAGCAAAGGTTATCAACACACTTGAAACAGATTTAACACTATCAACTTTTTGAACAAACCAAATTTGCCAGGAAGAATATTAGGCTATTTGTATATCAAGAATATTAATTTAAAAATTGGAAAAAGCCACAAGATAAAAGTATTCATACTCTGTTGTTGACTTTAACTGAATGTCCAATAATCCCAAAGTGTAAGACAACGGTATTTTCCATCTCATCTTTTTTATACATCTAAATTAGTATTAATATTTTCACTCTCCCATTAAACATAAGACACAAATCTGAAAATACTACATAGGACTTTAATACTAGTTTATTAACCAATAATCATTCTCTAAAAATTGCAGCTAATGGTTACATTTTAGCATCTATATTGTGTTACCTCCCCCTGGTTTACTCACGTTATTGAGATGCTTCTTCCTACTACGCTGTGGAGCACTTTGTGTCAAGATGTTTAAGAACATCATTTAATATGAAATTCACATTTTGTGACAGTAAACAGTAGTTTGAAAGAAACATCTATAAGAGCTAATTTGTTTAGATGTGGTATTTGCGAGTAGGAAAATAAAGGGCCTTTAATTACAAAGCAAGATAAGTGTCCTAGGAAAATGAATCCCATATTCAGCAAAAGTTTTTCTGGCTTGTCTTTGTGGTTTGACATTTGCAGATGATGAATGACTGAAGATGCGCACAGAGGCACAGCTTGTGGGGGAAGCTAAAGAGCCAGCACAGATGGTTTGAAGAAGTGGCTCATAGGCTCTGAACTCATGGCAGAGCCTATCTCTTAGCTTAGGGTTTCACCTTAAGTATTGCAATGAACATTGTCAAACCCTTTTATTTCACGTGATAGTTGGGTTATATTCAGTTTTAAATATATTTGTTTCAGTTTAATTTGTGTTTATTATTGTGGCACCATGATACTTGGTTTTAAAACTTGTTACTTTACACTCAGATTAACTTAGACAAAGGAAAGGCTGGTTTGACCTGTCCAGTTACTTGATTCTACTCAGTCGGCACACAATTCTGAGTAGCTGTCCAAGCCCAACTTCGTCCTGTGGGTCCACTTTTCTGTTACAATTCCCGATTGTATTGACACAATATAACTGAGGGAAAATACTGAAGCCCTGTATTGTTGGTATTTGTGGTGTCGTGCATACTTTATTTTTCTGAACCACAGAATACATGTATTTTACAGTTACGACTGAAACAGACTACATGTATAAATTCTGTTACACACCTGTAAGTTAAAACTGGAATAAAATCCATGAATGGACTCATATATTATTAAGACAAGATGAGTTACCAGGAGACTGATGGCTGCAGCTTTGACATCACATGTCTCAGTGATGGCCTGTCAGAACAGTACTCTAGCATCTTCATCCTAAGATTTGGAAATTACAGTATGCTGGAATGCTGTTGGGTATTCCTGGATGCTTCAGTATCACAAATGCTGTTATGTTCTTTAGCGCTACAAACAAACCAATTTTACTTTCCAGTACTGTTGACATAATGCCTGCAGTTCAGCCCTTCATTCCTTATTCATGGTGTATAGTTTTATTCAAATCTCTGTCACAGTATTACACCAATGATGCAAGATCTAAGAAACCAAGTTGAAGTATTTAATTTGGAGAAAATTAGTTTCCTAAAATTTCCAAATGATTCCACAGTTGTTTTGTTTTTACAGTATGTGCAGCACAGCTGTCACATATTGCTTGTTTACAAACCAATACTGTAATAAAATAATCTTACAATCTTTCATGAACCTTGATTAATAAACTACAACAGAATTTACTCAGGGGAAAAAGTGCACCATCCATCCATCTGCTTTCTAAGTGCTTTATCCAATTCAGGGCAGCAGGGGAGCCGATGTCTATTCTGCCAAGCAATGGGTCCAAGGCAACATACACTCTGGACAGGACGCCAGTCCATTGCCGGGCATACACAGAGTCAAACAAAACAATACTCACACCAATGTCAAATTTCCCTGAGGCAATTAACCTACCAGCATGTCTTTGGACTGACAAAACTGGAGCAGAACCCAATGTGAACACAGGACAACATATAAACTCCATGGTGATAGCACCTTAGGAATTGAAACCAGGGCCTCAGGACTGCAGCGCAGCAGTCCCAACCACTGTGTCACTATGCCACCCACACAAAAGTGCCCCAGTCAAAGGTGAAACAAACAGGAAGGAAGGCTTTAAATTGGTCATGTCCAATCCTGTTGCCTCTATTTGCATTTATATTTTTGATATTTCTGTTTGATTGGCACTTTTTGCACACTAGACAAATGCTTCACTGTTTTGAGTTTATTTACAATTTTCTTTAATAGGGAAAATACCTTCATAGATTCATATCATTATAGTTCTGTGTCATCTTACAATTCAAGATCTAGTATTTTCATGAATTTGAACCACCCAAGTGCAACTACCAATTTTGAGCACAAGTCACTTCAATTTGCAGCTGACAGCTGCCAGAACAATGAGCTGAGAGGGCTCCAGCTATTCACCCTTGTAGATGACTGTGTTTTCAGTAAGAATGAAAAAATATTTTCTGCAGTTTTTCAGCTCTTTGTCTGGTGTGCTACAATGGTATACATTTTTGTTTCTTCTTCCAAGTATAAGGTGTTATTATACATTAGTCAGTTCTCAACTGACCTATCTGGTTAATACAGTATGTAATTATTACAAAACTACCCAAAAACTACCTAAAGTAAGTAATTTCTTTCAAAGACCTGTATTTCAAAGGTATACAGGTCTTCATTTAAAACCTAATGCCACTAGCATCATGACATCTGTCTGTCCAATAGCTGAGACTTACTTCTTATGTTTATTATATTCAATTTCTAATCAGAATTTAAGGTTTTGGGTTTTGATTATTTTTAGTAAGAAGGCTGGGACTGGGGGGGGGGGTAGTGATTAACTTGTGGAAAGCCTCTTGCCTCTTGTGAAGTTTGGAAATATGATATAATCAATGAAAATAATTAAATTGAACAAAACATCGCTGCTAATGCCAAATGGAATGCCACCAAGAAGCTAGAAGCTAGACTGATCACCTGATTTTGTTCTCCGTCCATTTTTCTAACCGTTTCTTCCAATTCAGGGACATGTCGGAGCTGGATCTTATTCCAGCAAGCAATGGGTGCAAGGAATGATACATCCTGGATGGGACCCCTCACACCAGGCTCAGTTTTCCGTTTCTGGAGTGCGGGAGGGAACCAGGAGCAACTGGAGGAAACCCACATGACCAAGGGGAGAACACAGAAATGCCCTGCAGAGACTGTAACACCTCAGGCCTGGAATTGAATCCAGGATCCCAGCACTGCAAGGCAGCAGTATTAACTACTGCGCCACCCCTGATTTGGTTATACAATCTCAAATACCTTGTGCTCAAGAAGAAGAATAAGGTTAACTCAAGAACTAGATGTCTCTGGCTATCTCCACAAACAGGTTACATACTCTATACTGAGGTGGATGAAAAGTAGAACACTGTGGTTCTCTTTGTTATTTGTTATAGTTCAACATCTCCTCTCAGGATTTTTCTTAGGCTTCAGTAGTTTTTTTTGCACTGAATGACTTACCCACATGGATGTATCACACAGTTCACTCATCTGAAAATAAAGCTGACAAATTATTGTGGAACCTCTTGGCAAACAGCAGAATATCACTGACTCTGGAAATATGTTCCACTATACAAATGCTTTTTTTCATATTAAGACACAGTGTGTCCTACTATATATTCAAAACACTTATATCCCCATATTCTTAAACACAGAACCTAGTATTTGGGGAAAGATAACAGGGTAGACAGCTGTGAGCCTTCAGTATCTGACTATATCTAACAATAGTTAGGATATAGAATTAAATGTGCAGAATCTAAACCAAGGGATGTTATGAAAAATTGTACAATGCACTACTAAAATCTCATTTCGAAAATTGTGTACGCTTTTCATCACCATGTTCCAAAAGCATTTTCCTCCTCTGGAATGAGTGTAGACAAGAGCAGCCGGATACACTCTAGTGCTATAAGTAATAAACTACAGACTGAAAGAAATTAATCTTATTACGTTTTATGGAGAAGACAATGTGGGATCTGACAATTCAAATCCTCAAAAGCAAAGACAAAATCAACCTAGTGAACAGTGAAGCACAAATAAGAAGACCCAAGAGGAAGATAAAAGGATGTGTATTTAAGTCCTGTGCCTTGTTTTACTCCAAAGGTCATGGGAGTATAGAACCATCTAACCTGCTTCTCTGGTTGCTTTCACAAAATGATCAAAATGAGATCTTGGAAATAATTAACTACTTGAAACCAAAGGAGATATAGGAGCCAAATGTCTTATTCGAAATGTTCCATATATTATCATGCTCTAGGAGCTCTGTGAGGAAGAATGTTTTTCTAGATCTCTTACCAATATTTCTGAATAGTACTATAGTTTATTCAAGTGTTACAACCAATTCCATTGGAACTAAAAAATCTTCTTATAGTATAAGAGTTGAAGTGCAATATCATGGAGTGATGAGAAGGGATTTTAGAAAAGCCTTGAGACAAAAGGTTGTGCTATTTCTAATTTCTGAGGAATTATGTTCTGGCACAATTCAGTTAACCTCTAAATCATACAAAAATGTTGAATGTTGAGAACAGCTGATGGAAATTTTGTTAATGCAAAGAATGAATATACAGTAGAAAAGATTTTATAATATTTGCTTAACAAAGGAAATAATATTTAACCCAAAATTCCCTCCCAAATGCCCGATTCACCATATACCTCAGTTTTTCTACACAAAATCTACAAATAAATAATTTATTTAGTTTTTTTTATTTTTATTGAGTAAATGATAAGCATTTACTTTTCTTCCATTACTACTGAATATTATTTGTAAGGTTTGTCTCATCTTGCCAACTAGATGAAGGCTTTTGTTACTGTCCTTTAATTTGAGCAATTGTCCCTGAGAAAATGCTTGCTTAGTACTGGAGACTGAAGGTCTTAACCATCAAAGACATCATCCCTGACACCATCCAACATAATCAATACATCAGTACAGCAAATTACAGATGGCTTCAATACTTGTGAACACCATTAAGACATAATCAATACTGTTTTAAGGCTTTTTTTCAGCATTACTACATACATGTTTATAATATAAAACCTTATTTTTCCTTTCAGGATTTTTTGGGGATTTAAAGAAGCTCAATGAACTGCTTTTTGACATTATGGCATTTAGACACACTATATGTTTTCAGAAGGTGAACAAAGCCTATTTGATGAAGGGGTAAATACATTTCCTGATTAAACTGTCTGGCCATAAACTGCCTTCTTTCATTATGTCACCAGCATCAAGAAAATTAAAACCATTGCCTTTAAGCATACAGTACCATTCAGCAGTTACTCTACTGCTGAGTGGCTTTGGTGTCAATCATAAAGCTGTTGAAAAGCAGAATTTGGAACAGAAGGTTAAAAATTCCTTCATTCAAAAGCATGGTGGATTGTATTATAGGCCACATTTAAAATGCTAAATGAGCATGTTAAATCATTATTTTTAATTAGATATTAAAACAGAAAATACACTTCTAGAGTACATATGCTATGTCTGAATTGTTCTCATTGTTTTATGGCAGCAGATACAAAAATGAGAGAAGTCTATCTGGCCAATCTATCTCATTTAATGGTGGGCATCCTGAACCAGCCTGACAATGTGTGGCTTCAGCACTATGGACAGCTCCTGTGGGCTTTGTTTCAAAGCCAGAGTCCACATGAAAAAGCCAGAGAACAATCATTTTATTCCAGCATACAACTGCATAGTTTACATTTTAATATATAATAGTAAGAATATATGTTACAGCATATGAAAATGTAAACTATAGTAAATAAGGAATTTGTGATGCAGAAGCAGATAATTTTAAGATGTAAGCAACCTCTCATATCCTGAATTTGAGAGCAGCCAAGGACACAAACAATATAGTGGTGTAACTAGCTAGGGTTTTCACGAAAACAAGTTACACGCATATAACACTGGGAAACCCAAACAAATCGAAATGTAAAGATATGAGAGTACACAGTTTTGTGAAAATTAAAACATGAATAAAAGGTTATCTTTACCTGGAGTGAAGTTGTATCTGGCAGAAAACCCAATTGTTTCCAATTCGCCATCAGCAAAAAACTTTATCCAAAGATATCGGCCACTAGATCTTATATACGGTGGACTCTGCTGTCCACAGTAGCGTCCAATTATTGGGGAGAAGCCAAATGGCCCATCTCGAACTTCAATGTGGTCGAATTTACATTCCCATGAAGGCTCAATTGAATATTTTTCATCAAAGAAGAGATCAATACATTGCCTAGGTGCAGCTACAAAAGAAACAAGAAAAACAAACTATAAATCACGGAACTCAGCAACTACTAAAAAGAACACTACTATTGGATAGTATGCATTGTGCAAGTTTAAAATATGCAGTTTGAGTTCACAAAAGTAGTTTATTAATTGTAATTTTAATAGTTTAATATTTAATGACCATGACCATCCAAGATAATTGGATGTGAAAACATGTTGCCTTAAAGGCACATGGACGTCTAGGGTTCTAGAAATGTGCTCAATGTTTTATAAAGCTTCTGTAATTATTGACTTTCAGACATATTATTGGCACATGGTTCCCCATAGTTACACCCCAAAAGACAATTAACCTGAAAATGATTTGCCTCAATTAGGAGAATTCATCTGTTTTGTGAAAATATAAATTGATTAGAAACTAAATTCTTATTAGGTACTGATTTTTTATTTCGGCTATCGCAGAGTCAGATCATTTTATAAATCTTGCTTAGAATTGTCTGAAACTTAAAAAGGACAAAAACCTGATTTTTATATCTTCCCAACCAATATCACGTGAAGGAGTTACATTGAAAAGTAGTCTTGTTAAAGTTGATAAAGCATATTTATGGATGCAAAAGAAATTAGAAAAGAGCAATCGACCTTATTAAAAGATGACAATTATATCTATTAATAATCACATCAGAATGCTAACTAAAACCGGAAATATACTCAGGAAAGGAAGATAACAAACACGGATAAAACAATTTCCTCAAATTAAGGGAATTGTATAACACACAATCTCCGCACCCTGCATTAAAACTGCAATGAGGAAATATGTTATTTTGCAGTGTAATGCTTATAATAAATAT